>NC_081407.1:912296925-912896925 GCF_030272615.1 Cryptomeria japonica
AGGTTGAGGCTACACAAAATGATGTGGCCCCATCAGGTAAAGAGCACAACAATTATGTTCTCTAAATTAATGAAATACTTGTAACAATAATTTTTTTTTTTTTTGAATTTAACCCATTTCTTTGTTATTGCAGAGGACCCCCCTTCGCTTCAGTGTCCTCATCCTCAGTATAGGACTAGGCATACATTGAGATCATGAGCAGTTGGCAGAACATCTGCAGAGGGGGGAAATGATGAAGACACCGATGTTCCACTTAGTCTTTTCATAGCTTCAAAGAAAAAACAAAGAAAGAAATGATTGTAATCTAACTTATTTGATAATGACTGATTTTTATGTGTTAGTGAATGTAATTATGTGCTAATTAATGGTTATGGATGATATGTGTTAACTAATATTGATGAATGTTGCATGTTAATTAATGTTAATCAATGTTATGTGTTAATGAACGTGATGTGATATTAATGAATGAATGATATATTTTATTAATGGTAGAAAGAATTAATGAATGAATGTTATAAGATGTTAACGAGGAATTTAGAGTGATGTTGGGGGGGGGGGGGGAGGGGCCAAATGAGCTTCCACCTTCACGTGGTTGGCCCTGTTAAGTAGAGAATATTAAACTATTCTCAAAACCAAGCGAAGCTTAACAAGGTAACACACATTTCAATATTTCATTATGTTGCACAGTTAATCTTATTGAATAATGTATATTGAATCTTAATTGCAGGGTCCAACAGAGCCAACATGAACAACAACACCATGAGTTGCTGGGTATAATGAACTCCCATATTGTCTTGTCTTTACACGAACAATATGAGTTGCTTCTAGTGTTGATATCCAAGGTGGGATTGCAAAAGTTATGAATATGCCTCATCCTTGTAAGTTTTTTTATTACAACTCCTAATTCTTGAGACTAAACTTTTTGTTCTTGATGTTTTTCACTAGTTGTCATAACCTCTGACTTTGATGCTTGTGCCTTAATAGAACTAGATGTTTCTTGTATGCATACTTGGTCAAGGACTGGATTATGATGCTATAGGGTTGCAAACTAAGATTATTTATTGTTTTGAGTTGCACATTTGACATGAGTTTCCGTATGACTGTTATGCACATTTATGTATATACACTATTTCTAGTCTGTATATTGATATTAAATATGAGAAAATATTACAAAACTCAAAGTATTCTCCATAAGACTAGAAAAAAGCTCAGATAAATTTCTGCAGCATTTTCTTACAATTACTTGTGATCATTTTTTTAGGAGTCCTGGTATCCATTTATAATAGTATGGATGCATACAAGCTTTGGACCCTTCAAAAGAAAGTTTGTTAAAAACAACCGGTCATTTTCAAGAAGCGGTTATAAGTCCTTTTCAGCATCTGTGGCTTCCTCTTCTTGTTGTTCTATTGCAACCTCCTATAACTGCTCCCGAGCATCTTCTTTCTATCCCATATACTTATCTTTCCACTCCTGATACACATCATCACTAGGCCAAGTAAAACTAGCAATCTTCTGTTTCATATCTTCTAGCCGCTTCCAAGTGACTCGTACATGCCCAATCTCTGTTTCTATGAAACCATAATGAGATTTCACTTTTTCAATTTCTTCAATCGTTTGGACAAATAAGGATGTGTCATCAGTACTAATAATCTGATTGATTGTTAGGGACAAATTGTGGTCCACCTCCTTTAACCAAGTCTTCTCTTCCTTTAGCTGGACATGACCAATGAAACCTCCTGGAAACATTTCAAATTTATGATTTGAATATTCTTTCCTATAAAGTTGGGCTTTTCTTTTTATACCTACTCCTTCCACTGAAAGAATATTCATCTCTTTTATAAACTCACATGTGGACCTTAGATTGTCATTCTCTTTTGCATCTGCATGGGAAGAACACATGAGCTCTAACTCGTTACCTCTAGGCACCCACTTATACAGGATTGGTTCCAAAGTGGCTTCTTCTTCTCTCAATTTGATCAAAATCTCAAGAATCCTCTTCATATTTATGTATACATTGGAGGTTTTGACTGAGTCAACAAACTTCAAGATGGTGGCTTTCACCTTCTCCTCATATTTGTTTGCATACAATGTCTGAGCTTGTTTCAATTTTTCCAACTCATGTTGGACATTTTCAGGTAATTGGGAACTAGAAGGCATAGGAGAAGGGGCATATTCAATGATGGGACTAGTAGGAGGGGGTCTTGCTGGAGAGGAGGCTATCATGAGTGTAGAAGATTCACCGGGATGATATTGACCTGCTAGTTGACTCTGGAGTCTAGCAATTATGTTGTCTCTATTGGCTATTCCTTCTTTAGCATCATTGTAAGCTTTTAAAATAGTCTTCAACTTCAATTGGAGATTAGCCTTTTCTTGTGCCTCTTTCTCTGCCACCGCAACATTGAATTTTGCAGTCTCTAGGACTGTGCTTGCAGCTTCCATTACCCCTGTGCATCCTTCCTTCTTTTGTTTTCATCCTTCTTTAAAGACCACATGACAATAGCAGCATTATCTTTGTTGAATGTCACTCCTTCCATAGGCTTTGTTTCTTTCCTCACTGCATCAAGCACTAAGGCATCAACTATATCCCATTCAGGGAGAATCAACACACCATCCTTTGCTACCATTTCTCTTCCTTTCTCAGGGGTGATTGCTTTGAACTCCTCCATCATTTCTTCCTTAACCTCTTCTTCTACCTGAGTTGTATTTTTAAGAGGCTATTCACTTTTCCTCTGTTCACATCTAGTGTTGAATTGATCAATATTATGCTTCCATAGAAACTGTGTAAAAGCTCCTAATGTGACAAAATTACTGTCAGCTAGGAATTCTTCACTAGCTTGCTTAACAGTAAGGTCCATTTCTTGGCCCTTTAACTCACCGTCAGTCAAATCCATTTCAGCATTAGGTGGCTCTTCAGGCATCCCCTCTTGGGTCTCCTCATAGGTATAGGCAATCTCATCGAGACTCCCTAACTGCAATAATTGTTCAGCCACAACTTGTTCATCTCCAATGTGGATAGGAAACTGAGATGGAGAATATTGAGGCTCATCAGTTTCAATTTCCTTTCCCACTCTCTGCTTCTTAGGGGAATCCTGGATGTCAATGACATCTTCAATTTTCCTCTTCCCTTTTGAAGTGGAAGGCTCACCTGTCACTGGCATTATCATAATGTACTTTGACCTTTTGTGCATTACATAGTCACCACGTGGGATATCTCTAGCAAAGGCAGGCTTAGCCAATACCATCTTAGCCTTATCAGGCTCATTTTGCATTATGGCCTCCCTCTTTTCTTTTAAGGTCTGTATGAGATCTTCAAAATAAAGAATCAGGAATTTTATTTTCTCCTCAAATGGATTGAAGCTAGAAAGGGGGTCATAGCCAGTGTCAAATTGATGGATAAAATCAAGGGCTTTCTTATATGCTACCCACTTCTCCTTCCTCACTTCTTGCTCATCTAAGTTGAATTCATTTCTAATCAGATCTTCTGGGAACTGAAATTGATGTGGCCTACCTCTGCACACTGCTCTTTTTCCAAACATGCCATTGAAAAAATCCTCGGGGTCTGCACATCTTGACACTACAGTAGACAACCTATATGGCTTAAAGAATTCTTCAAAAAATCTCCATCCACCCTTAGTGATCAAAAAATGGTGAGCCATGGTAATAGTTGGGAAAATAGTCCCTTTACCTCTATTGGTTAGCTCTACTTCTTGTACTCCCCCAATTTGTCTCAAGACTTCTACAATCCCTATCTTCAATGGGACCTGATAGGGTAGTAAAAAGGGGGTGCCTCTAAATCCAAACACTCTAAAAACAATAAACACAGGTGTCATGCCCAAAATTTAGGGCAAAAATGGAACGATTTTTTTTTTAAATACTAATTAATTAACAAGTTCGCTCACACGACAAGTGTTAATGAATTTGCCATAATTATATTCGAGCTAATTCTGAAACGAACTAAGCATCGATTATTGTTTAATTATATTTGCGGAAATCTAACTGGTCTAATTTTATCTCCATGAGATACCTAGTCATTAAATTTTATTAAATCAATCACGATAAAGAAATTAGGAGAGGAAAATTAATTCAATCTCCAATATGACTATATAGTCTAAACATCCATTTTTAAATTTTAATGCTCTAATTAAATTAACTAGGGCATAATCACATCAAATACATATAAAATTATAAGGCTAGGCTTAAAATCTTAGATTTATATAATTCACTTTCCTTTTACTTTCTATTTGGTATTCAAACGGAGGTATTTAAATATTTTAACCTCTATTAAATATTTACTCCAAAATACAACTAGTATATATATATATATATATATATTAATCCTTTAAAATAATAATAACTTTCCAATATAATAGTCAATATTTTTCCAACCCTAATTAGGGATTTTTATTTTATATAAAATGACTCTAAAACCAAATCAACTAAACTGGTTATTATAATTTATCACCCTAGCCCTACCCGGGCTAGGGTTTAACCCTTTTTTTTGATCTCTTATTTTTTACAGGGCCGAACAATGGCGGCGGCCATTTTTTTTTGATGTAGGTTCGAAGAAGGGTGACGGGGAAGGGCGCCACTGTGTGAACACACAGTGGCGACGCGACACCACTGTGTGTCCACATAGTGGGAGCCGTTGGCGGCTCTCACCACTGTGTGTCCACACAGTGGGAGCCGAAGCGGCCCACATTGTGTGTTCGCACAGTGGGAGCTGCGCGGCCCACACTGTGTGCACACACAGTGGGTCTGCGAGCAACCAAAAGCCCTCCTTTTTTTAAAAAATTATTTAAAAAAAAAAAATATTTTATATAAATATATATATAGATATATATATATATATATTTATATTTATATAAATTTATAAATATAAAAATTATAAGTGTGGAAATATATATATATTTTTTTTCCCAATAAGATTTACATGCAAATTTTTAAACAAAAATAACAAAGGAATAACATTATGTAAAATCAAATTACATGCGCACATATATATATATATATATATATATATATATATATATATATATATATATATATATATATATATATATATATATATATATATATATATATATATATATATATATATATATATATATATATATATATATAAATTTGTAAATAAGCTTAGGCTCTATTTTTTTATTTATTTTAATTGCTGATAAAAAAGAATGAAGTAAATCTATTGCTAAGCTATTTATCAACACTATTTTGAAATACAATTTAGAAATACAATTTAGGAAATACTATTTAGAATTACAATATACTTTCCTATACATTCATTGGTTTCACAATTAGTAAAACAACTAATTTATTTACTTGTTAACAACAAATACAAATCATGATTTTTCTGCAATTAAAATGGAGATAAATTCTCAGCTAAAAAGAAGAACTCAGATTTAAATAAAACTGATTTTTTTTTATATTACAAAAGAAGCTTTTGCATGCAAATCAAAGCAATCCCTTTACTTTTCAAATAGAAATAGAAACATATCTGGCTTTTTACAACTCTTCCAATATTCTGCAAATATTACAAGATGTTTCTTTATTTAACTACAATATTAAATCACATACCCTATCTCAAAATTACAACTTGCCTCTCATTCAACGAACGAGGTATTTTTCTACTAACAAATTTAAACAAATAACTACAAATGCATTTAAGTATCTGCAACAATAATCTTCTGCATCTTTTCACTGTTCCTATTCTCTTCTCTTGACTTTTCCTGCATAATAAAACACAATATGACCACGGAGTGCTCACCTCCCAGCCTAGGCTAACTGGTAGCCACCCCCGAGCTCGGAGAACCAATTCCTAGACGGGTAACAAACAGGCAAACACATAGAAGGTAAAATACATACAGATTTTCAGACACACTCCCAACTTGGCTTCATAGCACCACACTTTGGTGGTGCCCTTTTTTTTCAAGGGTGGTAGTGGACCAATACCCTGAGGAGAACTGCAAGTATGAAATAAACAAGTAGCCACCTCATGGCACAATAAATATATCAAGAATCTCAACCCCTTATTCCTTATGCCCCCCAAAGGCATTCTAGCCTTATATCCCTCCTTATGACCCCCATTGCACAAACAGGCCATGCAGCAAGGGTCACACAAAGATCCCTTGTGATCGCTCTCAAACGAGAGCCTCTCACTCGAGGGTTGTCACTGCTACCACCCACAAGATCCTCTTCTCTCCCAAGAGTAAGAGGTCTTGAGAAAACTCCCAAAACACAACAAGCATAATGCAAGGTTTTCAAATGAAATTCTAAAACAAGACATACAAAGACACAGATTTCTTTCACCAAATCATACACTCAAACACATGCAAGAAAATAACCATTTTACAGAATGATCAAACCAACCTTAGTCTGCCCAATGGTAGTTTTGAATTTGAGGAAGAGCTGCCCAATCCACGAATCTTCTTTCTTCTACCCTTAGTCAATTTTTTTTCTATTCCAAAACTATTATTTTCTTTTCAAAATTTCTCTTGTCTCCAAAAATGGAGAGTGGGTGATTACCCTCCAATTCTCAAAAATCTTGCTTAAGAAGCTCATTCTCTGAGTTCTCACAAGTTTCCAAAAACCAAAAAGAAAAGAAAAGCAGAATGCAAAAAGACTCTCATTCCAAAAGGAAAAATCTCAACTAGATTGAACTTTTAATTTTCAATTTTCGCACAACTCAAAAAAGCCAAATTTTAAAGCGTTATAAAGATCATTAAAAAGTAGAAACTTGCCTAAAATTACCCCTAACCCCTAGGTATACCTTATGGGCTTTAGGAAACCCTATTAAACTACCCCTAGGTGTTCATTTAACCCATTTTAAACCCCTCTGAAGTTTATTTTCGGGTCAAACATATGTTGACCACTCCAAAGATTATATTCCCAAAGTATTTATGACAACACATTATATTATTTAAGAAAAACTATAATTAAACACTTTCCCACCAAGAGACAAAATAAAACATTTAAATTTAAATCCACACGTGTCAAGTGACACAATTAAAACACTTTTACAAAATAAAATATAAAATTGTCTCTTGTGGTTTTTACACATTAAATTTAAATAACACTTAACACTCATGCAGCATATACTGTTACGAATAAAATACAACACAAACGGGGTGTTGTCTCTCCAAATAGACAAACCCTGGCTTACGAACATACATAAGTCTAGGTTTGGTTCTCCGTAATTTTCCATGGTCACATGGTAAATTCCCTGCGCATCTCAATTTACACATTAGTACTTTCAAATATCCACATATAATATAATTCAAAGGAATACAATACACATCATCACTTGCATACAATTTTCATCTGCACAGATTAAATACATCTTTTATCAAGCAAAATTCTCATAAACAATTTCATCCCAATTCACATAAACTTAACCATACATCATAGTACTATATTCATAGTAAAGTCCTGCAAATTCAATAATGACAACTATCATTGCAATATCATCTTATCTAACAATCATGTAGTGTTCTATCTCATAAAGCATATAAGTAAAATCATCAAATCATAGCAATGTTATCCAAATCCTGAAATCATGTAAGTTCTAAGTCTCAAAATGCATCAAAATAAAGTATCCATAATAGTCTAAATATAAAATCCACTGAATGTCAGACTGAGTCGAGGTGAGGCCTCACAACAGGGTACAAATATATGTCTCCCCAATTGTGAACAATCTTGATATCCTTTGCAAACTCCTTTGGTCCAAGAAACTCCAAAAGAGCCTTAGGAATTCTAGGGTTTTCTCTGCATAGAAGAATCCTAATTGTAGATGCAAAGCATCTATCAAACTTTAAATAAATTTCATCTTCTCTATCCCAAGATAGAACAGTACTCCACAATTGCACTGGCATCTCCTCTTTATCCTTGACCTTAATCAGGTCCATCTCCTTTCCAAAATAATTAGCCCCTTTCAACAGAAACATATGCATTAACATGGAGTACCATCCAAATGGCCTATCCACCTTACCATTTTTGATTCGTACTAGCCCTTTATGAATTGCATCAGCAAGGTATGAGGCATAATCAAATGTTATTGCTAGGGAGGGGTTTAGAATTTGTGCAATCATTAACATATAATGGGTTGGCATATTCTTTTCAACATCCTCTCCAAAAATCTGGCATAATGCCCAATACATACCCTTAGCTCTTAGAGTGAATAGGCTGAGAGAGAATGGTTCCATTGTGCTGGGGCCTACAACTGTTAACCCCCCTATCTTTACAAAGAATTATTTCAATGGGACACTTCTAAGATGATCCCTTTGTGTGTTGTAAACCTAGGCTAATGACTCAAAGTCAATAGGTTCTAACAAATTGGAGGACTCATTGAGTTTAAACACTTTCTTGAATTCATCTTCATTTATCTCAATCAAGACTGATCCCTTTATGTTCCTGATGCATCTTGCCACATAGTCATAATTTTGTGCAATCAGGGCTAATAGATATACATCCATAAAAACACCTGGGACCACAAGCTTTCCTACATCCTGCTCCCATATGCCATTCAAAGGAGCTGGGGAATTCTTCTGCCCAAAACCGACTTTGAAGAGTCCTAAGCTTGACAATCCTATTTCAGGGTCCCTCAACCAATTACCCTTATCATAAAGGCCATCTCCAATTTTTAGACGAGGGTTCTTAGGTACTAGCTCTTTGGCCTTAGCCCCAACATTGGTGGACATGGTTAATTGCTCTAAAAAGTCATCACAGATATTTCGGTCCTGGTAATTCACTTTCCCTATAAATTCTCTTCTGGGTGCCATTATGGTCAAACAATTATACCACTAGAAGCTAGCACATACCTCTAATGAAGTAATTCACATAGCAGTATTTGAGAACAAACCAAGAGTTATCAAGAAAAGCACAAGAAACCTGATTATTCGCCTGAAGAAAATCGCTCTGCAACAATTCGCTTTGCAACAAACTTCGATGAAACAATACTTAGCAATCAAGTTGATGTGGACTGAAAAGGGCAAGTTGGCATTTAAGTTTTTAGAAATTAACTCCGCATGCTTCGACTTTCTTATTAGAATTAAATTCGCCAAATCGAATTCAAAACTGGCTCCAACGGGTCATAATTTCTCTAAGTCTTTCCTCTGTTTTGCTCTTTCGCTACTTCGCAGAACATAAAACCCGTGCTCTTTTCATTCATGAAACAATGCTGGCCGTTGGATCTTGAGAACTTACATCGCCTTTATCTTCGTTTAATCTCTTTGCTTTAGTGTCGGGCGCTACCTCCTTTTTGCCACTTCGCGGAGTTTAACACTCGTGCACTTTTCCTTCGTGAGGCCGCACCAAGCGTTAGATCAAACTCAAATCACCCGACCTTTTACTCCAACCAAGACCATCAATCCTTTTAACTAACCGCGTGTCATCTTGACGATTAACGATTTTTGCCATTTCGCTAAGGTTAAGCTACAGGCATCTTCGGGTCACGAAACAATGAGAAGCATTGGATCAATCTTGAGATGAATGCCTTTTAAGTGGGCCCTTTATCCGGGAATTACTTACCCCACTTGTTATCCGATTAATAAATGCCACATGGCAGTCGACCATTAGCCCTGGAAACTCCTTTTGGTTCCACCCTTAATCCGCCACATGTTCCCTTTTACTATTCCCACATAACTGCCGGTTACACCTAGGCGGGCCCTCAACCACTTTTTTAAACCACTATTCCCACATTATTCTTCATTTGGCTTGCAGCCACGAAACCACAAGAACCGTTAGATCAAAACAAACCTGATCTTCTTTTAACTTCATACCATGCCTGTCCCTTGCGCCCATCAGCCTTTTCACTACTTCGCAATGACTAACTTGCTAGCATCTTATCTTTGCGAATTCACGCAAGCCATTAGATCTCAAGAACTTGCTTGTTGTTTACTCTTTTTATGACAACCTTGCCCGGATCCACTGCATATTGCTAATTGAGTGCCTTGTCACCGCCATGTCATCGCCAACTGGGGTTACCACATTTACTACCACTCTTAGGGGGACCCTCCACCTTTTTGCTATTTCGCTGAAGGTATAGCTTGTGCATCTCCCGGCCACGAAACAACGAGAAGCCATTGATCTTTTTCCAAGCTCTACAAAAAGCGGCAACTGTTATGCCACGCCACTCCTCCATGTGATTTCCACCTATCTTTCGTGACTTCACGAACATTATTCTTTGTTTGGCTTGCAGCCATGAAACCACGAGAATTGTTAGACCAAAACATACCTGATCTGCTTTTAACTTCATGCCATGCCTGTCCCTTGGGCCCATCGGCCTTTTCGCTACTTCGCAATGACTAACTTGCTAGCATCTTATCTTCGCGAATTCACGCGAGCTGTTAGATCTCAAGAACTTGCTTGTTGTTTACTCTTTTTATGACAACCTTGCCTGGACACACTGCATACCGCCAACTGAGTGCCTTGTCACCACCATGTCATCGCCAACTAGGGTTACCACATTTACTATCACTCTTAGCGGGACCCTCCACCTTTTCGCTATTTCGCTGAAGGTATAGCTCGTGCATCTCCCGGCCATGAAACAATGAGAAGCCATTGATCTTTTTCCAACCTAATCATTCTTTAACCAAAGAAGACTGCTTATCTCTGGGACCCGCCAAACCCTTTCGCCACTTCGCGAAGGTTAAAACATGTTCAGCTTGATCTCACGAAACCACGCTGTCCGTCCGATCAGATGAAACTTGATCGGTGTTTAGCTTTGGTCCAAACCTATATGTCGGGTCCACCTTCGCCTTTCGCTACTTCGTGGAAACTAAGTTTCGAGCACTTTTTGGTTGTGAATCAACGTGGGCCGTCAGATCAATAGAAAATCACATGATACTTATAAGGCCCGACAGACATTAGAAAAGGCAGATTAAAAGCGAACAAGAATAAAATATTTAAAGGGACCACCTAGGTAAATGACAAGGGGACAACACTTTTATGATAAATGGACCCATCGCTTAAGTGAATAGTATAGTAACGCCAAATTAGAAACCAAAAGGGCTTTTCTCAGGTATTATTTTTTTTTATATCGATTATAATAATTATTTTTTTTAATAAAAATGATCGTCGTCGGAATTACGACAAATACCAAGCTTTCGATCGACGACTTCTTTGACCGTTGGCAGAGTCCATTGGATTGTCGAATTTCCGACGGGCATGGCATCATCAACCAATCCAACGCCGAGTTTTCGACGGTGGATTTTGTCGACACTCTGATGAAAATTCGTTGAAAATCCAACAAATGGCCATCGAAAATCAGCTTGGAATGTACTAGTGAATGTCCCAGTGGAAGAATGCTTTGCATTTATTTGGTATGTGAACATTATGAAGTGCGGTTTTGTATATAATAATTTATATTTTGTATATATTGTACTATCAAGTTTATAGGTCCTTTGTTTCTCAAATGGTCGAGTTAGATGTTATTTATGATAGTGGAATGTTTGTAAGAATTGATCTAGAGAATGCTTGGCAGTTCTTTGATATGTGGTTTTCTATGCTATAGCTTGGAGGACATGTTTATTTGACTTGTGTAATGTTCCAGTTCAATTTTCTAGTGACGATTCGACCCAGAAGTGAAGTTATGATGTTCTCAGTTTAGTGCTATTAGTTGCTTTGGGTTCCGGTTGACTGAGGCGATGCATTTTATCTAGATCAAGGCTTTTTGGTTCAAACATATTTTGGTGATTCCGTTTTGATATTGAGAATGGGTTTGGGCCGATTGGTTGGCATGCTACATTGTTTATCTAAACATGTCATTTGGTATCGACCATGGAGAATGTGTTAGCATGTGTAGTTCATTGTAATTGTTTGAAAATAATATGTGGTGATGTGTTTGGGTCCTCTCTATCTCCTAGATTTGACCGTATTTGATGTTATAGGTTAGGGTGGCCCAATTTGTGTAATATTGTATATTTTGCTTGTGGCTAACCTAGTTTAGTGTTCTAGTGAATTATCTTGTATATATGAGAGTGCGGATGTATGAGTTGAGCATGAGATGGATGTAAATTGATGTGAAGTAGACATGTAAGAATATTTGATATTGGAGAAGTGTGGAAGATAGTTGACAAGAGAGTTGAGATAGTGTTTGCAGTCAAATATGTTTGCCATGACATTGGTCACTTGACATAGTGGTTCAAGGACAATTTCATGATCAGGAGATAGTGTTCATTTCAATTCATTCGATCCTTTCCATCTATCTAAAGAGGGTGTGTTCCTTTCAGTGGTTTGTGCACCTTTATATCTTGACCTAAGGTTGTGTGCCTTACTCTTGCAAGTTCTTTCAGGGGGAGTAAGCTCCTTGACCTTGTGCCTAAAATTTGTAATCAGTTCTTTATATTGTGAGTATGATTCTCATCACAGTTTTTTCTTGTTTAGGGGTTTCTATATAAATCTGGTGTTCATGTGTATGTTGTGCTTTGTGATTTCATGTTTCATAATTACAATAATTAGTTAAGTATGGTTTGATGTTAATTGAATACAATTAAGTTTTATTTAAGGTCTGGACTGATTGAACCCCCCTCTTAGTCTTGTGGTGTGTTCAACAAACATAACCTAATCCCACTCCACTCTTGTATCATATTGCACAAGTAGCCCAATTTTCATTGCCATCCTTAAGATTCCCATCCATTAAAACATTGAGATAACTCATTTTGAGAAATACAATGGAAAAGGTGATCCCATCCCATACCATTTATCACTTTCTACAATGATTTTTTCTTTGAATAAGCTATTCTTGCAACATGTTAGCCATAGTCTTAAACTTAGAAAATTTTGAACTTTCATGTTAAGATTCTTGAATTGATAACCTCTTAGTCATATTACAATGCTAAATATTTCACCACGATATCAAAAATGATTTGTCACCTTAACCAAAGACCTTGCAAAGTGGTGATATAGTTTGCCAAAATCAGAAATGAAATAATGAAATTGATTGACAAAATATCTTGGAGGCATGTCATCTCATAGAAGATAATGATCATGAGCATACACAAAATGTATTTATTGTAAAGATATATAGAGAATTTCCATGGAGAGTTGATGACTGGACATTTTGAGCAAAGCCATTTGGAAGAAGGAAATCATAACCATAATAATGTTCTATGTTATAGTTCCAATTTTTCTAATGATCATTTTTGCTATCAATTTAGGAATGACAAGATACGACCGTTCATCAAAGTGTGATTCAAGTGCTTTCAAATGTCGATGAAGAATAAAAAAAAGGACGTGGAGAATCATTAAGCTCTTCAATAATTTTGGTTGTTATCTACAAGTTGCTTTAGTTTACAAAGATGTCGATATATCCAAAATGGTCGATGCACTGAGCTCTTAAATTTTGGGCGAGTTAGTTCCTTGGGCAAAAGATCGAATGCACTCATTTATCGACAAGTTGGTCAACTTTCACAATCACTGACAAAGGGATTTTCTCGTTTGTTTTTGAAGACCAAAGAGGAGGTAGTTATAATAACTACTTATAGATAGCCACTTCATTGAAGCATTGTGTACAAATTCATAGTAGAGGTTTTACAAACCATTAGGTAAACTCATCTGACAAATGAAAATTTGGTTCCACAATCTTTGCTCCCATCCTCACGACCTGCGCAAAATGGAAGCCTACGAACAAAATATGAACACTCATCAAAGCATAAAGGAAATGTAACTTTCATTGAATTTTGTAGTTGCAAGTGCACTGGTCGATACACATGCAAAATGGGCAAGCAAATTCAAAGCGTATGAACATTTTGATGGACCATTTCAAAGAAATATGGGTGCATGGTATGGCTTGATTGCAGTATATACAAAAATTGGTTTGTTTAAGAATATTTAGAACCTCTCAAGAAAATGTTATTGGCAGGTATAAACCACAAAGGATAAAATATTTTCCTCAGGTGTCTGAATTGCAATTGCCACAATAGACATGTATGGAAACTGTGGAGTCAAAGAGAGGACATGTGACTTGTTTGTTAGAATTCTTGCGAGAGATATTGTAGAGACGTCCACTAAAGCATGATAAAACTCTACATTTTTGTCAGATATTATAGTTTAAAATGCTCTGGTAGAAATGAAAGAAAAATCTGGAAGCATAAATGGAGACCGACTTCTTCTTCAAGTGATATAAATACTTGACAAAGTTTCATGACAACCTCTCATGATGATGGATATTTGAAGTTGATCGGCCATTTTGTTGAGTTGCATAAGTATCTGAAGTTGTCAATCATATAAAAAGGTTGACTGATGAGGAGGTTGGTGAGTGATTCTCGAAATGCAAAGAGTGAAGTGAATGTTATCGGTGCTTTCTTCTTGTTTCTAAAAGTTCTCCAAGAAGATGATTGAAAAAGTTAGTTATCATAACTAACTTGAGCACCACAAAATACAATTGTTGGAAGCGGTTTAGAAACTTGAGGCTAATGCAATCGACAGGAACAAAGACAAAGTCCACAACCGTTGCCCGCATCCTACCTGCCTATACAAAAATATGAGTTTTGGAACTCGGTATGGACGTGCATCCAAAGTAGATGTTTATAAAGGGTACACGAAAGTCTTGACATAATGCCTCCGAAAGATGTCATGTCGAGAAATGAAATGGATGATTGAAGGATAGGCACAAAACAAATGCATTGTAAATGTTAAGCAATAAGCATAAAGATATTGGTCTCAATTCATTCTGATTTGGTAGACATGAATGAATATATGGAAGCATCGACAAGCCACCAACTGTCTAAGAGAATAACCAATGCGATGTCTTCTGCAAGATTCACAACTTTCTGAAAGCAACATTTTACATCTTCATTGACAATTTTAGCAACATGCCCAAGTTGGCCACCTTGCACATCATGCCGAAAAAGTATATTATATTGGTATTTTTGAAGGTCAACACAAGAATGGATTTATGCCCATCAGTCATTTCGGTAATTTTGACAATTTGTCCATAGGCTCGATAACAAAACAAGGCTCAGTGTATTCAAGTTTCATTAGAGTTTGTCGGTCATTTCAGACAGTTTGGAAAGCATTGCAAATGACCAATAGCTGAAGTGATAAATTAGTTATTGTAACTACCCAAGAAACTAAGCAAACACATCTTATTTATCTACACGTGAAAATGTAAGCTTAGCACCAAGTTATGAACATGCATCAAAGTGTAGAGTGTAGAAGTGCATGTGAAACACAAATCATAAGCCAAAGCATGTAAACCACTTTACAAATCACCTCAAAGAGATCACAATCAAGACAACATCCATAGAAGGTGTTATACATGAAGCAAGAACACTATTTGACGGAATGCCTCGAAAGGGACGTCATCTCATGGAATGTTTGATTGCAGATTTTGCATTAGAAGGAATTAGTTGAAAAAAATTTAGAAGCTTTTAAGTAAATGTAGGTGACAGATGGAGCGAAATAGATTCTTTGAAAATGGGGAATTGCAAGCAAGACAACTGGAAAGTTTGATAGACCACCTGGAAGAAATGTCATTTCATAGAGTATAGGGATTGTAGTAACATAAAATTGCCATCTTGTTCATGATAGTGCTCGTTTGAAAAGTAGATTTTCATTTATTCTTATGGAGACTCTTGTATTTCTATTTTATTTTCAAAGGGAAAAACATATGTGTTGCGTCCTTAAATGGCTATATGAGAGCAGATGAAGATGGAGAAGTAACTCAAGATAACTCGTGAAATGGTTTTCAATTGAAGTCACAAGTTTCAAATTGCCTTTTGTAAAAGTGACTTAAGTCACTTATTGTAACCACAAGTTAGAACTTGGACTTAATTTTTGTAAAAAGTTAGATAAATCCTAACTTATTCGTAAAGGGTAGTTATTCTAAGTCTTTATTTAGGTAACTATAGTGGTTAGACTAAGTAGTTGTGAGGTAGTTATTTTAAGTGCCAAAGTTGGGTAGTTACTCTAAGTAACTATTTTTCTAAAAAGAAAGTTAGTTGTTTCAAGTTGGTGCACTTAAAGAGTTAGTTATTCTAAGTAGTTATAAAAGTGGTTAAGGTAGTTACCTTAAGTGGTTACTAACCTCACTTATATATACTTCTTTGTAATTCAATCATTGACGAGACTCTTACAAGGGAAGACTATGGAGCAATTATCAAAGAAATAAATTGATGACCTTTGTATTTACACTTTTTACAAAAGAGTTCTTGAAATTGTATAATTTCATGGAAATAACAAAGGATGTGCATTTAGTTCGTATGTTCTATATGTTCTTCATGAGTTATTGTTGCTAATTTTTCATATGTCAAATTAGTGATATCTTTGTCTATGTGCAAATCATTTGTCATCTATTGGAATGCTTATAATTCATGCAAATGATGTAATGGAACACAATCAAGCTTTGGTATCTTGGTTTGGATGTGCTAGAGTTTCCCATCTCTTCGTATGTTGAGATATGTCACCCTTCTTTCATCATCATTACAAGTTAAAACTTGTTTTGTGCTTAAACCCCCTTGTGATGGTAATCAATTGTGGAATCTCAGTGTGTATTCGTACGTCTTCCATTGGGGTTTCCGTTATCTAATTTCATTAGTTTTATGTTTTCCTTCGTTTATGTACTTTCAAGTTAAAAGTACACAAAAACCCCCCCATCATACGAGGGAGCTGCCCCTCTCAAACGCAGAGGAAGATTGAAATTTGATTGCAATCTCTCTAACTGTTGGAATGGTTGTCACTTCTCTTTGAGCGAACATGGTCAATTTTGAAGGAGAATTCATAGTGACAAATTTGTTTACCATCACAGTAAAATTCTCTAGATCCTTGAATAAATTGCCAAGCATTTTGACCCCAAATTTGAAATTACAATGATTGGATTTGTAAGTAGGAGGAAATTTCTCTCTGATGTTATCCTTAACCAAAAATTAAATCCAAAAAGGTTCAAGTCGTGTATAAATAGAATTCCTCTCTTATTTGAACACTGAATCCTTCAATCCAAATCAAGGATAAATTCTTATGACCATTCAACCAACTATCTTCAAGCCAATTTAGCATAAGTATGAAATTAAGGATTTAGATATTCACTTTTTAGAAATCACAATCAAGTTTAATGTGTTGCTCTATGACGAAGACATGCATTATCATCAATCAAGAAACACCAAGATTTTTGTGAGACTTCAAGGAAATGGTTTCATATAAAAGGTATAATTTATCATTTCAAGGATTTCCATTAATGTTTTTATTTTTGTCCTTTTAGAGGACAAGCTCTCATTTCATCAATCACTTTTGTATTGGAGGTGGAAACACCGACATGGGATTTGACTTAGGAAAGCCCCTATATAGCACAACATTTTTTTCTCTTTTCATGTGCATAGGTGTAGATCCAACAACATACATGGTTACAGGAGCACAAGCAAACAACAAAAAATAATTGCAGACTTCGAACAAGAAAAAACCCCTAGAATAATCCCCTTTCTCTAGTGTCTGACACTATTTGGTTGATTTTCAGAGAGACAAATCTATAGAGCCTTCTGATCCAAAATCTAGAACCTTTTTCTAAAAACACACCCTCAAACTAGGGCACCCTATTCTCATGTATGATGTATTCTACTGTAGATTGCAACTACTATTTCCTATGTGTATCTCATTTTCAAATCTTTGCTAGTGTGCTGATTTTCAATTCCGTATCTTACTATTTATACTAAAAGTTATCAATTTCTTACCATTTTAAATATATCTTGCATATTCCTATCAAATCATAATCAAATCACACAAACCCTTCAAAAAGGGAACAATTAATCAAAGTGTTCAACTTTCCTTTAGGCCCAAAGTTGAGCCTTTTTGGTTGTTCCCTAATTGAAGGATGAATGATTCAATTGTTGGATGACTAAGATATTAGTTTGTGTCTATAAGCTAAGATTCCAAAATCTTACTAAAATGAATATGAATATAAAATAATTCTTTCTTGAGGATAGTAGGGCCTTGAATTTTGTTTGGTGCTCTCTACACCCTATATAGTCTTATATTAACTCAATTAATGGGCGATCATGGCATAAAGAGAATTAGCGAGAAAATGGGGGAACATAGATTGATTCTAAGCCCCAAGTAGTTTTTGTGTTGTATTTATACCTTGGACTTAGTCATACAAGAGGAGTAAGGAGTTTATTTAGACTCTACATTGACTAGCTAACAAAATACATAAAATAAAGTGTTCATTAACCAAACACATGGTATGTAGAACTTCCAATATTTATATATTATCACTGATCATTCATGTACATGAATTCTAGGCTTTTTCCTTTTACCATATCCTTATATCTCCTTATACATACACCATATACTTTTATCTTCTACTATTCTTCTATCATGCATACCATTTCTCCTCTATTACATTGTATATTTACCTATAAAAATACCTATCTAATGGGACGTTTTCCTTACATACTAGTGCTAGTGTATATTTATCTTCAATTAGGATCTTAGCAACCTACATGCGATGGATTTTGGTAAGATTTTCATTGATTGTTCGGGCTCTACTTTTACTCTACCAACATCATCTCCCTTTTACAATGTTGGATTGCCCTCAATAAAACTCCTCCTACTGTGTAGGAAGAATTCACTTATATATTTCCTTGAGATTAGCACAAGTGCTATCCCATTGCACCTTGGCCTACTATAATTGTTGGTTTTTCACATTAATATGTATCAATAGACACTCAAAATTTAGGATAGTGGTAGGAATTTTTATTTTTTGCACCAATTTTTGTACATCTTTGAGTAATCTAGTGATGTGGACTAATCACAAGCTAATCCCTTCCCTTAGTTTCTTAAATTTGTGCTTGGTCTAGTCCCATTGGTCTTGTACCTATTGAAATTGTGTGTGCAAGGCTTCCATCTATGCCCCATAGGAGGTGGCAAATTGGAGGATATGCAACTCTCTTTGATCAATTTGAGCTTCAATAGGTGTTGTAACAATGGGCTAATGTAAACAAATTGATGTAGGGCATTAATGTCACCCTTTGTATTCTTCATGTTTCCAATGTAGAGTGGATGGTGGCACACTTATTTTTCTCTTCATCCAACCTTATTTTCTACAGTTCTTCAAGTATTCTTTGCCTCTTTGTGGGCTTCTACATTTGTGTTTTGTAGAGTACCCCATCCATCAATAGCTTAATTTGTATTGTTGGGGCTTGGGAAGGATCCCCTTGTAGTTGAGGGTATTTGTTTTGTATGTTCTACTTTAAAATTTCTTCCCTTGTGATTTGGTGTAATTAGTATCCTAGTTGAAATTTATTGAGAGGAGGGATAATTGGAGTGATTGCAAGATAGCTACTAGTTGGATTTATTTTTGTTTGGTCAAAAATTCCTTGATGGATTGCATGGGGGAGGTAGCAAAAGAGGAAGGTTTATTAGAGGTATGTAGAGGAGAGCAAGGTGTGTTTGAGATATGTGAAGGAGAGGGTAGCCGATGGTCTATGGGGTTTGACTCTAAAGTAGGAACTTTTACATATATTTCTTCTTCCTCGCAAATATTCTTGTAAGCTTTTGCAGTTTCCTCTATGTTTTCAGCTTGGATTGTTTATTTATTTTTGACTTCCCAAGCATTAATTTATCAAATCTTTGCTTTGAACATAGCTCCCTATTCTACATTTGCATCCACTTCTTCTAGACACGTGCGCCAAGGGAACAATCTCCACAATAGCTATCTCTTTTAGTCTCTCCTCTTCTTGTGTAGCTTGTTCTCTTCTTGACTTTAGTGCCACAATAAATTGAGCTAGGAGTTTATTGACAAGTGTAGATACTTAAAATTGGCCCACGCTTGTGAACACTAGTTTTATTAATTATTCCTTTTTATTAATTAAATAATTTTAATTATTTAATAATTTGACTTTATTCTTCTAATTAACATCATTCCTCCACTTGAAATTCAAAATTTGAATTTCCCTCCAATTCCATAATTAAATAAATTTTAATTCTTTAATTAGCTAATTTTTCTCTAATATTAGTTAAATAATCTTATTATATGATTAATCCCTTTTATTTACTTTAATTAAAAAATCTTTATTGTTTAATTAATTCAATTTCTATTATCTTCTCATATTTAAATAATTATTTCAAATAATTTAATTAGCTAATTATGTCCTCTCAATTAAATAAATTTTTAAATTTATTTGATTTAATTTCTCTCATTTCGAAAACCAAATTTTCAAACTAATCAAAATGCCAATTTCATCCATTTTCCAACAACACATGTCAAAAATAGCTAACTACCATTGATTCATCAATCACCTTTTTTTGACTAATCAATTGATTCTTTTATCTATTCAATAAAATCAATTATCAAATCAACCGATTCAGTGTAATTTGATCATGCATTTAGTTCCATAATTATCTCCATCTGTTCCATCTCAACAATCCTCAACCATTGATGAATTTTGTTGTCAAATCAATCTTGATCATCCATTTGAATTTTGAAAATCTATAAATCCAACATCATTCCCAATCATGATCAACCACATTCTTTGAATTCTTGTGATCACTCCATAGGTATAGTACAACTCTAAGAGCCACTACCATCATATTCCCCAAGAAGCAGAAGAGAAATAGAGGCAAGAGCATCATATTCAACATGGTTTGCTTAATTGATTTTCGTTTATTTCATTATTGCTTTAGTGTATTTCAAATGCTTCATTTATTGTGCTAACAATTGAGTTGATTTATGATTGATCTAGAGTTAGTTGTTGCTCATAGTATCTCTCTCAGCATATTCTCCCAATTTTTTAGTCGTAACATTTGGTGAACCCTACGTGAATCTAACATTTATTTTAATAGATCTTACCTATTCTCTTGCAATTTTCTTTTCAAATCCTTGTTCTTTCATTAGTATACAATTTACATGTAAAGTTTTTCAAAAATGATTTCAAATTTTTTTAGATCTCATTCTTAGTGTTCCGAATCATTTTGCAGTTTGAATTTTTGTTAAGAATTGAGAAATTTAATGCTATTTTACTATTGCAGCTACATTTTGTTCCATCAAATTGCAATTTTCTTTTCAAACCCGTGCTATTCTTTCAATAATAAAAAAATTGACATGTATAATTTTGCAAAAAAAATTTCAAGGATTTTTAGATGTCACTCTCATCTTTTTGAATCATTTTGTAGTTTGAATTTTTGTTAAGAATTTAGGAATTGTTGTTTTACTATTGTAGCTTTGATTGCTCCATCAAATTTTAATTTTCTTTTCAAACCTGTGTTGTTATTTGAATAATTGAAAATTTTACCTGTAGAGTTGCAAAAATTATTTAAAGATTTTTGAGATCTCACTTTTAGCTTTCTGAATCATTTTGCGATTTGAATTTTCGTAAAGAATTGAGAAAGTTATTGCGATTTTAATATTGTTGTCTTTTATTAAAAATCTTGGTTGTTCTTTAAGTCATAAAAAAATCTACACATGGAATTTGATAAATGATTTTTAGGTCTATAAGATCTTACTCTTAGCTTTCTTAATTTTTTTGCAATTTAGTAATTCATTAAGAATTATTGCTATTTTACTATCTCTTATGTGATTGCTCCATCAAAGGGTATGCAAGCATTTTATTTTGAAATTAATGCTTTTGATCTATGCCTTTTTTTTGGATCCTAACAAGTATGTGCAACTCCTATTTCATTTGATGAAGGCCCCCTCAACCTACTATCATTATTGTTGCGGGACCAAAACGTGAAATAGTGGGGTTAGATTTGAAACTACTAACTTGTGTGTTGTAGGGATTTTCAATAAGATTAGTCTTCATTTCTTGTATATTTGCTTTTGTATTTTAGCTCACATTTCAATTTCTTAGAGAAAAAATAACTCTTGTTTGATTGTTTGGTGCTCAACACACTTTTTGTTGTGTGTCCTTGAATCTTATGAAATTATCATCTCCCCTTGCCTTCGTGGAACCTGGTTGCAAGAGAACTCATAAGATTATTTCTTAAGAGAGGCTTCCTTGGGAATTTCATCACCCCTTATCTTGAAATTGAGTGGTATTTTATCGATCCGCTATATAAAAAGGGTGAGAGTGAAAGTTGTAGCCAAGACCTGCTAACCATTTTGATGGTGTCAATTTAGATATGGATTAAGACCATGTTGGGTTGAATAGAGACTTTAGTGTCTAACTACCAAATGTATGTACGTGGGTATCCCCAAATCTAATTAAAAATATTTGTGATTAGAAGATTTGTTGTTTCTTCAAATAGATTAGTGCAAGGGATGTGCATCATTCCTTGATTATACTCACCATTTGTATCTCCTTGAGTTGAGATGACTTTTTTGGGTTACATAGGCTAATTGTGGTCTTCGAAAAGAGGGTGATTGGGTCATGGCTCTAGCCTTGGGGCCCCTACTTGTCCTTTTCTTGAAAGATAATAGTTTCTTCCACTCCCATATTGAGATACCAAGTGTGGGCCTAATCTATTTTGATAATGTTTGCTTGACACTTAGTTCATAAAGAGTGTTTGAACTATCTTTGTTTGTGCTATACTAGTGGAATTTTGGGCTTTTTTGTTCTATGAACATACACTTCAAATCAATTCATACAATCCGAGTCAATAGCCCATTATATTCTTTGTTTTTTCATTGTTTGCCAAAGTGATCACAAATTGAGCCCAAAATATAGGAAAAGCCAAAATCATGCATTCAATAAATTTGTTTCGCATACATTCAAATTGGTACTACATACACTAAAAATTGTGTCACATTTCTTCATCCTTGGTCCTCATGCCTAATCCCTCCTTTCTCTCTTCTTTACATTGAAACCTTGGTCTACAGCTTATTATCTTTCTTTCCTTGAACTCTCTTGCATCTTAATGATGGATCACAAAGTGTGATTTGAATTGTTGAGAGTTAAAAAATTGCTTGCATAATCTAATCTAGGAACTACAAACAATATTTCATATGGATTTGAGAAATTTAATAGCATTGATCATCTTAATCCGTCATGCATTCATGAAAGCTTGCAATGCGTTTGACTACCAAAATCAGGTAACCCATAGTTCGTAAGAGAACTTTCAATCTGGATCTGTGTCAAACTTTTGACAATAGTGAGACTTGCCTTTTTTGTATTTCATTTAGGATATACCTTCACGTCCTCTAGTATTTGCATTAGTCAAACTTCTTATCCTAAATTGTATTTTAGCTCAATTTGCATCTTTAATCCTTCAAGTCTTCAACATACCTTGTCTTTGATCATTTAGTGTTTACTAGTCTTTCATATCTTAGTTTAAACTAATTTTGGAGTCCTAAGAAGGAAATCAAAGATCAATATCTCATCTATTGTTAGGATACTTTAGACCTTGTTAGCATCTTATATCTTTTCACCAATAAAACCTATTAGAAATATGGGCAGAGATTTGAGGAGAGTTTATAGAAGCTCCACATAAGATTTTCTCCACAGAATATGCTTCTCTCTTATTACCATTCAATATATATTACATATTTATAGGATTCTCAAATCCTATTTCATAAGAAATAACTCTATAACAAATCCTAAATATATGATTTGTTTTAACAACTTAACTTGCTACAAACAAATTCGCATAACCATTATACTAACCTATTAACAAACCATGTGACTAATAATAATATCAAGTTGTTTTTCAACAACTTAATATTATGACACTTATTTAAATCAGAATAAATTTTAATTTCTAATACCTATGTGAACACTAATTCACAACAAAACCCCCAAGCTTATTAGTCTAGTAGAGGGCAAGACTATCAAATTCATCATTGGTATCACCAAATTTTAAGGTTTAGATTTTTCCTTTCACTTTCTTAGGTTCACATTTACAAATCACTTTCCAAAAATAAAAAAACCAACAAAAACATAGGATCCCATTTTCATTTCCTTAGTATCATTGTCATCCCAAATTTGTCAAAAATCCAAAAAAGCAAAAATGTAGTATTATTTTCTACGTAGTATTATCATTTCAAGAACCTAAAAATCTCTGAAAACATAGGTTGCTTTTTCATTTCCTTAGTATTGTGGTCATCCCCAAAAGCTCAAAAATTTACAAAAACATAGTGTAGGTTTCTTTCATTGTCATATGGTCATAGCACTCTTTCTTAGTGTCATTTTTGTACTCAATAGGTCAACATTGGACAAGACTTAGAACCTCGCATGGTTGACACAAGTTCACGGTCTAGACAAACACAACTCCCTGAGTCTAAAATAAATGATACATAGTTGAAAAATAAGAGAAATATGGACCAAACATTTGATCCTAATAATTCACCTAATGAAAAGTTAGGCATATGTCAAGATACCTCTTTCAAGCATGAACAAAATTATCCGCCTATGTCTAGCAGTGACTCATTCCAAAGTGATCATATCAATGCCATATCTACCTCACGTGATTCTCTATCAAACAATAAATATAATAATGACACATTTTGAGTTTATTCCCAAGGGATATCCACATTAGAAATCTAGGACAATCCATTTATTTATACAAATCCCTTATACAATTCATAAATTCTAGATCCAATGCCATATGCTCCATTCCTAGCCAAAGCTATCTAGAGAGTCCCATTCAAAATCCATTCTTATCATGCCAAAGTGTTGAATCCTTCCAAGAATCCCCCATACATATCCAAACTTCTATTCCATGTTAATAGGTTATGAGGATTATCCAAATTCAAAAGAAACAAGTCTCAACATAAATCAAGATAAAGATATCATGACTCTCCAATCCTATCCAATATTTGATCAAGATCTCACTTGTCAATATTCTTATGAAGATTCTCTCATCCTTTTGTATTTAATCCATGCTGATCCCTTTCTATCTCAATATCAAAGTGTCCTTCCAAGTCCCATTCATAAACCACCTCCTAATCAAGATCATGCTATCCCTTCTATCCCCTCCAATGATCCAATTAAAATTCAAGAGAAAAGTGCAAATTTCAATGATCCTCCTCCATATAAAGATTAATGTATCCCTTTGTCTCCTTATCATAACCATCCATATCTATATTAAGATCCCATCATCCCTCATAATACCCCTCATGATCTTAATCCACCTCAATATCTGATGCAGAGTGGTTAGGCTCTCCCACTAGGTTTGCTTACTCTGGATGTCTCTTTGAGTTGTCTCTTGAACCATCCAATGGTTCCCACACTTTCCAACCATCCCAAAGGTTGTAGGGCCCACCCTTACTGACCTTCCAAGTTCTTTTGACTAAGGTGACCACCCCTTATTTTGTGAGTGTCCAACACTCCTTAATTGAGACCTTCCTACCCAACACCTTCTCACACCTTGACCAAGAGCCAATCCCCTCTACTATAGGATCTTCACTCACACATAGCCAAAACACTTGGGGATGATTTTACTTAGTTTTACAACCCTATCCCTTCATTTAGGACTTTGATGTTTACCGTTTCCAAGCTTTAGGTCCGATTTGCTCTTTTAGGCCTACTAGAAGACCTGGTACAATTAGCCCTACTGCGAAGTATTTTGCAATTATCTATCAAAAGTCATGTACAACCCTATGAAATATTTATCTTTTCAAACAACCTTTTGGAATTTTCATACAATATCAAAATATTGCACATGGGTTTGGTCTCTAACCATCCTAATCCTTTTTTAGGCCTAATTCCCTTCTTTTAAGCCTACAAACAGGGATTTGCTTGAATTTCTTCACTAGTCCAATTGCTCAAGGATTCTAATGATTGTTTCAGGTCTATACAATCATGAGGATGTCCAATCCAACCTTGTATCAATTCTATCCAACGGATTTACCCACCTAGGGCCTGCTGTCCATGATCCCCATTGCTTGCCAACTCAACATGCCAAGCCTAGGGTATGGTGGAAAATTTGGAGTTTAGCCTTCCTTGTCCTAAAAACAAAATGAAAACATAATTTACAAGGCCACCTAATATTCCATAAGTATTCAGTACGGAGTTCCACCATGGAATGCTAGGAATGGGCCATAAAGTCCTCAAAACCTTGGTTCTTTAGGTCTTTAGGACCCACTTGCAACAAAAATGACAAAAACTGTAATCTCTATCACTTAAAAACTTCAAACCACCATAAAATGAAGATATGTCTCTTCTCTAACAAGTCATGCCTTGGTTTGGGCTTGGAAGTCCGTACAGACCGTACAAATCCAATTAAACTCCACTATACTCGCTGAAAACACAAAAATTGAAAGGCTAAACTTGCTCTTCTTGTTTCAATTCTTCAACCCACCATTCCCATCAGTTTTCACAATTATTATATCCACCTTGGGTTGGTTAAAAATTAATTCAACTAAAAAAGACAACCAACTAGCCGTTGGTGTGTGAAAGTGCAAATGTTGCAAAGTTGCTATGAGCAACTTTTGCAACTTTTTACAACTTTTTACATAAGTGAGCAACTTTGCTCAAATCCAACCTAGGTCACTTCCAAATGATCCAAATGACCTTATAAACCTTTGAAAAACATCAAACCAACCTATTCTAACTCAATGACAACTTATTCTATGAAGTGGTCTATCTGGCACCCTTAAGAGCCCATATGCCAAAATTGGCCAATCAGTAACTCCTAGGGTCCTTACAAACATTCGAGAACTTATTCAAAGACCTATTGACCTTATTACAAACCAAAATAACATGATTTCAACCTCTTGGAATCAACACAACAAAATTGCCTTTGTGCCCATGCACCATGCTCAGGGAGTAAGAAGAACTCAAGTCTCTTGAGTGGATAAGGCTTGAACAGTGGTACCATGTTGTAATATATCTCTCTTTGACATCCATGTAGCCTCTGACTCTGGTAGTCCTATCCATTTGATAAGATAGTATTTATAGACTCATTTCCTAGTCTTTTTCACAACCTTAGGATCCAAAATGCATTCCAATGTGACCGGTTGGCTTGGAGGTAAATCTTGTAACCAGTCTACATCTTCAATAGCAGTAGTGTCTTCTTGATTTGTAGCTGTTTGAGACCCTTTGTATGGATACAAATCACATACATTGAAGATTGGTGAGATGCCCAAGTTTGGAGGTAACTCTAACTCATAGGCATTATTGCCTAACTTATGCATTACCCTAAGAGCTCCAATCTTCTTCATGCATAGCTTACTAGGTTGTCCCTTGGGTAGTCTCTCCTTCCTCAAGTAGGCCAACACTAGATCACCAACCGTATAGTGTACTTCTATGGTCCATATAATTGAGATCTCTAAGTTCTAAGATGCCCCTAGGATGACATCCATATACTATCTCAAAGGAACTCCGACCTGTTCTTCTATTAACCGAGTCATTGTAGGCATATTCTACTTGACCCAATACGAGATCCCAAGCTTGTCCATGCTGTTTGGTGAGACATCTCAACAAGTTTCCTAAGGATCTATTAACTACTTCAGTTTGACCATCTGATTGTGGATGGTATGCTGACAAAAAGGGAAGTTTTGTGCCTAGTTTCTTCCTTAAGGTTCGCCAAAAGTGAATTACAAAATTAGTGTCTTTGTCACTCACAATGCTAAGTGGTAAACCATGAATCCTCACAACCTCTTTGAAGAATAACCCTGCTATGTATGAGGCATCATTAGTGCATTTGCAAGGCACAAAGTGTGCCATCTTGCTGAATCTGTCCACTATGAAAAAAACACTATCATACCCTCTTGGAGTCCTAGGCAAGCCAAGAATAAAGTCCATGCTCAAACATTCCCAAGGTTTGGTTGGTATGGCTTGTTAGGCCCAATATGGAAAGCTAATGTCCTGAGAGGGGAGAGGTGAATCAGTACTTCAAAACTTTTCTTCAATAATAACTTTACTGTTATGCATAAACTGAATAGTGCAGTAACATAATATAAAGCTAAAACAAATAGATAACAATCATACATGATTCACTCCATAACACATATATTTTGGTTATGCAAAAACTCTTGGTTAGAGAGAAAAACTGTGGTGGGGATGGCACCCACAACTTCACTACTACAATAATAAAGAGTGCTCGATTAGAGCTACATGTTTAGCTATTTCTGATAGCTTACCTTGTTAGGAGTAACAAGATCTGTTAGATCTACCTTACTAAAGGATTTTACAACACTTAAACTAAATGTTGTACCTGGTTAGAGGCTTTACAATTTATAGACTTGATTAGAGTCTTTTACCCTATTAAAGGTTTCTCTTACAACTTCAAAATATTACAATAAATCATTACAAATATCTGCGACTTTACATCTGGAATGTTATAGCAGATTCTATGTGCTCAGAATAGATTACCTTGCTTATAGCATACCTCGGTAACCCATATAGTAACTCGGTAAACCCTTATGTTTACTTTGATCTTTGACTATTCTCTGAAAACCTTCTCGGTGATCTCTGTGTCTCTGTAACAATTTTCTTACACTCATGCACACACACTTTTTAATTCTTAACTCATGCTGTATAAATAGATCTCTTATGTCGGTGATCCATTCATTGCTTCGATCTTACAAACATGTTTTATCGAATGAATAACCATGCAAAATATTTCATTGGTTAGATGACCTCAAAATCATACACAATCTTTAAGTGCAATTTCCAATGTGATAATGGCTAGATGTTCCTCGATTTTGTAACACGTTTTCATATGTATGTCCAGGTTCAATGAATCTGGTAACACGTTTCACTTGGTTTATATCAACTCGGTGTGTCATCTTTGCTGCTCAGTAGACATGAAATGATACTCGGTAGACAACTTGGTGTATACTACGCTCTAAGACTACTTTCTTCAATAATCGACTGGACTGTGCATATCGACTGAATATCTCGGTAGAGATAACCAACTAGAGTATATAGAATAACTTTGAACATAAAACTAATGGCAATTTGATAAGTAGTAACAATCTCCCTTTTTGACATTAGTTGAGAGGTTTGACAAAAACTACTTTCAAAGTTATAACTCAATAATCTATATACTTGCAAAATTTGACTATGCTGATAGTATATACAATAGTCAATGAAATAGTAAATCCAGATATACTCCCCTTATCGATATACTTGTACAAAACTCTGATTTTGCATGCTTGGAGAGTGCTGCTCTTGATCTTTGCTTACTGTCCTATTCACTGTTCGGTTCATTTCTCTTGGATACTCTGCTTGCTCTGCTCGATATACTCCCCCTGTATACTATACTCCTTTTGTTTGATACTTTGAATACTACACTCCCCCAATGCTGTATCACTCCTCTAATACTATATCATATCACTCCCCCTTTTTGACAAACATCAAAACTTAATTACCATTCGGGGGTGGTAACTTGTTAAAAATGGATTTGTATTTGGTCTGTGCTTCAGTGAGAGCGATAGAGAGTGCAATCTTTACGCTGTCCATTAAAGAATTATGTGCTTGAATATCAGCCAATAATGATATTAAGCCATCTAGAGTGCTTCCCTCTTGTGTAGTAGATAAGGAGGTGGCTCGGTTGATTTGTTCTTGGATGGAGGAAAGATGAGGAAGGAATAATGTCTGAAGTGTCATTATGTCCATCCCAATCTTGTGTTCTTCATTTCTTAGGTCCAATTGTTGAGCCATGAGCTGTTGTAACCTTGTATAGAAATTCTGAACTGAATTTGGCTTTGTGGTCAACTTGCTTGAGAGATCAGTGATCTCTTTCTCAATTACCTCTGTTTTATTCTTAATGTCTTTAATGAATAAAGAAAATGTGTAGAGTTTCTGAAATAAATAAATAATATAATTGAGTTAAGGAGTCAACTTAGCAATAAATTTGACAAGTTTAACTTTGCCAATAGCTATAGCTTTCTGTACCTCTTCTATCATTTTTGCAGGGAGCTCTTTGTCTTTTAGCTTGCTTAAATACTCTGATGCATCTACTCCAGATGTCTCTATCATTGTTAGGAGTTCATCTAGTTGAATGTGGATGGCTGCATCTGTTGATACTGTAGCTTCAGGTAGCATATCTATTAAGAGTGCTTTCACCTTCTGGAGTACTTTATTTTTCTTTTGAATCGCCATTTGTTTCTCTTGTTCGACCTTTTCTTTGCATAGTTCACTGAAATCAATGAGTGCTTGCCCCTTTAATTTTGATATATCTATATTGGGCAACACTATTGGTTTTGACAAATCAACTTTAAAACTATGCTTTTTCATATTCTTTTCTTTACCTTTCACCGATGGAGCTAAGACAATGGCTTGTGAGGCTTGATGACTCTCGGTAGGTTGCTCGGTAGAGGCAACACTTTGATCGGTTTCTTTAGCCTCTGTAGAGTCCTTTGGTGTCTCGGTACTCAGTGTCTCAATTGCAACATTCTTAGTGCTAGAAGGTGCTTGAGATGTCTATTCTTGTTTAGTACCTTCTCCTGTTGTAGACTTGTGGCCTTCGGTGCCTTGCTCTATATCCTGAGGGGTTTTGGTTGAGACAGGTTGCTTGACTGGTGGATAATGCTGAACTTGTTCCAAGACTGATTCACTAGATACAAGTTTTGCATATGCATTGCCTTCTATCATTTCCTGTTTTGGTGCCTCTGTATCCATGACATCTTCATCTATTTGAATGGTGTCAGCAGGGTCTTGCTTGGTAACATCAGGATCTTGCTCGGTGACATCAACAATTTCAACTATAGCTTGCTCGCCGACATCCTTGATTTTAAAGATTTCCTACCATTTTGCTTTTGTCTGATTTTCCACTTCAATATACAACCCATTCATCAGTTTTAAAGCTCTCCGCTTGACAAGAAACTTCGAGTTGTAAGTTGTTAGATGTTCTTTTATTTCAGCTACTGACATGTCAAGAAAGAGATGAACCAGACTTCCACCTATTATCAATATGCAAATAAAGTTCATTTGGAAGTGACTTAGCTAGTTCAAATGGAGCTAACCGAAATTTTAAAAGTGTACAGATGACAACTTCTTCAATTTGTCTCTTCTCATCATTATTTCTGGTTTCATACTTGACATATCTAAATGATCCAAATCCACCATATTCTTTCAGATTAGCACAGAAGTTTTCAACACTATGTACATTTACCTTCTTGCTTTTGAAGTTCTGAAATTTGCTTGCATCCTTTGATTCAGCATCACTAGACTCTTTTGCCAAAATGAGTCTCCGAGTATATTTCTTGTAGGTTTTTGTTACCTTGGGAGTAGTAACACTCTTTGTTTTGTTACTTGGTGAAGCTGCAGAAGCTCTAGTGTTAGGTTGCTTTGGAGGTGGAGTCAGTGAGGCCTTTGATGTGTCCTGTTTCTTTCTCTTCAACACTTTACCCTTAGGCAATTCAATGCTCAATATTATAGCTGCCTCTTGGGCTTCAGATTCCTCTTCGGTAATGGCAATGGTGCCTTTGACAGGTGTAGAGGAAGAGTCTTTTCTGAATTTCTCTGATAATGCCTTTATCATCTTTGTTGCCTTTCTTGTAGCTTTGGGTACTACAATGCTCATCTTTACTTTTTCCTTCACTTCCTCATAGGTTCCATACCTCAGCTCGGTAGCATGTCTTGGTAATGTAAGAAATGCATCAATTTGTTGTTGTGTGATGTCAAAGTCAATGTCATAACCCATCGGTGACAAAGATTGAGTTCTTGGTTCCACAACATTCACATAACAGTAATCGGTGTCAACTTCAAAACATATGTCATTTTTGTATTTCTCCACTAGTTGGGGTGGAATCCTATACCTATTATGCATTTTCTCTTGGAACTTACTGAAGTAATCATCCATAATATCATTGAAATTATCACCCTTCTTAATGAAGTCATTAATCTGATGGGTGATTGGTCGGTGTAGCTCCCAAACAACTTTACTGACTGATGGAAGGAATTTTTCAAAATAGAAAAACATGCATACAAGTAATGATCCAAACTTTAGTGTGTTTGCTGAGTTGTTCTTCTTCGGCTTCCTGATGGTGTTCAGATTCTCAAACAGGCTCTTCAACAATACCTCACATAGATCAATTTTCATTCCCTTTTTCACAATTTTGTATGCTAGGTCTACTGCTGTACAGGGTACACTGTTTTTCCTTGCTGATTGGAAGAAACAGTAACCTATAACTCTAATGGCAAATTTTAGTTATTCATCTATGCCATTGTTCAATTTCAATCCTCTGCAATTTGATTCCACTCCGGTTAAATTGATTAGTTCCTTCTGTGATATCATCTTTTGGGCTCGGGCATGATCATAAATGGGGCAACCGGTAATCAGATGAATGATTTCCTTGGTAATCTTAAATGGTTGCTCTTCTAGCCACATGAAATCATTGTGAACTCTGCTCAGAACAAACTTGACCCACTGGGGTTTGAACACACGGGGATAGGTTAGGGCTTCAGTCAATCCCTTGATCTTGATGTGCTCACACTTGCTATTTAATTTACCATCTGTGCATAATTCATCATAGGTGTCTTTAATTTCAACATGACCGAGTTCTTCAACATGACATTTGGTGAAGAATCTCACATCCTCGATTAACAACACTCTATCCGGGATGAGTGAAAAAGCGGTTTTGTCAACCAGTTTAGATGCAATTTTGGGAGTCAAAGAGTATTTTAGTGAGGGCTTCTCTACATTCTTGACAACAATGGGATCTTGGATCTGAGGCGCCATTTTAGATTTCAGATAAAAGCTAACAAAGGATCCTTAGGGTTTCAGGATTTCAAATGACTGATGTTCCACACTTAGCAAATAATAGCAACTTGATAAGATCGGTAAACCAGCTTAACAATGCGTTGAGATTGATGTAAATACCTTGAATTTTCTATGTAGGAGGTTTGGTCGCCTTTGATTCACTTTGCTTTGCTCTCTCAAAAACTTGGTGAGTTGAAAATGACCGGGAAAATACTTTTAAGTACACAATATGCCTTATCAGGCTCCGTGCGGGTTAGGTCAAAAACATTAAATGCACTCGATTCCACTAAACCTTCTTTCCTTTTTCCGCTTTAACCGAGTAACCTAACTTCCTTCATTCACCGACTTGACAGGCTTCCTGTATTCACTAACTTGACAGGTTTCCTTTAAAGTGCTTCAAAAGACTTTGATAGAATTTCAAACTTACTATTAGATCTTAATTATGCAGATTTGAATTAGGTACATGATAAAATAGGAATTGTTAAGATTTAATCTTGATAGAATGCAGTCCCTTCATACCTTTACCGATTAATTTGGAATAGGAGCACCTAACTTGGTAGGTAAGGCGCTTTTTTCATTTGACACAATTTCCTTCTTTTTCCAAATCATCTTTAATTTGTATTTTATTTCTTCAATGTCTTTTCTAGGTTGATCTCTACAATCTCTAACTAAGTGTCCAACTTTGTGACAATGAAAACATGCCATACCAGGATTTCTCCATGATCTTCGGTTGTACATCCTAAACCTTATAAAATAGTTGGCACTTATATGTCCATATATTTCACAACATTCACACCATATCCTTGTATTGTAATCCCATGGTACCGCAGAATACTGTCGGTAAGGATTTGTGTGAGTTCGGTAACCTCTAGCATTTGCTCGGTGTGCATACCACATATAGTTCTTTTGCTTAAGCCAACACTTCTCGGTACTATGTCCATATTTATTGCAGTTTTTACAAAACCCTTTTAATTTTGCCTTCTAATAATTGTTTACAGACTTTGTCCTACATTGTTTAGATGTGTGACCATATTTATTGCAATTGTAACAATAACCATTGGACTTAGTGACATTCGGTTGGTTACCTTTTTTGATTTGGCACATATTGGCAGTATGACCTTGATTTCCACAGTAGTTGCAAATAGGCTTCTTTCTTTTGATGTTGTTCTTGTTTCCAGCTTGCTTTGATGATTCTCCTCTCTCGGTTGTATGAATTCCCTTTTCGGTAGAGTCTTTTCCTTTGTAACTGAGTCCTGCATCTTTGTTGGGTCTCCTTGTATTCAATTGCTCATCTAACATCTTTGATGCTTCATAACTCTTCTTCAGTGTTTCTTTGGATTTCTTCTCTATTTCATGTTCATCGGCCAACCTTGATACTTCAAGTTTCAATGCTTGATTCTCATCATCCTTCAGAATTGCTTCATGATGTGTATAACCTAGTTGATCTGACAGATTTTGTTGAATTCCAGTCAACCTTGTGATTTCATCATTCTTATCAGATACTAAGACTTCAAGTTGTTGTTTCTCTCTTTGTAGATCTCTCACTTTATCTTCGGCTGTCCTTAATGCATCAAGATTTTCAGTCATCTGTGTGCTGAAATGTTCATGTTCTCTTTTCATTGCTTTTAGTTGATCAACCAATGCTTTGTTCTTTTCTCTCAATACTCCAATCATTTCTTTAGTTTCTTCAGATATGCTGTTCTCAGATGATGTCTCAATTTGTTCCACTAACTCTTGAGAGTCCTGCAAATCATAAAATAATCTTCTTGTTACTTTCAGAGATTTTTGCATTTGCCTTTGCATGTCTGCAATCACTTGATTAACATGATCCAACTCTTCTTGTAGATACACAATCCTCCAAGATTGTTTATAGCCTTCCATTGATAAGATCTTTCTCTTTAGGCAGTTAAACCCTTTTCCAAGATTGAAGCTCTGATACCAATTGTTAGGCCCAATATGGAAAGCTAATGTACTGAGAGGGGAGGGGTGAATTAGTACTTCAAAACTTTTCTTCAATAATAACTTTACTATTATGCATAAACTGAATAGTGCAGTAACATAATATAAAGCTAAAACAAATAGATAACAATCATACATGATTCACTCCATAACACATATATTTTGGTTACACAGAAACTCTTGGTTAGAGAGAAAAACTGCGGTGGGGATGGCACCCACAACTTCACTACTGCAATAATAAAGAGTGCTTGGTTAGAGCTACATGTTTAGCTATTTTTGATAGCTTACCCTATTAGGAGTAGCAAGATCTATTAGATCTACCTTGCTAAAGGATTTTACAACACTTAAACTAAATGTTGTACCTGGTTAGAGGCTTTACAATTTATAGACTTGATTAGAGTCTTTTACCCTATTAAAGGTTTCTCTTACAACTTCAAAATATTACAATAAATCATTACAAATATCTGCAACTTTACATCTGGAATGTTATAGTAGATTCTATGTGCTCAGAATAGATTACCTTGCATATAGCATACCTTGGTAACCCATATAGTAACTCGGTAAACCCTTCTATTTACTCTGATCTTTGACTATTCTCTGAAAACCTTCTTGGTGACCTCTGTGTCTCTGTAACAGTCTTCTTACACTCATGCACACACACTTTTTAATTCTTAACTCATGCTGTATAAATAGATCTCTTATGTCGGTGATCCATTCATTGCTTCAATCTTACAAACATGTTTTATCAAATGAATAACCATGCAAAATATTTCATTGGTTAGATGACCTCAACATCATACACAATCTTTAAGTGTAATTTCCAATGTGATAACGGTTAGATGTTCCTCGATTTTGTAACATGTTTTCATATGTATGTCCAAGTTCAATGAATCTGGTAACACGTTTTACTCGGTGTATATCAACTCAGTGTGTCATCTTTGCTGCTCGGTAGACATGAAATGATACTCGGTAGATAGCTCGGTGTATACTACGCTATGAGACTTCTTTCTTCAATAACCGACTGGACTGTACATATTGACTGAATATCTCGGTAGAGATAACTGACTAGAGTATATAGAATAACTTTGAACATAAAACTAATGGCAATTTGATAAGTAGTAACATGGCTAATGGCTGATATAAACCTGCATTGTTGGAGGTTCCTTTATCTCTCTGACATATAGGGCATTGCTTCACAAACCTTCTAACATCTGACTGAAGTTTAGGCCAATGATAGAACCGTCCAACCTGCTCTAAGGTCTTGTCAAGACCAAAATGTCCTCCTAAGCTGCCTTGATGCTCCTCCTTGATGATATTATCTCTCATAGAGCACTATGGTATGCAAAGTAAGTGTCCTTTAAACAAAAGGCCTTCTTGCAACATAAAATCAGAATATGCAACATGACAAACATTAGCAAACTTGGTGCAAACATTATATGCTTCACCAAAATCCTTGTCACGGTGGTATAGATCTTTGAGATCACTTAACCCCACACTTTGGAGCTACACTTCTTGGATGGTAAGAACTCTTCTACTTAAGGAATCTGCTACCTTATTGGTGACTGTTTTTTTCTATTTGATGGAAAAAGTATAGGCTTGCAAGTGCTCAACCCATTTAAGGTGTCTTTGGTGCAACTTCTCCTATCCATTCAAGAAGCTAAGTGCATGGTTGTCAGTATAGAATATGAATTCATTAGGGAGAAGATAGTGCCATAATTTCTTAAGTGCTTGTACCATGACATACCACTCTAGGTCATCGGTAGAATACTTTTGTTTTGCCACTTTGAGCTTCTTAGAGAAAAATGCTACCGGATGACCTTCTTGACTAAAAACTGCTCCTATTGCCAGCTTGCTAGCATCCCACTCCACAATAAAGAGATGATTTAAATTAGGGAGCCTAAGATTAGGTAGTTCTACTACTTTTTGTTTCAACAACTCAAACCCCTTCTCTGCTGCACTAGTCCACTTAAATTGACATTTCATTCCACCTTTGATGGTGTTCAATATAGGTGTACATACATGGCTAAACCCTCTAATAAACTTCCTATAGAAAGAAGCTAATCCATGAAAACTCCTCACATCTCCTATTGACTTAGGAGTAGGCCAATTAACTATTGCATCTACTTTTTCTAGATCCATTTTCAAACAACCTTGAGAAACTACAAAACCAAGATATACTAGTTCAATTTTAAAGAAATCACACTTGTCGAAGTTGATCATCAAATTTTCTTAATGTAGCTTCCTCAAGACCTGATCCAAATGTCTGATATGCTCCTCCCTTAACCTGATAAAAATCAGAATGTCATCAAGATAAACAATCACAAATTTACCAATAAACTTTGCAAGCACTTCATTCATGAGTCTCATGAAGGTGCTAGGTACATTTGTGAGCCCAAAGGGCATAGCCAACCATTCATAGAGACCCTCATTGGTCTTAAAGGTTGTTTTCCACTCATCTCTAGGTCTGATCCTTATTTGATGATGACTTGATTTGAAATCCACCTTTGAAAAGTAACAAGCTCCTCCTAGGTAGTCCACTAGGTCCTCAATTCTTGGCATTGGAAACCGGTATCTGATTGTAATCTTGTTGATGGCTCTTGAGTCAATGCACATTCTACATTTACCATCTTTCTTAGGTACCAAAATAGTAGGTACTCCACATGGGCTTAAGCTCTTCTTTATCAACTCCTTATCTAGCAACTCCTGCACTTGTTTTGCTATTTCCTCATTCTGAGTAGGTGTCATTTTGTAAGTAGCTTTTGTTTGGCAAGATAGCTCCAGGTATAAGATCATCTGTTGGTTCACATCTCTGTATGGGGGTAAAGCATCTGGTATCTCATTTACATCAATGTCTTTATACCGGTCCAACAAAGTCTTCACTTCTTGAGGTACCACTGGTTTGGGTGCAGTCTTTGCCTCTATTTTTGGTTTCACTATGATCGCACATCCTTGGTTCCCTTCATGCTTCAACTCCTTTAGGAGCTCTTTCCCACTAAGCAACATAACACTTGAACCTACATGTCTTTGTTCTCCCTAAACAACCAAAGGATCCATTTGGAACTTCCTACCTTCCTTGGTGATAACATAAGAATTCTTCTCCCCGTCCTATATGGCTTTGAAATCATATTGCCAAGGGTGTCCAAGTAACAAATGACATGCATCCATGGGTAGTGTATCACATAGTACTCTGTCTTAATACTCTCCAATGTCAAAGTCTACCCAAGCTTTCTCATCAACTAACACATGTTGTCCTTTACTCAACCATGATACCTTATAGGGATTGTCTACCATCTCAACTGCTACAATGTTCTTAGTAGACCCTGAATCCACTATGACCTTAAAATCTTACCATAGGATTTGCAAATGGTTTTAAAAAATGTCTTTCTTTGAGTAGGTTCTTTGGCCTGCGGTACCTTCAACAAGGTTCTTCTTAGCATCAGATTCTCTCCATTTAGGACTGGTCCAACTTTGCTGATTGGTGAGGTAACACTTTGATTGTCTTCCTCCTGCACCAATTCAGTTCTCCTTTCACCTACATAAGAACTTGAAGTGTTTTACAGACATTGGTTCATTATGTGGCCTACTTGATGACAATGAAAGCATTTACTGGTGAAGACTGTGGGTCCTCATCCTTGAGTGCCAAATTTGCCTCTAAAGTTGTTTTTCCTCTAGAGTTGCCTCTAAATTGACCATTCTTGCTGAAGTTATCCCCACTATTTTCAGAGTGATTGCCTTAATTGATTTGTGCTACTGACCTAATTGATTTGTATTTAAGGTCGATGGAGTTGTTTGTAAGGGTTGTTGGCAAGATTGGCATAAACCTATTGAGTGTGTAGTTGCCTAACCAGTGAATGGATCTGCACTTTGAGTGAAGGTAGATTGAAGCTTAAAAGGATCTGATGAAGCAGATGTAGTGCTACTTAGACAGATCAAGAAAACCTATTGTTTTGTAACAATTACAGTAGAAGTGAAATCCCTCAACCGGGTGAGCTCTAACAAGCTTAGTTACTCATTAAATCCTCTAACAAGGTGATCCATTAGCTTGGATTCTTAAATCCTCCAACAAGGTTACTCCTAACAGGGTATTGTTCTTTTCATCAAGGCATATTTGTAAATCCCTTAACCGGGTGATTCCTAACCGGAATTAGTTCCTCACAAGACTTATTGTAAATTTTTAATAGAGATAGCTATCCTTGTGAGTCTCATCTCACCATGGTTTTTACCTAGTTGGGGTTTCTAAGTATAAGCATTTGTGTCAAGTGGTGAATGATTTTGTGGTTATGATCTTATTTGTTGATTTGATTAACTTCTAATAAGGCATGTGAACTGGAAGTATTAAGAGATGAATATGTTGAGATATGATTAAGCATTGTTGATGTTTAAAAGATTGAAGTTGTTTATTGTTAAGTTGTCATAACAGTCAAACCGGTTGATGTCAAGTATTCTTATGAATATTGATCTTAACTATGATTAGTTTACTTTGTGTGGTTGAATTTGAGTTTGGGAACTTTGTATTAGTTTTTCAATATACTGATTCACCCCCCCTCTCAATATTCTACCATATACTTATTCTTTCATCATACCATCAATTGGTATCAGAGCAACTAAGGGCCTCTTAATCTAAAAGCCAAACATATTGAGGAAAAGATCTTGTAGATCATGATGAAGAAAGAAGGTCTGAAGTTCAATAAAGATAACTATAGAATATGGAGCGACCTAATGAAGATTTACATTAAGAGTCTTGGTAGTCAGTATCGGGACCATATAGAAACCAAGTATATTACACCGACACGAACCCTAACTGATGATCAGAAGAAAGAACAACAAGAAAATCACCAAGCATTAGAGGCTATTATCGGTTCCCTATTTGATGCTGAATATGTAGACGTTCATGGTCTTGAAACTGCATATGAAGTGTGAAAAATTGTGAAGATATTTATAGCGGCGATGAACATGTTAAGATTGCCAAAGAGGAGAGTTTAAGAGGAAAGTTTGATGACATGAGAATGTCTAAAGGTGAGAATATCCAACAGTATGGTCAAAGGATTAATGAGATAGTTGGTGAGATAAAGAGTGCAGGAGGGAAAGTGGAAGATGCCACAGTAATCAGTAAGGTACTGAGAACCCTGCTACCGGTCTATGCTATCTGAGTTGCAGTTATTCAGGAGCTAAAATATATTGACAAGACAAATGTAACTCTTGACTCTATTATTGGCAAACTTACTGCTTTTGAACTAAATGGCTATGATGGTAGTGTACAGAAATCAAAATCTGCATTTAGAGCTTTTGTCTCTAACCCATCTGTGAGAAGAAGTAGAGATACAGACCATAGCTATGAATCTAGATCCAACGGAGATGCTAATGATGAAGACAACCTAGTGGAACTTGAAGCATTGTTGGCAAAATGACTGCCTAGAGGCACTGGTAAATATAGAGGTAAGCTACCTTTAAAATGTTTTGCATGCAACAAGACTAGTCATATAGCAGCTAATTTCCCTAATGGTGAAAATGAATACAAGAGAGACAAATTTAAGAAGTATAAGGGTAAAGGCAAGAGAGATTTTCTAGTAGCTATTGACAGTTGTATTACTGATGAAGAATCCAATGATGATGCTAGTGAAGATATTGGGTTTGTAGCTATTAAGGAAGAAATATTATATCAAAAGGCACTAGTATCTAGAATGGATAACTTTGATGATTGGATCATTGATAGTAGTTGTTCACATCACATGACCAGTGATCGGAGCAAATTTATTTCCCTGAAAGAGTTTGATGGTGGTGTTGTCAGATTTGGAAATGACTCACCCACCCTATATGGTTAAAGGTAAGAAAGTTATTTCTCTTAATGGGAAGAGTAGTGCTGACGATGTCTATTGGGTCGAAGGCCTAAAGCATAATATTTTGAGTTTGGCACAACTTAATGATAGAGGATACCCACTAGAGTTTAGAAATGGTATGTGCAAAATCTTTGACAACAAAGGTGAATTGATTGCAACCAGAAAACAGACCAGAGGTAATATATTTCATCTTAATCCTAAAGTTAGCAACTGTTTGATTGCAAAAATAGATGATAGCTAGCTTTGGCATAGGAGATTTTGTCATATAAATTTTGACAATATTGTTAAAGTTACCAAGTCTAAGACAGTAAGAGGTCTGCCTCAGCTAGAAAAACCGGTTAATGCTCTTTGTAAAGAATGTCAGTCGGGAAAGATGACTTCTTCAACTTTCAAGAGAAATTCCTTCTCAGCAAAGCACTTGTTAGATTTGGTTCATATAGATCTATGTGGATCAATAAGAACCAGAAACATTCAAGGTGACAGATATTTCATGATCTTCATTGATGATTGTTCAAGGATGATGTGGGTCACATTCTTGAAGGATAAGAATGAAGCTTTTGGTAAATTCAAGGTATTCAGAGCCTTAGCTGAGAAAGAGAGTGGTTGAAAGATAAAATGTTTGAGAACAGATCAAGGTGGTGAATTAACTTCTGTGGAGTTCACTAAGTATTTTGATGATAATGGTATCAAGCGACAACTTTCTGCACCAAGGACACCACATCAGAATGGTATAGCATAGAGAAGCAACCTGTTAATGGTTGAAGTTGCTAGGACTATGTTGATACAAGAAGGTGTAGCAAAAACATTTTGGAAAGAAGATATAAGTACAACTGTCTACACAATGAACCGAGTTCTGGTGAAAAGAGGTAAGGACAAGACCCCATATGAATACTGGTATGGGAGGTCACCTGATGTTAGCTATTTTAAGATATTTGGAAGCAAATTTTTTATTAAAATAGGTGATTACATAAGAAAGTTTGAAGCTAAGAGTGATGAAGGCATATTTCTTGGCTATTCCACCAAGAGTAAGGCCTATAAATGCTTCAACAACCGGACACAAAAAATTGTTGAGAGTGCTGATGTTCGTGTAGATGAATGTCCTGAAGTTTTAGAAGGAACCAATTCTGAGAAGAAGGATGAAGATGCTTGCATTTTTCTTTTGGAACCTAAAACTTTTAAAGTAGAAACCGGTAAAGCAAATCCTGATGTACTTGTTCAACCAGAACAAATAAATTCAAAAGAAGATGACAATGAAGAAGCTGAACCTGAAGAGAATGATCATGTTATTCCTAGGTATGTGAGACTGAATCACAGTCTTGAATAGATAATTAGGGATAAGGATGCAGGTGTACTAACTAGAAGGATAACAAGAGAGAACTCTTGCATGATGTCCACCTTTGAACCTAGAAGTGCTAAGGAGGCATTTGGTAATGATCATTGGGTGAAAGCTACGGAGGAGGAGTTGGATCGAATTAAGAAGAACAACACTTGGACCCTGGTACCCCGACCGGTAAAAAAAAATGTTATAGATACAAAATGGGTGTTCAGAAACAAGTTAAATGAAGATGGTGTTGTAGTTCGCAACAAGGCAAGATTAGTATGCAAAGGTTATGTGCAAGAAGAAGGAGAAGATTATGGAGAAACTTTTGCACCAGTAGCAAGACTAGAAGGTGTTAGAATATTACTTGCATTTGTAGCTCATAAGAAGTTCAAGGTATACCAGATGGATGTTAAGGCTACATTCTTGAATGGGATACTAGAAGAAGAGGTTTATATAGAGCAGCCTGATGGTTATGCATTGACAGATAAATAAGACATGGTATGCAAATTGCATAAAGCTTTATATGGATTGAAGTAGGCACCCAGAGCATGGTATGAATGACTTCATACTCATCTGATGAAGATAGGATTTTGCTAGAACCAGTGATGACAAGAACATTTATCTCAAGTCTGAAGGAGATGAAATACTGGTCAGTGAAGTGTTTGTTGATGACATTATATTTAAAGGTAATGATGACATGAGTAATTGCTTTGTAGATGAAATGAAGAAAGAACTTGAGATGTCATTAGTAGGGGAAATAAATTTTTTCATAGGCTTACAGATACGACAGATGAAGAATGGTATTTTCATTACTCAATCCAAGTATGTGAAAGAGGTTTTGAAGACTTCTGGTATGAGTGACTGTAAACTAGTTGGAACCCCAATGGTTACAGGTTGTAAATTGTCCAAGGAAGATGCATCTAAGTTTGTAGATGAAAAGGAATGCAGGTCAATGATTGGAAAATTACACTATGTTGTTCACAGTCGACCAGATATTGCCCATGCAGTTGGTATTGTTGCTAGATTTCAGAAGAATCTAAAGGAGGCACATCTGATGGCAACCAAGATAATTTTTAGATATCTGAAAGGTACTGTTGACTATGGGTTATGGTATCCATATGGTGGAAATTTTGATTTGAAAGCATACAAAGATGCTGATTAGGCAAGTAATATTGATGACCAGAAGAGTACTACCAGTGGAGCATTCCTTCTAGGAGGAAAGCTAGTCTCATGGAGTAGTAAAAAGAAGAGTTGTACTTCACAATCTACTGCTGAAGCAAGTATGTACCAGCTTATATGAATTGCACACAAGCTATGTGGATGAGGCACATTTTGGAAGGTTTAAAGATGGAAATATCAGAAGCAATAAATATTTTGTGTGATAATACAAGTGTAATAAACATTTCAAAAAATCATGTTTTGCACGCAAGGACTAAGCACATTGAATTGAAGTATCACTTCTTGAGGGAAAAAGTTCAAAGTAAAGATGTTATCTTGGAGCATGTTTCTACCAAGGAGCAACTTGCAGATATCTTTACCAAACCTCTTCCTAAGACCACTTACGAGTAGCTTATAAGTCAATTGGGGGTTGTCCCTCTTCATGAAGTTAGTTGAGGATGATGCTGATTGCATCAGTCCCTGAATTACTTGTAGAATCTTACATGGATTGATGAACAAGTGGATGTATTCCACAGGGGGAGCATCAAGTTGCAGTATGATGTTGATGCATAGTGAGAGAAGAGTTACATGTTTTTACTTCCACTTTGGCATTACTGTCAAAGGGGGAGAAGAATTATGTGATTGAGGAGAAGAATTATGTGTCTAATAAGGTGAACCAGTGACAGGCTGAAGACAGAAAGAGAAAGGTGAATACTTGGTAATGTAAACCGGGATTCCTATTCACCAATCTCATCAGTAATCAGAGGTGTTGATATTTGTATTGCCATCAATGTCAAAGGGGGAGATTATTGGTATTTGCAGTTTGTTGGCAGATTGCATTAATTATATGTTGTCATTGATGTCAATTGAATCGGTAATGGTATTCATGTTATTGCTGATATTGTTGTTTTTGATATTAGATAGTAACCGGTAAGAAGAGCTTTGTGGAAGATGTTGTGAGCCAGTATGTAAAGTTTTTGAGTTGAACTGGTAAACCGATGCAAAGGGTTAAACCTTTCTATGCATTGTAACCGGTAAACCCTATCAGTTGTTAAACCCTAATCGATCAAGTTTGTTGGTTTATTATCTGATAAGCGGTAATGATGGAGACACATGTGATCATTGTATGAGGATAAGTTCAAATTGTTTTGGCATGTTTGGTTATTGTCTAGGGAAGGAGCAAAGTGGATTGCATCTAATGCACAACGTGTGATGAGTTACAAAGTCCGATGAAGCGGTGATCATGGAGCGGTTGGAATTTTCTTGAAGAATGTGAAGAGATTGTCATGATTTGTAATGGTCAAGATTGTACCGACTTGTTTGTAATCTCGATGATGAGAATTAGGTTTTTTTTGTGTTACCAACGTAAGTGATTTGTATTTAAGGTCGATGAAGTTGTTTGTAAGGGTTGTTGGGAAGATTGGCAAAAACTTGTTGAGTGTGTAGTTGCCTAACCAGTGAATGGATCTGAACTTTGAGTGAAGGCAAATTGAAGCTTAAAAGGATCTGATAAAGAAAATGTAGTGCTACTTAAACAGATCAAGAAAACCTATTGTTTTGTAACAATTACGGTAGAAGTGAAATTCCTCAATCGGGTGAGCTCTAACAAGCTTAGTTACTCATAAAATCCTCTAACAAGGTGGTCCATTAGCTTGGATTCTTAAATCTTCCAGCGAGGTTACTCCTAACAGGGTATTGTGCTTTTCATCAAGGCATATTTTTAAATCCCTTAACTGGGTGATTCCTAACCGGAATTAGTTCCTAACAAGACTTATTTTAAAGCTTTAACAAGCCTGGCTCCTAACAAGGGGAACTTAAAAAGAGTTCAGATAGCTATCCTTGTGAGTCTCATCTCACCGTGGTTTTTACCTATTTGGGTTTTCCACGTATAAACATTTGTGTCAAGTGGTGAACGCTTTTGTGGTTATGATCTTATTTGTTGATTTGATTAACTTCTGATAAGGCATGTTAACTGGAAGTATTAAGAGATGAATATGTTGAGATATGATTAAGCATTGTTAATGTTTAAAAGATTGAAGTTGTTTACTTTTAAGTTGTCATAACAGTCAAACCGGTTGATGTCATGTATTCTTATGAATATTGATCTTAACTGCGATTAGTTTACTTTGTGTGGTTGAATTTGAGTTTGGGAACTTTGTATCAGTTTTTCAATATACTGATTCACTCCCCCTCTAAGTATTCTACCAAATACTTATTCTTTCATCATACCATCAACTTATTCTACCAAGTGCTCTATCTAGCACCCTTAAGAGCCCATATGCCAAAATTGGCCAATCAATAACTCCTAGGGTCCTTACAAACATTTGAGTACATATTCAAAGACCTAATGACCTTATTACAAACCAAAACAACACGATTCCAATTTCCTGGAATCAACACAACAAAATTTCCTTTGTGCCCCTGCTATCCCATCGCCCCTATCCAAGCTATTGACGGGCCCCTTATACATCACCATTTGTTCCTCCACTTTCATCTAATTTGGTCTACTTCAAGAGCTTATCATTCCTTCCATACATTATCCACCTCAAAATAGACTCCCATCTTTCTTTAAAAGAAACAAGTATCCAATTTGTAAAAATATTTGTCAAAGCATGCATTATCATGGTAAAGGAATAGGCCTACATGAACAAGGTATATTAGAACCCCCTCTTATCAAATAAAATCCCAATTATCATGGCCTTGTCTACATAGATCACTCTAAAAATGTTGGTGCCCCTTCTAAATCCCACATTCATCCATCTAAGTTTAAACATGCACATTCCCCATCCTCCAAATCCATTTTGGGTTTTGTTGGGCCCATATAAAATTTTCATTCCATATGTGTCCTTGTTTGAAATAATGCTTATTTAATTCATTGGTCAAGAAATTTGCTTAAATTTTTGCTCATGTACTTCGGTCCTTGTTAAGTTCCACTACGTTGAACTTGAACCTTGAACTTGAACTTGAACCTTTTTGGTTCAAGGCTCAAAGTTCAACGGGTGTTGTTTTGAATGTCTTCCCTCCTGCGCGATTTTAAGTTTTACTAGTTCTAGTCGGCATTTTGCATTCTTTGAACCTTGAACTTGAACCTTTTTGGTTCAAGGTTCAAGGTTCACGTTTTGTCATGTTAGTGTTCTGTTGCAGTGGTTCCGCAAGGCTCAGAGTTTTATGTATAGGTTTCTTGGAAGACATGTGACTTGCCACGTGGTGACGGCGCATAATTTTAGAACATGATAAACGACCGCCGAGGGGAGGAATATTATTTCTCTAATGATTTGAAATCTGCCATTTATGGCAAGTATGTGTGAGGATCTGCTATGTCAGAAGTGAAGTGACTTAATATTTAAAGCATGCTTCAGTGCAATCATTTCAAAGTAAGGTCACACGAACGAGAAGTAATGAAGGCAACTTTAGTAATGATGGGTAAGATTTTCTCGGCTTTAAAACTGAGTGGTTGTCTCGTCAGAATTATTATTTTTCTTGAGAAGATTTTGAAAAGGAGTTTTTGGAGTGGGAGAAGTAGGCTGTGATAGAGGTTTATAGAGGATAGAGGAAGGTATCTTCAACAACTTTCTAAATTGTTGTAGTTTGTTTTAAAGATCTGGGTATTCTGTTAGCTGCTTGTTTCTATTTTCACTTTCCTTCTTCGCCTGGGATTAATTTAGGAAAACCACGAACTAAAACATGAGGCATGTTTTGCCCAAATTGATGAGCTCATCTTCCCTTGTAAGCTCTTTACCGGAGTTAGGTGATACAACATTGGTTCAACAAGATTTAGATGTCTTTCTGGAGAGAGTAAAGAATTCAACCGCAGACCCCATGATGAGAGATGTAGCACAGAGCGGATTATTAGAAGTTTCCGCCTTTCCCACAACTGCCCCTTGCCCTGAGTTAGTATTAGAATGCATGAACCATTATGACAAGGGTAATAGATGCATAAGGAAAAACGATGGTGAAGTCTTGTTGTCTATTGATAGACAGACAGTAATGGCAGCCATGGGTATTCCACACCAGGAACCCTATGAAGACTGGACCATTGGTAAATCCTACAGAATTTTCTCTAAAAAAACAGTATTATAGAACTATGATTGCACGGAATTGGCTCCTAAGATTCCAGAAAGGGGGCTCGAGGCTGCTAAGACCTCTAACTTGTGAACATTTAATTCATGCAATCCGAGACTTGGTAATACTATTGAGTAGGGTAAAGGGTAATTCTCACTCTTTTTACTGGGAGGACTGGATGTATTTCTTCATCCAGGTCACTCTGGATAGAAGCCGGTTCATTGACTGGGGAACTGTTATTGTAGAAAGATGACATGAAGGTTTGAGTAATTATATGGGAATGCCCAATTTTTATATGTCATCCTATCTGTTGTATATGCTTGCCTGTGTGAGATAATGGTCAGGGTTATCTCATGTAAAATGGGTTCAAGGCATGAGAATTTATGAGTATCATCCTAATCTGACCTTGAAAGGGCATGCTGATAATTATCTCTGTTGGAATGATGTTTTCACTGGAAGACTGACCTTTGAATTACAAGGTAATTTGCATAGAAGAATGTCTGCAGAAGCAGTTGAGCTTGTTAACATATATGGCAGTTTCTTTATACAGTTCAACCATTTCACTTATCTAAGAGTTGGAGGATTTAAGGGTGAACCCTTTAGACTTCCTAGGTACATTTCAGACTCCTGCATTTTGATCAAAGTTTCTAGACAGCTTGCTTATGTCGCAAAAGATTATGGTGAGGACTCCGACACAAGTGGGGATTTTCCCATTGATTTAGGCCATTATAGTTGTAGGTCAGTCTCTGATGCATTAAATCTTGAACTGGAATTTAAAAGGTTTCATTTGAAGACCTTTGTGAAAAAGGATAACTTTGATAGTGAGGGTTTCATTGCTCAGTATGTGAAGAAGATGGTACCTGATCAACATGTTCCCCAGTTGGAGGATTATTGGGATGGTTGCCAAGATGAATTTGAAGTACAAAGAAGGAGTTGGTCCATATTAACTTTGAAGCAAATTCATGACATGAAATTTCCCATGGATACCTCGAGTGTCACCACCGATGATGAAGATATACTTGACTCAGATTTTATGAAGCGGGTCCATGATGAATCTCTTCTGGAAATGGATTGGAGCAAGAAGATGGAGAATAGTATTCAAACACACACTTTCAATGTAATCCGCAGGACGGAAAATTGGCTTAGGAGTTGTCGATTTCATCCGACATGAGCAACCAGTTCAAGAAGCAAAAGTGAGAAGATGAGTACCGCAAGTAAAACTTCTGTTTTGACTAATATTCCTATTTCTGATGTAGGAAAAGGACAGGCAAGGATTAAAAAAGAGAAACTTGACATCGAGGTTGACCTTCTATTGCTGGTCGAGTTACCAAGTCGAGGTCCAAGAAGGGATTCAAGCCACCGACTTCTCACCTCATTCTAGATTTGGACACAGAGGGGACACCGAGCAAGATGACATCCCCTATTTCCGAAGCAGACAAGGTTTCAATTGACATTGATGCTATTTTTCAGGACCCAGGAATGCTTGAAATCCAGTCTCATATAGGCCATGCCACATAGCCACCCTCAACAGGTTTTTCACCTATGCCTTCAAAGGAACTGACTCTAGCACCAAAATGGTTAAGTGATTCAATCACTAGGAAAATGAATGTAGTTCTGATTTTAGTATCAATGGAGGACGCTGTGAGTAAATGTTTGGGAAGGTCTACAAAGCCCAAAAAGTTAAAAAAGGAGGCAATGATTGATTTTGATGAGAGCATGAAGCATTGGACAATAGACATTGCTAGACCCGAGTCCAACAATGATGCTGCTACAACTTTAGAAGCAGACTATGTTGTTGAACGAATTGATTTGGGGGTCAAAACCAGAGCCGTGGATGTGAAGCATCTGGATACTTCCACTAAACGAATTATCTCCCATACCTGGAAGGATGAGAGAGACAAGGAAGAGTTGAAAGAAAGTTTAACGCAGATGGCCCAGTATATTCATGCTTTACAGAATAGCCCGTTGCCATTGTCCCAACATTCAGGTCCATTTACTCCAAAATCACCTAGCAATCAAAAATTCTTGGATGAAGTTCAGCGAAACAGGATGATTGCTGAGGTTTTCTCAGAGTGGCTTACCTCGATCATGCATTAGGCAACTAACTACATAATGGATTTGGTCCAGATTTTCAAAGACACCAATGAGGTTACCAAAGCATTGGACTCCGACTTGGTCTTGTGGCAGAAAGAGAAATCTAAGTGGGCCATGATTTCAAAGCAGATGCGGGATATTCAGCGTTATGGTCTAATGAAATTTCTTGTTGAAAATCAAGTGTCAGGACTAAATGAAGATGTAATGTTCATTTGCAAGGAGAGTATTGAGTGGCACAACCAGATTATTGAACAGGGTTATAATGAGTGAGCCAGTCCGCGTGGCAAATTAACAGCCTTGAGGACGACCATGTAGAAGGACTTACACTGCATGGATGTTCAATTACTTAAAGAGGACAGTGAAACCCTGGAAGACACTATGGAGATGATTAACCAATTCGGCAGCCACATTAGACAAATCAAGATGGAGAAATCCTTGTCTGTGGAAGACTTTACGAGGATCTCTAAAGTGGAGTCAATGCTCACTGTTTGTCTCGATCACTTGGATTCCCACTGAGATAAAGTGTAGATGGTAAAGAGAAAGACAGAGCTTTGGAAGCTGGGAGTAATTCATATCAATTTGTCACACGTAACTGTAATCCAGGAGTTTTCAAAAGTGCATCGAGAGTGGACCGCGGCCAAGGCGGTGATGGTGTCTGTCCAAGACACTAACCCGAGCGATCACACTGGAACTGAGCAGATGGCATGACTAGCGCTGCTGGTAGTTGTTTGTTAGCGAGTCTAGTTATTTCCTTTAAAGTTTCAGTTATACAGTTAGGGTTGTTTTCTATTAACTCTTACGAGTTAATTTTACTTTGGTTAAAAAGAACTATTCAGTTTGGTGACTTATAAATATCTTATGTAATGACTTTGAAAGGGTTCACTAAGTTTTTGGAAAAGACTATCTTTAAGATTAGCTAAAAACATTTTGTGTATACAGAAAGTGGATGACCATCGGTGAATGCAAAATCTTATTAATAGCTATTTTTGGTTTCAAATCTGTGTGTTTGAATTTTGAAGTTTGATTTATGTGTAAATCTATTTCGAAGAAGGGGTTGTTATGCTTTCTATTTGTGCATAAAACTATTGGCTAAATTCATCTCTATAAGCTTTTTCATTTTGTTTTAGTGTTTGTATGAAGTTTGTCGGCTTTATATAAAAAGTTATATATGGATCAGTGCTTGCATTCATTTTGTATTGACTGGTGTATGCAATTGCCTTTAAGTGCTTTTTGGTGAAAAGCATTCTATTGATTGTAGGTAATTTGGAGCCGAATGAATATTTACTAGAGGGAGTTGTACCTTAATTTAGAGGTTAATCAATTAAATGATTTTCCAACTATTTGGTAGAAAGTTTGTCTGCCTTTTATGACCTGCAGTGCTTAAAGGTTGAACAAGTAAGAAAAGACAAATCTGTTTACCAACAGGTTCTCATATCCCAAAACCAAAGCCTTATTCCCTTTTAGCCATCTAAGGTCCTTATATTCCTCCATCCAATATCCATATCACACCTAGCTCACAATCTAGTTACCCTATTGTGAATCAAGATCAACAAAGACACACATCCTTGAGAACCTTCCAATGACGTACCCACATCAACCCATCCAAAATCCCTTCATATAATTTCTATCAATCCATGAATCCCATTTCTCTTGGAAGAAATTTGGATGCCAAACATAAAAATAATAAATCCAAAAACTCATACATCAAAACATCAAAATGTCCCATCTAAAAGACATGTCAAATCAAAGAAAAATTTGATCCAAAAGTAAAAAGAAAAATCTAAAACTATGTGTATTTTTAAGATGCTTTTAAAAGCAATGCATTCCAAAGAACCACAAAGGAAAGAAAAATATAAACCATGTCGATTCCCAAGTCACTCATAGAAACACCATATCCTACAAAAACTTTAAAATTAGCATTCAAACTTATTATTCTAAAGGATTCCTTCATTCCTCCATCTAAACATCTCACACCTTTCAAACCTATTTTGTGTCTCCATGTTCCAAAATCCACTATCTTAGATACTCCATCACCTCCATCCATTTTGGGTCTTTTTGTCCCGAAATCCACATCCACTCCATTAGAATCTCAAAATCCAAAATTCACTTGTCCTCCATCACTCCACCACCCCTCAAGGTGTGTGCCAACATTGATCTTGAAGACCTTTCCATCTACCTAAACACAAATCTTACAACATCCTATCCATTATACAATACCTACTTTCCATCCTTCCATCCCTCCCATCCAATCATTTGCATAAATCCTTTCCGCGTTGCATCTTATCATCCATTTCATCTCCCTTTACCATCACCCTACCAACATCTTTGATCATACCTTTAATAGACATGGTCCATTGTAGCACATATTTCAAGGGTACCATCCAAAGAACAAGATGCTTGAGTCCTTCCAGCATCTCCTATAGTACATCTATTATCTTCCAAAAAAGTGAAAAAACAAAACAAAAAATATTTAAAAAAGTAACGAGGAATAATTCATCCACTGATGAAAACCACTTTTGTGGCATCTTGGGCAAGTACCATAATGAAAACTTAGCAAATAGGCGTCATGTGTAATTTATCATTCTCTTGCACTCTACACTTGGGGGTAAGTTTCATCCACTCTATCATACCTACCACATCTCCCATTATCCCTCATCCACTATCCATTACCCTACCTATATCCATATCCCTTTTTCCATCTTTGATCTCGACACAACTAAGGATCTCCATAAGTATCATACATCCTATCAACTTCATCTTATCCATAGCTTGCACTCTGTATGCTTTATCTTATCCATTTCGTAATTTCATAATCCATTATCACCTTTGATCTTTTTTATCCTATTCATATCATATCGCCATCCTATCCAAATCCATCACTTGATCTTGATTGAAACTAAGGACATGTAATTAAAAATATGTTTTTAGGATCCTCTTGACATGTCCAATCTAGTAGAACCCATACATTCAATGCACCATGCTAACACCTTACATTGTCATACAAATCCTTTACCTTGGATAAACATGTCTCATCATGAGATAGTCCTTGGAAACCAAATCAACTCTGATTTCATAATAAACTACTTCCATCTTTCACCTATCCATTTTCATCTCACCAGTTGCAGGTTCATACATTCACAATGTTCTATGGCTTGGTAGGCATTGGGGCAAATAAATATATCTCGCTTGAGAATAAATCTTGACATATGCCTTTTACCTTAATCTATGATCTAGACATTTATCAAAATCCAAAAAAATTAAAAAAATATCAAAAAAGAAAAAAATAAAAAAAATCTAAAAAGTTTAAAAAAATCAAAAACATTAAAAATCTAGAAAATCTAAAAATCAAAAACCAATAAAAAATACAAAAACAATCCATCCATCACAATTCACAATAAACTACCCCCCTATGATAATAGATGTGTGAGCAGACACAAATAGAAAATAGATCAAAGTGTTGAACTTAACAAATCATGCATCAACAAACAAACTATTAGCCTACCCTACAACCTAACCGATCAACTACCTATCATTTTTTATCATCCTTATCAAACAACATGCCTTTACGGATATATAATTCCTTAAATAGGCACCCTATCAAATATCATGCCCTAATGGATACATCTTACCTATAATGGGCATCCTATCAAACAATCATCAAATCAATAAACACTTATCTTTGGCAACAAGATCTAAATGGTTGTTGACTCATTTGGTCAAGTAAGCCTTATTTTTTATTGATTTATCTTAGGTCACGTCTCTATGCTACTCAAGGATATCCATAAGTGATTAGAGGAGTAATTATGGACCATAATTTTTATCTTTGAATTCTGTTTTTGGTGTGTCTTGATAATATTGTTGGGCCAACTAACTTCCTTGTGTGTGATTAAGGTTCCATTTGGCATAATCAAAACATCCTATGCAAGTCAAAGGTCATCTAATGCTTTCTTGTGTAAGGATTGACATGCTTTGTGGTTACTTCCCCACATATTCTGACAAGGATCTATTGGCACTAGTATGAGTCAAGGTATTCCTTGTCTACACTATATCTATCTACGCAAATAGATACTCCTCACATTGGCCTTTCCATACCTTGGTGTGATATATCCATTTTCCACATAATAGGGTTCAATGATGATATTGTCATACACTAGTGAAAGCACAATACAAATTCAAGACTATTCTATCAACGAATCCAATCTATCCAATCAATCAATCGATCAATCTCAATCCCAACAATCAATCAATCTCATGTTATCTATTCTATATGATCAATCACTCTTATTTGTACATAATATCGATCAACTCTTGTCTACCATCAACTAATATTATTCACTTCTTACTAATCATTCTTCTATTTCATTATCTTTTATTTAACATTCTTCTTCTTGTTTTATAGATCATTCATGTCTTTAATGCACAAATAATCTCTCGATGGGGCATCCTACCTCCAATACCTCATTGTCGTTGAGACATACAGGGGCTTCATTTTATCAGTTTTTCTTTGAAACAACAATCAAAATCGTATTGTCTCAAAAAGGGGCAAAATGTAGAGACATGAAATTGTCATGCATCTACGAGCACTAATTTTATTAATTATTTCTCTTTATTAGTTAAATAGTTTTAATTTTTTAATTAATTTAACTTAATTCTTCTAATTAACATCATTCCTCTACTTCAAATTCAAAATATGAATTTCCCCCCAATTTCATAATTAAATAATCTTTAGTTATTTAATTAGCTATTTTCCCTCTAATATTAATTAAATAATATCATTAATTAATTAATCCCTTTTATTTATTTTAATTAAATAATCCCTATTGTTTAATTAAATAAAATTTCATTATCTTCTCATAATTATATAATTATTCCAAATTATTTAATTAGATAATTATGTCCTCTCAATTAAATAAATAACTTTCTTAATTTATTTATTTTAATTTCTCTCACATTTCAAAAATTAAATTTCTCCAAACAAACTGAAATGCTAAGTTCATCCATTTTCCTACAACACATGTCAAAAATGGCTATCTACCAATGACTGTCAGTGACTCATCAATCACCTTTTTCTAACTAATCAATCAATTCTCTTAACTATTCAATCAAATCAGTTATCAGATTAATCAATTTAGTCTAACTTGATCATGCAGTCAGTTCCATAGCGTAATTATCTCCATCTATTGTGTTTCAACAATCCTCAACCATTGATCAATTTTTCTATCAAATCAATCCTGATCATCAATTTAAATATCTAAAATCTATAAATTGAACATTATCCTCAATCATGATCAACCACAAATTTATTTGAATTCTTGTGATCACTCGGCAGGTATTGTATGACTTTGAGCAGGTATTGTATGACTTTGAGAGCCACTAACATTGTATGCTTCAAGAAAGAGAAGAGAAATGAAGGAAAGATCATTGTGTTCGACATATGGTTTACGTATTTAATTTATGTTATTTCATTATTGCCTTGTTGAATTTCAAATGCTTCCTTTATTGTGCTAATGATTGGAGTTGATTTGTGATTGATCTAGAGTCAGTGGTTTCTCATAAGATCTCTCTCTAGTTATTCCCCCAATTTTCCAATCATTACAATAAGATACTCCGATATGGTTTTGGAAGTCACCATGTATCTTATTAGTGCATTTTTGGTGGCTACCTTATTAGGTGCTTCCATATCTTCATAAATCTCAAAGGCCTTCTCCAAGACATCCTTCCAAAATAGTCCATTTTACAATTGGTATTCATTCATCAATGTCTCTACTTGTGCTTTGGCCGGTTTGTCTTTTTCCTTGCTCTCTTATTCTAGGGAGGTTTCTTTTTGTGCCTTTTGTTTCTTTCATTTTTTCTTATCTACCTTATTTTGAAGGAGTTCCTCTGAGGCCTCTTCTGTTGTGGGCTCTTTTTGTGGTGGTGCAATGGGTAATTTCCATTTAGCCTATTTGGATCTTCCTTCATATTGAGTGGATTCTATGGGGGAGGATCCTACAAAAACTCTTTTGGACCTCTATGAAATAATAGTTCTATGTTCCTCTAGATCCTTCTTAGGAATTCCCCATTTCTCCTTGAGTTTCTACCTAATTTTATCCATGTGTTCCTCTCATTTCTTCTTAGCTACATTGTCCATGAACTCTTGGTAAGTTCTAAAACTTTCTGCTTGCAGATCCTTAGGGAGGTTAAGAAGTGTTTCCAAATAATGATCTATCTCTACATAAAATACCTCATATGGTAGCTTAGGGATCTAGGACTTGTGCACGATTTGATTGCTTCCATCAATGTGAAGTCTTTGTTGAATATGAAGATTATTTTTTCCATGTACTTTTGGGCCATATCAGAGGAGATCCTTTCTTTTCTCTGCAACTTCTATAGGTGAGATTCAAAGAATCTCTAGTATGTGGTAGTGTACAAGGTTGCATGTTGAAAATGCTTCACATGTTCTTGAATTTTTCTAGCCACTGATCAAGTCATGTCCTATATCATCCCTACAAATTTGGTAACTCATTGATAAAATAGAATTTCAAATAAATGAATAGAGTGCCATACCAAAATTGATAATGTGATTGCTTAGTGCGATGAACATTCTCAAACAACTCTTTCCATATAACCTCACATAGGTCAATATCTTTGCCTTTAACCATAATTTTGTATGTTGCATGGTAAGAGGTTACACTTGTAGATTCTTCTTGATTGATGCAGTAAAATTTGTATGCTATGCTCATGTTGATATAATTCATTGTAGGATTTGTCATCCCTGTTTTGTCTCATAGATAGCCAATTACCTTAGTTATTTCTACATTCTTGATTCCTTTCTTTGATGGTACCTCCCCTTGTGCCTATAGGATTGTGATTGCTTGACTAGCCTCCTTGGTAATTTGATATGGTTAGTTCAAATAGAGATATCACTATAGAATTGGCTTAATATAATCCAGAACTTCCCCTCTTGTGTGAAATCTAAAAAATATTTCCATACATCCAACCTTTTCTCTTCTATGCAGTTGTAAGATGGCATGCAGTTCTGTGTTTCAAACTATAGCAGAGTGAGTCACATGGTTTAAAAAATTGTGTAATCTATACCTCCATTGATAGTGCATGTATGTATTTATGAATATCCTTTGTGTACATAAAATATACAAGAAATCTTGAGAATGCTTCATCTAGATCTAGGTAATTTTTTATACTTATGTTAGGGCATTTAGGAAATATCAACAAGGATGGGAGTTATAATTGCTATGAAAGAGCTAATAAATACTAGGCTTTCATAATATGTGTAGTAGAGAAGGAAAGTAGTGAGTGTGGATGAGGAAGTAAAATAGTTTAGGATCTATGCCAACTATATTTATAGTGGTGGAGTCAGAACTATATTAAATGCTATAACTATTTTTCCACCTTCCTACATGTGTCTGCCCATTAACATTTCTACGGCTCTATAAAATTTTAATATGCTATTATACAAATAGAGAAAAACTATGATACAAATATGTTATCATATCGTTAGGTGTTATCATAGTGTGATAAAAAAAAATTTGATGCCTTATTTGATATCTTTTGGGTTAGTTCAAGGAAATAGATGTTCAAGCTTGGACCTAACTATCATTGTCAACTTCTTTTGAAAGTAGTTATTGTGCGTTGGATGGAGTAATGTTCACCAAAACCCATTTGGTATTATTCCCCCTTTTTGTTTTGTTTCATTTTGACCTATGTGTATTCTTTGTTTCCATACTACCTGAGTATAGGGACATCTTTCGCAGAATTGACTTGTTTGTCTAGATCTTGTAAAAACTGAATTATTGGATATTTTATACTAGCCTCTACTTTTTGCAATATCATCCTCCTTTCTATAGTGATTTTAGAAATATTATTATATTGTTTCTATGTCATAAATTCTCTTTGAAACCCATACAACTTCTAGAAAGTTAGTTCTTATTCATCTTGTATTATTTGTACTAGTATTATCATTGTCCAATTCAATTTCTTCTATATTGTTTAGATCTTCTACTTCATTTGTGATCTAGGTAATTTAAAAATGGAGTATATAAATCTTGAGTTGTCTTGTTAATCTCTTTCTTGAGCAATTTCTTCTACATAAGCTAAATATCCTCATCATCACCTAAAGGGATGTGTATCACCCTATTTACATATACAAATGAAAATTTATCTTTCCTTAAATCTACAATATCATTGATATTTACAAACCACTTTAGGTCTAACAATTCTCTAAATGTATTAAATGGTTCTTTCGTTTCTACTACCTCAAAATGTGTTGGTTGTTTCATACCTTGTATATTCATTTCCACATTCTTCCATGTCTTGAATGTCTAGCCATTCTAGATCTATTTGTAGAATTACATTAAATGAAGTTTTTACCAACTTAGGTTGCCCTACTCTCTCCCAAATGGTTGATGGTATAATGTTTGTATCTACACCTAGGTCAACCATGACATATTTTACCCTATTTTTAAAATTTGTCCAGTGATTAATAGTGGTCCATTATTTTAGTTTTGATCTTCTATTACCTTATTGATTTGTGTTTCTTTTATTTATTCCAATATTTGCATAGCTAGTTCAATTTTACCAACAAATCTTTTTGTTGAGCCAAATAGGTTAATAATTTTAGAATGACCACCTCTTCTTTTAAAAACAATCTATATCTTCATTCCATTGTTGTGTTATATTTTATTTAGTATTTTTAACCACTTTATCATGTTATTTTTTTGTACGCTACAAGTAACCATATTCATTGGTGGAAGAGCATCCAGTGTTGTAGGGAAATCCCGCATCAACCAAATATATCAATATTTTAATTTTCTATGAAGGGTTAGTGAATACAAATAAATGAAAGAATATATAGGTTTCCATGTACCTAGGAAAGTGTTCAAGGAGACATAGGGGGTTGAAATTATTTAATATTTATGGTCTATGTGTAAAGGAAATTCCAATTTTCATGTGTGGGAGCACATTTCTATCATTAATAATGATAAAATCAAGAAAATACCCATCTTGGAATGGATTTGAGAAAGGAGAAGAGTCATGCATTCACATGTAATGGGTAGTTACATAGAAAATTGAAAAGACACCTCTTTAGGTGCCCACTTTGGAAAATTGAAGAGATACACTTTAGGAGCACTCTTGACGGAGTTAAAGAGTCATATATTGGCTATGTGTTACATTTATTTATTGCCACATGTTGTTCTCCAAGAGTGGGTGTGGGATTTCCAAGAGGTACAAGAATGCTATAAAAAAGAAGGCTTGGGCTAAAGGTTATTCATTTAGAGTTGATCCCTTCTTTATAGATCTTGAGAAGTAAAGCTTGCAGCTTCATCTTTGCAAATTTGTAAAGCCTACGTGGATAATATTTATAATTGATGAATTTTATTTTTATTTTTTAATAATATAAGAAAAGTTATTTCTTGCAATTTTATGATTTATTCTCTTTGTTATGCTATGTAAGAATGTTGGGTGGAGTAACCCTCATCTAGTGTAATAGAGCATGTTTTATGGGTGTTTTAGGGGAGTCCCCTACATCATTTATCTTCTTTCAATCTTGATTATTCACTTATGTCTCTTAGTAGGTTAGTATTGTAAATTTACCCTTTTAGTTACTTGACTTTGTTGAATATCCCATACAACTGAGAGGGGGGATGAATCAATTGTACCAATTAAAATCTTATACTTTCTCCACATAAACAAATCCGGTAAACAAAATTTTAATTACTTGTAGAGGCTCCTTACCTTGGCGATATCATCTCCCACGCTTGATTGAGATCCATCTATGCCTCCACCATGGAACTAGGCCTCATTTCCACACTTGACAACTTGTTTAGACCCTGATTCAGGCCCCAAAAATGAGAAAGACCATGGTGTGGCACCCCAGTCCCCTTAGGACAGGGGCATGGCACCCTTGTCCTCCCTCTTTGTGTGGCCCCAAAATGGGTTCATCTGACCCTTGGACCTAAATTATCTTCCAGGAATTAAATTCTCCCCCTATGTCGACCTTGGTGAAGCGATAATTAACCCTCCAAGGCAAGTATAAAAGGGGATCTAGTCCTCTCATTTGCATAAGCAAAAATTGGGAAAACAAGCGGAAGGTCTCCATTATTGTCATCAAGCGTTCAAGTGTTCAAGTGTTCAAGCATCCATCAAATCTTCTTCTTCATTGGTCTTCTTCATTCATCCATTGGAGCGATATTACAACATTCATTTGCAAGCATGTGTGTGTTAGGGTTTTGTCATGTTACATGTTATTTCATGCAACACTTGTGATTACATTCAAGAAGCAAAACAACCATCATCAACAAATTGCAAATCTATAAGGTATACATTTCCATTATTTACATTTAAGCATTTGCAATTACTTTCTTTCAAGGTTGATTCCTCAACCAGGGTTTGACTAAGGCAAACCCCTATCCACAACCCTTCTTCTCTTCTTTTCTGTGTGCAGGTTGCAGGTGCATGACTGTAATTGAAGATTTAGGATTCATTTGAAGAGACGAAAAAACCATTTTTGACTTGCGGATTTTTTAGAGGACTGTGCATAACTTATGCACGGTCCCAACGACTTTTCTCCAAATTTGCAGGGCAAGTCTATATCTGTCTAAATACCTCAGATCCGAAGTTACAACACGATCCTGAATCGGTAGCTCCTTATTTCACCCATTTTGTCTTCATTTTTTGCATATTCAACAAGTCAACTCTTCTACTTACAAAAGAGGGTAAATTGCATTGCACCCTTGCAATTTACTTAGTATTCATATCCTTATTCACTCTAGGGTTTAGATCAAGTGAATTCAACCCCTCTTTTGAATGTAAAGCATCTCCCAAGTGAAAATCATCCTAGTGATTTCCTTTGTCTCTCCTAGGTGGGGAAGCATTAGGGTTCAGTTTTCCACTTTATATTTGGTGAACCCGACGTGAATAATTGCAATTTGAACTTTAAAATTTCATTTCCAGGTTTGATCTTTTTGCAAAATTTAGAGGTTAATTGCATAAAAACCCTAATTTTTCATTTTGAGGAAATTAAGCATGTGAAGTATATAATTTTTATTACTTGTTTCAGATCTGATTTCTATTTTAAATTTGCAATTCAAATATGTCTTTTTATTATGAACATTAAGTGGTTAAACAATAAAACCCTAATTTTTAAGGGATCTCATATTTCAACCTTTGACTGCTTATTTGACCTATCTAAACATCTCCAAACCAGGCAATTTTTTGGAATCCGCAATAGAATCACAATATCTTTCATCTCTAAATTTTTTGAAAAAGGTTGGTCGGACCGTGCATAACTTACGCACAATCCTTGACATTTTTTATGAAATTTCAAGAGTCGGATTTAACTGTATTTTATTGCTTAAATCCAGAGATTTGGCTGATTTTATCAATTTTTAAACCTCCTAAGGTCGAAAACAAATTCAAAATTGCATGTTTGATTTTCTTGCAATTTACAAAAAATCTAGGTTTGAAATTGAATTTGTGCAAAACTTGGATCTTAATTCAATTTTCAGATTTATCATTATTTTCAGACATGTCTTCTTACTAAAAATATTCAACATTTCAATTCCCTCCTTTTGCCAAAATTTCAAAATCAATTGGTTAGGACCTAAACCCTAATTTTTTAAATTAAATTGGATTTTGTGCAAATTTCAATCAAATTCATTAATGTTTAGTCTTCAAAATATTTTCCAAGTTGGCCCTATCCATTAGGTTTGATATTTTTTCAAAATTTTCCTTCAATTCATCATTTTTCACAAAACCCTAATTGGGTCCTATTTCAACATTCTGAGCTTAAATTCACCTATCTAGAGATCATAAAATCACTCAAATTTTTGGTATTAGTAATAAAACCATTGTATCTATCATCCCTAAAAAAATCAAAAAAAGTTGGGAGGACCGTGCATAACTTACGCACAGTCCTTGGTTTTTTTCTCGAAATTTTGGGAGATTGTTATGACTGTGTTTTACTACTCAATTCCAGAAAATTGGTTGATTTTGTCAAATTTTGATCTCTCTAAAATAAAAAACTATCTCCATGTTTAACATTTCAATTTTCAAGGTATAGTTTAAAATTAAGTAGTTAATTAAGAACAACCCTAATTTCAAATTTCAAAATTTCAATTCAACAACTTTCACTTTTTAAAATTAAGAGGTTTTTCAATAGGCCCTAATTTTAATTTTCAGTCTCTTTTGGATAATTATCATCATTCTTGGAAATTGCACTATTCCTTCTCTAAATCAATTGTTTCATTTTGATAATCATTGATCTTAGAATTTTGCGTTATTCAATTTTGCAACTTAGATTCCAAAATTCAAAATTCAAATTTTCCCTCCTAGCTCTCATTTGAATTACATTGTGGATTGCATAATTTTTCAATTGTGTTTTTCAAATTTAGTTCATTGCATTCACTTATTTCCTTGCAATTTGGAAAAATGTCAAATTTCTTTCTACAAGATGAAGCTATTAAGTTGAAAGGATTTAAGATATATGAAAATCCCCTTTTTGAGCCCTTAAATGACCCTCCTCCCAAAAAGTCTCCCTTAAAAGAGGACATATTGATGCAAGAAGGTACTTTTAACACTCTATCTAATGATCTCCCTATTTGGGATGAACCATTAGAGGACGGTGTAGATTATTATCTTCATATGATCCTCCCTAATGAGGGTACCTTGGTGAAAGAGGATGATTTTAATAACACTTCACCTTCTATTCTTTCCAATAACCTCCCCCCCAAAGATGAAGCATTAATTACATATGATAGTCCTTTTCCTAATGAGTGTCTTGAACATAAAGATACCTTAGAACAAGAGGATGATATTATTTCTCATCATAATGCTCTCTCTCCCAAAAAGCAAGAGCATAACAAAAATCAAATCAATTCCATTCATTTTCCTAGGAAACAAAAAATTCTTCCTGATTATCATGTTGTGCCTTACACATATTCTAATGAGGTAGTTGATGAGAACATAAGTGAAGCATCATATGCTTTCTTAGTTCCTACAATCCTCTCTTCAATTCACTCGAATACACCATCTTCTACCAAAGAAGTTCCTAAAGAAGAACTCTTAGAGGATTATCATGTTGTGTCTTACACATATACTAATGAGGTGGTTGATGAGAACATAAGTGAAGCATCATATGCTTTCTTAGTTCCTACAATCCTCTCTTCAATTCACTTGAATATACCATCTTCTACCAAAGAAGTTCCTAAAGAAGAACTCTTAGAGGATAATCGGGGGTCCTTAGATTTCACTCCTACCTTTTCTAGAAAGTCTAAGATGGGTGAATTTCATACTCCAAACACAAATCTTGAAATTGATTGGGCCTTTTTAAACTTCAATCCAATTCCCCCTAAGAGTGAACCCTCTTTTGAACATACAAATGGATGTAATGGACAAATTCATGAGAAATCACACTTTCCTTTGTCAACATCTTCTTCTCCATTATCTTGTAAATCCACACCTTCTCATTCTAATTTTGAGTTACAAAAAGAAAATGTGCTGACCAATCTTCTAAATTTCAACTTAATATCTCCTCTTTGTCCTAAACAAATAAAATAACATAAACAACATTCTCAAACATTCCAAGTTTGAGAATGTTTTTTCAAAACCTGCTTTTTCATTAATCAAAAACATTCTCAAACTTCTTTTTGTAAATATCATCAAACCCATGACCATTCTACTAATGAGTGTCAAGCTTTGAAAACAAAAATACATTACATTGATTCAGGCATGTTAAAAATAACATTATGACAATAAATGGCATATTCATCATGATCATTCAAAATAACATTCAAGTTCCTATTATGTTGCTCCTCACTATGTGACATAGTTAGCCTACCTATTGGGGGCTCCTTGTCATTCATGGTGGTACAATTTTAGGTGCAATCATATTGAGCAACATAATAGTCCATTTATTCTTGCCTCTATGCTTGGGGGGCAATAATATTCCTTTTCCTCTTTCTAAGGTTTCACTATTTTCTTTATGGAGTACATTATTCATAAACTTGATGTCCTTTTTTGCATGGAGTTCTCCTTCATGGGAGTGCATGTTTGTTCCGTGAGTGGGATCTTTTCCTTGCTTGAAACGGTACGTCTATTATGAACAATCTCTCCTTAGAAAACTTTTGTGAACCTTCTTCTTCTTTCTCTCTCTTTGAAAATAACCTCTTCTATTGTGTTATTCATAATTTGAGGTCCTTTCTTAAATGGAGTTATCCTTCATGCGAGCGCATGTCTATTCCTTGGTTAGGATGTATTCCTCACTTGAAACGGTACGTCTCTTATGAGTAATCTCTCTCTAGAAGTTGTGTAATTCTTCTCATTGTCCTACACTTGGGGGGAAATGATCTCTCCCCCTCTCTCTTTCTCTAAGGATCCACTCTTTCTTATTTTGCGGATGGTGTGAGTTTTATTACTTGATATCATTCCTTGTGTGAAGTTGTTGTTGTTTGCCCAAGGGTTCTTTCTTATACAAGAGCTATAAGTCCTTGACTACAATCTCTTTCATACTTGGTAATGTACATCTATAATAAATTCACCCATCCCCATTGGGATAAAAGTGAGTTCTCTTATGTGCTTCGTTGTAGAAGATGTTATATTTGTCTAAGACAAATCCTCTTGGAGGTAAATGTATTTTGAGCAAAGATCTCTTCTCCTCCAAGGATCTCCTTTACATTTATAGAAAGATATCTCTTTTCAACTATCTTATCCTTGCTTGAAGAGTATTCCCTCTCTTGCTTGGATTTATGACATTGTTGCATGATGGATATCTTCTTGGTGTCAAAGGTAGGTATACTTGTTATACTTTCCTTAAGATATCAACATTAAACTACATTGACATCTTAAGGGCGGGGGGGGGGGGGGCACCCACACTGCTCCTTTTGTATTATATTTCTCTTGCGCATTGTATCTCTTATACAGTGGGTCATTCTTGGAACCAGAGGAAAACCTCTTAGAGCGAGATGTCGCAACTTTTCTCTTATATAGTGGGTCATTCTCAAAACCAAAGGGCAGCCTCTTAGAGAGAGATGTCACCACTTTTATCTTATATAGTGGGTCATTATTGGAACCAGAGGGTAGCCTCTTAGAGCGAGATGTCGCCACTTTTCTCTTATATAGTGGGTCATTCTTGGAACCAGAGGGCAGCCTCTTAGAGCAAGATGTCGCCACTTTTCTCTTATGTAGGGTGATTATTCTCGAAACAAGAGCATAGTCTCTTAGAGTGAGATGTCACGCCTTTCTTGACATTTGTACTATACATATTATACAGGTTGTAGCATACTCAGGCATAGACTCCTATGAGGTTCTTCAAACCTCACTTGCACACACACGCATGAGGTTGAGTGGAACTAACAATGTTCTCTCTCTCCTCCCTTACATGGATCACCTATACAAAATCTAGGGGCTAGTTTTCCATGTCCTTTTTTCTCCATAGATCACCTAGTTCTAGGGGCGAGATGTCCACGGTTCCTTTTGTTCACCTTCTTCTCATGGATCACCAGAGTGTGTATTCATGTTCTCTCTTTTCTTCCTCTCATGAACTCATAGATTTACAATTGATGGTTCATGGATGATGTCAACGTTTCTCTTTTATGTGATTATATGTGTTCATGAGATGGAATTTTATGTTTCAAGAATGATATTAGTTGATTGAGACATTTTTCATATCGAGGTCTCTTCGGCTAGTTGACTTGAGGTCTTAAGATATTAGCTTTTGTTGCATGCCTTTTATGTACACTTGCATATGTTTGAGTGAGTTAAGATCCTAATATTGGGGGCTTGGTTCCTCAAGATTAGTGACGTCTTATACTCCTTGTGATCTTGCTCCACATCTCTCATCTTCATCTCTCTTTATTCTACTTTACTAACAGTATTGGCATAAGCCATACTCCCCCTAAAGTGGGGGCTAAATGTAGTGTCATAAAATTGCACCCCTTGATATTTTGACCATGTTTTAGACCCCTTACCTTGGTGATATCATCTCCCACGCTTGATTGAGATCCATCTATGCCTCCACCATGGAACTGGGCCTCATTTCTACACTTTACAACTTGTTTAGACCTTGTTTCAGGCCCCCAAAATGGGCAGGACCATGGTGTGGCACCCCTATCCCTTTAGGATAGGGGTGTAGTATCCTTGCCCCCTTAGGATAGGGTCATGGTGCCCTTGTCCTCCCTCTTTGTGTGGCCCCAAAATGTGTCCATTTGACCGTTGGACCTAAATTATCTTTTAGGAATTAAATTCCCTGCCTATGTCGGCCTTTGGTGAAGGGATAATTAACCCTCCAAGGCAAGTATAAAAGGGAAACTATTCCTCTCATTTGCATAAGCAAAAACTGGGAAAACAAGCGGAATGTCTCCATTATCGTCATCAAGCGTTCAAGTGTTCAAGTCTTCAAGCATCCATCAAATCTTCTTCTTCATTTTCCTTCTTCATTCATCCATTGGAGCAACATTACAACATTAATTTGCAAGAATGTGTGTTAGGGTTTTGTCATGTTACATGTCATTTCATGCAACACGTGTGATTACATTCAAGAAGCAAAGCAACCATCATCAACAAATTGCAGTTCTACAAGGTATACGTTTCCATTATTTACATTTAAGCATTTTCAATTACTTTCTTTCAAGGTTGATTCCTCAACCATGGTTAGACTAAATGAAACCCCTATCCACAACCCTTCTTCTCTTATTTTCTGTGTGCAAGTTTTAGGTGCGCGATTGTAATTGAAGATTTAGGATTCATTTGTAGAGACGAAAAAACCCTTTTCGACTAGCGGATTTTTCGGAGGACTATGCATAACTTACGCACGGTCTCGATGAATTTTCTCCAAATTTGTAAGGAAGGTTTGTATCGGTCTAAATACCTCATATACGAAGTTACAACGTGATCTTGAATCGGTAGTTCCTTATTTCAACCATTTTGTGTTCATTTTCTGCATAGTCAACAAGTCAACTCTTCTACTTACAAAAGAGGGTAAATTGTATTGCACCCTTGCAATTCACTTAGTATTCAGATCCTTATTCACTCTAGGGTTTGGATCTAGTGAATTCAACCCCTCTTTTAAATGTAAAGTATCTCCCAAGTGAAAATCATCCTAGTGATTTCCTTTCTCTCTCCTAGGTGGGGAAGCACTAGGGTTCAATTTTCCACTTTACATTACTTAACTATAAACAAATATATGCATGAAAGAGAACACACATGAAACATATACATGGATACTATATTTTACATGGAAAACCCAAGAAGGGAAAAACCATAGAGAATACTAATTCTTTATTATGAAACATTTGTTAGGGTGACACCAGTTCAGGTGATTTTTACAAAGGGTGGTTTAGTGCCAGAATGCTCACTATAGGTGGGCTCACTGCTCGGCTACAATTTCCAAAAAAGAAGGGCTCACTGCCCGGAAGAAGAAGAAAGAAAAATAAAGAGTCCACCACTAAAGCACAACTGCCACAACATTGTAATGCTGGAAGAAACCTTTGGCTTACTACGTCATGTACCAAACAACAACAACACACTACTTCACATAACCGAGCACACACATACACATAAAATAGATCTTCCTTTTCATTCCACTTGCTTCTATGTTTTCCTTATTATGATCATCTTTATTTATACCATTCTCCTGAATTAAGAATCTCTCAAGTTAGCCAAAAACTATTCATTGAAACATAATTTCAAATAGGTCTGCACTAAACATTCCTACAATAGAAAGGAATGAGAAGTGGACCACACCACAACGTACTACATTGATAAAAACAACACGTTATCCATATGCCACAAATACTAGAGTAAAAATAAAATCATTCAAGGTCAATTGGACCCAGAATGGACATATCAACAACCACGAATTTGAAGCACATCATCACATACCAAATTAGAATATCAAAAATAATATCAAAGATAAAGGTATGAACATCATAAATCCAAAAATATCATCATCAGAACCGTAAATACAAAGAAACACGGAGCACTGCAAAACACTATCAAATATATCCACAACAATATTTATTTTTCATCTTATTTCTATATGTCACAACATTTCAAGGATTCATTTTAGAGATACCCCCTTTCCATTCTCCATCTCCTTGGTGTGTAATCCCCTCTCACGAGGAAAACACTAAGGAGATAATACCATAATTTATCAAAACATCTTCATCCCTTCTTCTAATTCTTTTGCTCAGTTTAAGATTTAAATTTTGAATTTCACTTTACTGTCCTATGTACAACCTAACAAGGGTCTCAACAATGTAATCCATGCCAGGGAGAAAATGGGGGAACACATACCAAATTTCTAAGCCCCAAGTAATTTCTCTGTGTTGTATTTATACCCTAGACAAAGTCATACAAGAGTAAGGAGTTGATTTAAAGTGTACATTAAAACTAGTTAACAAAATACAAAAAATAGAGTGGTCGTAAACCATAATGCATGATATGTAGAATGCCCAATATTTAAATATTATCACTGATCATTCATGTACATATATGAGGGGATTTTTCCTTTTACAGTATCCTTTTATCTCCTTATCCATACATTACATACTTCTCCTATCTTCCACTATTCTTCTATCATACATTCCATATATCCACTACTATGGATACCATGCCTCCTCTGTTACATTGTATCTTTTCCTATACAAATATCTATGTAATGGGATGTCTACCTTACATACTAATACTAATGTAGATTACGTCTCTTCAATTATGAGCTCTGCAACCTCCTTGTGGTGGATTATAGTAATATTTACATTTACTATTTGGATATTTTTTCCAATAGTAGTTGACCACCTTGTAGACAAGAGCGTAACATATTGTGGAGGCATATCCACCATTGTCACAATTATTCTATAATCCTTCTTAGGGTATGCAAGCAATGTATAATTGACATCCTTCATGACCACAATGATAGAGATTTCTCTAAAGTCCATGGAAAATCATTTACCAAAAGACCTAGTAACTTGTAGACCTTGTTGATTTATAACTTGTAATTGCATGACATTAGTAGGTGTTCCATAATATATCATGTGATTTCTTACTATTTTATTATTGATGAATAATGTAATTGTAGCATCCTAAATTGTACTCCCTTACAATTTAGTCCAGATTTTGGGTCCTCACCTTAGTGTTAATCTCCCAATGCTTAATTAAGACTTGATTATGCTTTCATCATGCAAAAATGGCCTTATTTTCACTTTATACACATGGCCCCTTAGCCAGGCCCTAAAAAAGGGTAGGACTAGTGTGTGGCTCTTTGGTCCTCATTAAGACTAGGGCACCACATCGCTTTGGTCCTCCTTATTTGGCCCCCATTTTGAACCCTTTTGGCATTATCAAATTTGAGCGAAAAACCTCTCTTCATGTTGGCTCATGTCGGAAAATTATCATGTTTTTTGACAGGAAAGTATATAAGGAGACTTTCCCCTCTCATTTGGATATATACATGGACGAAGATCATAAGAGAAGGGAAAAATCATAATCATCAAGCATTCAAGCATTGAATTATTCATCATCAAGCATTTCTAGAGGTCGTCAAGCCTACATTCTTCATTCATCAATTGTGGAGCAACATTACATCTTTCATATGCAAGTGTGTGTGTGTGTGTGTGTGATTAGGGTTTTGTCATGTTCATGCAATTTCATACAACACATGTGATTACATTCAAGAAGAAAAGCATCATTATCAGTCATTGCATATTTGAGGTACATCCTTCCATTATTTATTTCAGTATTTACAATATTTCAATCAAGGTTAATTCCTATACTGGGGTTTGACTTAGGCAAGCCCCTATTCCCAGCTTATTTCCCTTTCTTTCCGTGTGCAGGAAATAGGTATAGAGTTGCGATCTTCAGAATCAGAATTATTTGCAAAGATGAATCAACCCCTTTTGGTGTGTGAAAATTTCGGAGGACCAGAGTGACGGGCACTTCGGTCTCGATATTTTTGGAGCTTTTTCGAGGATCAGATCTGAATCTACTTATTATATTTAGATCTAGGTGTGTGTCTCAGTCTTGCATCTGTATCTTGTTGTTTTTGTGTTTTTATCTTCATTTTCAACTCTTTACCTTAATTCAACAATTCAGCTCACAAAAGAGGGCAAACAAATCAATCCCCTTGAATCCAATCAGTAATTTTTATTCTTATCATTGCTAGTTTGTGACTAAATCTATTGGATTCAACCCTGTTTTGAATGTAATAGGTCACTAAGCAAAAAATAGCAATTTTCATTCTCCTGTGGTGGAAACCCTATTTTTTCACCATTACAAGAACATAGAATGGGTCTACTTGAGATGGTCGCTTGTTTTAAGTTTATTATGCAAATATACTTTAGGTCTCTCCACACCATCTACCTTATTGTTTTGTATGGTGAATAGTCCTTCCTGTTTTACTCTTTAATATAATTTTTGATTTTATACTAATTTAGAGGGTTGTCATAAATTAGATCTAGAGTTCTATCCTTATGTTCTGTTATCCTCATAATTTCAATTAGAGGCATTCAAAATTTTACTTGATTCAATATTTGTGTCATACCTAAGGGGATATACTTTCATAGAGGAGTATTAATTGGAATATTAGTAGCAAAAAATTGAGGCATGTGACTAACCAAATTTTTCTTAGTGGGATCCTCCTTAGATACTGCAAGAGATTTATTGAATTGATCCCCGCTTTTCCTTGGATTTTATTTATTTTAATTTGGATGCTTAGCACGTTGACCATACTTGGGGACACCTTCATTCAATATATTAGCATCACCCTCTTTTTCTTTGTATAACCTTTCATAAAATGATATTTTTTTCTCCTTACTTCTCTTTAATGAAAATACCCTTGACATTTCCTAGGACAATGTTTCCCTTTTGATTATTCTTGGTCCTTAATTTATGGTTGCTCTTAACATGAGATATTATTATTTCTATTAGATCCCTAATCTATTCATCACGATTTTTTCTCATATGTAATATGCTAGTAGAGGAGTCTACATTACGTACATGATGCTCCTCTTCTCTATTTAAAAAAACTTGTTCCCGATGATAACTTTTTTGCACATATCATATATTCAACATCTAGATCCTAAGAAAATTCACCAATAAATGAATATTCATAGCTACTACAACTTCCTTGTGAAGACAACATGTTTATATCTTGGTGATCTTGGTCCAATATTGACCTATAATTGGTATCATTACGCTCATCATGAGTTCCATTAGGATCTATAATTTTTGATGCTATAACTCATTTAACTATACTAGTATTTTCTTAGTTATCTTTTATTTTTTAGGTTATGCTAGGGTCTATGATCTAAATTGCTTTAATCAGTACCTCATTAGAACAAGATAGAACTAAGACAAGATACCTCATCAAGACATGATTCTAATGATAAAATGAAAAGACACTGTTGTAAACTAGGTTTGGCACTCGGATTTGGTGAACAATTCTTTTATTGGACCACTTTCAACCCAAATTGACCTTGACATTGCATACAGAAGGGAAAAACCCATATTTTGATCTATAATTTATCATATTTTAATGTAGGATAAATTTGAGGCAAAATTTTTATGCCAAGAAGGTTGTGCCTGCAAGCTAAATTGGGTGCTTTTATTAAAATCACAATGTATGCTAGAATATTAACTACGACTCTACCAAATATTGAATTAAAATATTACATTGACTCATTACAACACTTGGTAATATTAATAAATTCATTAATAATGAATATAGGGTTATTTTTCCCCCTCTATTGTACTCTAAATACTCTTTGCATTTCTACCAAGATTCAATACTAGTAGTTCAAGAAGAGTCTTGTGCCATTCTTTGGTAACATCATCTAGGGGATAAAAAAGCCTCATAAACACATTGCCATATTCAATTTCATAATCATCTATTGTATCATTTTTTTTATTACATTCATCAAAAACATCACTATTACATTGGAACTCCATGATCCATCTGACACAACCTCAAAAGGCACTTTCAATGTGGATACTTAGGTATCCCTATAAAATTTAGCTACCTATATCTCTATAGATTCAAAAGTGGTCTTTCAAGAACTTGCATTTTTATTATTCTTGATATATTTTTAGTGATTCTTTGCACCGCTAGGGTTTCGTATCCATTTACCATCTTGCTAATCAATATTTCTTAATTTTTTAATTATTTTTGTAGGGTCTTCTCCAGCCCTCTCAACCTCAACTCTAGCTATTTCATCTCTTAGACCAACTATCTCTTGGATAAGAGCCTTATTTAGATTTCTTTTATATCATCTTGCTTTGGTTCTTCTTCTTTAATATCTTCAAATTCTACATATTCTTGCTCATTTTTATGAGTAATATTATCTCTATACTAGAAGGGGTGTTCGTTCTTCGTTGGAAGTGATATTAAATTGGCTAATCATAGAAGTTATTGTTTCTAACATTTATCTTTTCCATTTATGCTTCATCAATACAAGATTCGATCTCTTTTCTAAATATTTCTCTTAGTTTAAGTCATCAGCATTGTTTTCGTATTCAAGGCCATGTCATGTCTCCTCACCTCCTTGATTGGAAACTCAAGGAGTAGATTCATTAAGGACATGTCTATTCTAGCTCCAAAAAGTGGTACAACGTGACTAACACGCAATGTTGGTCGTAAATGCCAATCGTAGATTTTTTATCCGACGACGGAGAATGCATAACATGTCTTGTTAGTCTGTCAGATTTGTCTTTTTGGAGCCAGAATAGACACATCCATTCATTAAAGAGGAACCCATCTTGCCTATCATTCACAAGTGTATTTATTATAATATTCTCTAATGTACAATAGAGGTAAAAGACTCATTGATGCTCTTTGATTTCCGTGTAGTTTGTTCTTTTCTTTTGCATTTCACCAATCAACTTATTTTCATGTATTGGTTTAAAAATCCCATTATAAAGTTTGTGTTCCTAATTACCATTCATAAAAGGTTTAATACATTCATTGAATACAAACTAACACAAACAAGTGATTCACAACAACAAATGTGCCTGAAGAGATTTAAAACCCTTGGCTATTCACTTCAACGAAACATAATACCACAAAGGAGATAACTATAAAATAAATATTTCATTTATACAATAAACAAAATAGGCATCAAAATAAAACTAGATAGACGACATTGAATATTTTGTATTTCTATAAATAGCTATGGTATATATTATATATATTTTTTCCTTCAATATTCCAACCATTACAAATGAAAAAACATCCCTTATATAAAAAATATTTCAAATATAATCCCTCATGGATGTGTGAAAGATATCCCTAGTTGCTTTGAGAAGTTGAAATAGGATATGAAAAACCTTGAATTTTCTAATACTTTTTGAACAATAATGTTTAGACAATAAGTGTCAATTTCATAATACAAATGAGCATGGTAAATTCACTTCTCCATAGGTAATCATAAGGTTGGATATAATTCTTAAAGAGATAATGAAAGTAAATAAAATAAAATGTAAGAGTCAAGGGTATGCTATTATTGCAACTAGTGAAGAAGTAAAAGAAGACATTTCAACCAACAAAGTTGAAGAAAATTATGAGTGCCAACATTCCCTTGATAGTGAACCAATGACACTTGAACTCAAAGAGGTAACAAATTCTAATGTTGGTACACTTGAGGACAACAATGCTAAGCAGGTGTGTTTTGATGAATTGCATAATAATGTTGAAATTTTGAAGGGTATGAATCAATAGATTGCCTTATGTGTTCAATATTTGAAACCAAAGTTAAGAATGACTAGCTAGCTTCTATCTTGCAAAATAATTATTGTACAACAAAGGTATACCTTTAATTAGGCTCTTCAAGATACCATACTTAGGCCATGAAATTATTTTAGTAACTCCTTATTTTAAAAGCTAATTAATATAAGAAAATACAAAATATTCTTAGAAACGACTATCAATTAATTATATATTTTGTTACCTAATCTAAATTTGAAGTCATCATATTTATAATTTTTCAATAAAGATTAAATTAGTAAATTTAGAAAAAATACAATTAATTAATTCAAGATTTTAACCAAAATAATATATGAATTTGATTTAAAAATAGAAAACAAATATAAATGTATATTGAAAATTCATAACAACAATTCTAACATATCATTTTTTTTTATATAAAATTAATCATGTATAGATTTCAATAGAACTAATGAATACTATATTGTGACACAAATCTATACATGTATTAGCATTGGTTAAAATTGTTCATAATATCAACATAATATTATAAAATAGATTGAAATTTGAAACAAATTGTCATATCTCATATACAATGTAACATAATATACTAAATTATTATCAATATAATACATATAAATGACTATTAACGTTTGAAGAGAAAACATCATATGAACATTTTACTTCAATAAAAAATAATAATCACAACAGTTAATTAAACATTGAAGTACAATACTCTTCATGAAACGCACTTACACATTAATTATCACATAATTATTAACCCAATCAAAATAAATTCAAAAAAATAGAAAAAAAAAATGGTCCATTACAGATCAGATACAAATTGAGACGTGTAATAACCTGAAAGAAGATAAATGGGTGTACTTGTTGGAGACAAAGTTGATCATTATTTATTTTTATTAAAAGAAAAAAGGCTATTATGATAAAAAAATCGCGACGCCGAAATCATATTGGTGCTGTGGTGTAGTCGGTTATCACGTCAGTCTTACACGCTGAAGGTCCCCAGTTCGAACCTGGGCAGCACCATGATGCATACATTTTCTTTTGACTGATACCTGTCTTTCCGCTACATGAAAATGCACAGAGGCTGCAAAAGAAGTACCATTAAAATATGCCTTGCTTTCTTGTATTCGTGTGTATTCGTGTTTAAAATAACGACGCTCTAATGTGAACACTCGACATATTTAGGTTGATCTGTTTATACTTCCTCATATTTAGGTTGATCTATTTATACTTCTTAGAGGATATTATCAGACTTTTAGGGGAAGAGTATTACTTACCGTTCATTATCAGATTGTTAGGGGAAGAGCATCAGTTATCGTTCATGTTTCAATAACTGTTCACTCCTTGCACATACAACCCTCCAATTACTAGCTTTAAAAAAAATCAAAAAACAAATAACTAAAAGTTCATTAATAAATTACACATGTACCAATAGCTGCTCATTTTTTAGCTTTTTTGGACCATAATTGACCAATTTGTGCAATTTTATTGGTACCCATAGCACACAACTATTAGGGCATTTGTGCATAAGTATTGACAATTTTAAGTGCATGGTTATTGGGGCATCTTCAAACAAGTATCGGGCGACACTTTGAAAAGTGTACTTTTTGACCCTTGCGCGCATAATGGATCCCATAACGTGCATCGTTACTACCCAGAAGCCAAAACAATAGCTACAAGCAGTTAAGTCACATGAGGAAACAACAAAAAAAATCGTCAAAATCTGATACACCGTTTACAATCCGTAGGTGCATGGAGTTAGCTATAACGACGCTTCACCTATATTAATGTTTTTTTTGGTTATGGTGGAGTATTGGAGAAACCTTCTACATTTTTTAGTTGATCACCATAATTTGTTAGATTGTGGTACTTATATAGAGCACCATACACATTTTTAATAGTGTATTATATGTCACTCATGTAGTGTTTTTGTGCTTCTTGATTATAGTACCATCTTTATCTTCAACTTCATAAAATATTTTTTTGCTTTCATGTCATTTACTGATTCATGGTTGAGTAGTGTACTTGATTTTATCCCTTATCTTCATCTATATTCATTAGAGATTTATTGATTGCAACAAACACCATCAATTCATCTTCAATAAAATTTACAATTTCTACATGTTTGAGTTCTTCATCTTCATATCCCTATCTTCATTGGACATTTTCTTTAAGAAGTTTATTCCTTCTCTCTCTCTTGAAGAGGAGTTTAGTTCCCACTAGGTTTTCTCATTTTTTTTTTCGTTTATGAGAGATCTTTATTGTACATGAGTACCTCATCAAACCTTATTGTCGAAACATATTTTTAGTGATTAGCTTTCTCCATAAGCATCACTTATGAGAGGATGGTGGAGTGAAAAGAGTTATTACCAAACTAGTTAGCTTTTAACCTATCTAGAAAGATCATGTTCATATATCAGTTAAGCTCACTTAGAGAGACTTTTTCACTTTTGTCTCCTTATTTGGACTCACCATGTGTCTCTACACTTGTTCACAAAGTTTTACATATGTTCCACTCTTGGAGGGGTAGTCAAAGTTTAACTCCTACCTTCTAATTTGCTTTGCATATACATTTTTTGGAAATCTTATTTGATTTTACAAGTGATCTTGACTTCTCCAACACCAAGTTCATTTAAGGGAGGAAAAGAGCATAAAAGTTCAATCTACAGAAAAATATTTTAAAGCAATTCACAAACAAACTTGTTGGTCTCAATGCTATCCTCCATTCCCCACCTTGTCACATGATTTGGTGGCACACTCATCCCTTGTTAGGTAATTTAGTCACCCCATAGCTATAGGGAAAAGTTATATCCTTGTCTACATCTCGGACCAAGCAACATAAAAACCAATGTACCTAAAGACCAAGAAATATCAACATAGAATTTTAGGTAAGAGACATATAAAGGAATGAGCAGGTCAAAATTCATTTAAATCTAGAAGAGGAAGAAATTGATTCAATAAAACCATAAAAGATACATTGACTAATTTATTTAATCCTCTATAGTGCTCATTAGCTAAAATAATAACATATAGTGATGCTTGTTACAAAAATTAGGGTGTAAGGTTATACAATTTACCCATTACATAACAAAAATTTGACGAGACAATATTATGTAAATCTATAAACATGAGCTCTCTTGAATGCATCACATAATCAAGCACATCATAATCTTTGATCTATATTTGACTTTGGTATGCAAAGACTATACATATGATTGTGAAATTATCATTTATTCTAAAAATTTGTAGTTGATAGGAATGTTTTGTGCATGCAAATGAGCTGAAAATTAACTGGTAAGCTAGAGTGAAATGACATGAAAAATCAAATATTATATGAAGAAAACTAACATTGAGAAATTTAATATGAGAAAAATCTAACACACTGTGGTGATTTATCCTTCTTCACAATTGATATCATGAACTATAGATAGAAAGAGTGGTTGGACAATGTAGACATTCATTCAATGAATTCTACAACCTCCAAACGGTTGAATTCTACATCAACTAATTAGACTTCCAAAATCCTATTCACAATTTTCTAATTTGTGGCTGCTACTCTAGATTATTATTCTCGACCAATTGAAATGGGTTAGTACATTATTTTGCTCAACCAATGATCAGAATGTTAAAGTTGAAAGGATGGGCTAATGAATCTATTTGGATCTTAAATATAATTCGTTTAATTGTAGTAATGTCATGTTATGGTGTTTGACATGGGGTGATTGCATGACAAATTCATCATGGGACATTACATCATGATTCAATGTGACAAATTCAATGTGTCAATTTTATAAACATTTTCAGAATTGTTAATGCATTTATAAAGTTCTAAACATTCCTTACAACCTTTGACTTGGTTGAAATAACTTTCTCAATCGATTGTCTTCTACATGTATTGTTGGTTTTTAGATATTTTTGTCTGCTTTAGAGTGTTTGCATAGTTCAAGGGTATGAATTTCTGACCTACTCTTTGGTAATATCATACTACTTTGCTTAGTAGTTGCCTTGAAATCTTCTCTATTACAATGTTCATTTGAAGGGGAAACATGGGCATGTTAAAAAATTGTATTTTTCAACATGCACAAGTTTATCTTAAAGATAATCACAAAACACTTTTGCTCTTCTCAAACAAAATAGAAAATCTTAGTAATCGTTGAAATCTTAGTTGTCATGCACTAACTTCATCATATATGGTAAAATTTTATCAAGCTCAGCATAGTCTTATCATGATTAGGGGCTAAAATTTAGTGGTGAATTATGACATAATTTGAAATGTTATATAATTATATAATTAGAAGATCTAGCCATATGGCTATGTTCTAATCAAGAAATTAACATATTGCACATTTTGTGTTTTACATTTAGTACTACCATTGCCATCAATAAAATACAATAACATTATTTTTCTTAGAGTTATTATGGGGGATATGATTATTAAATAAATGCCAAGAATGGGTATTCTATATGACATAAATCATTAAATTAGCCTTTTCTAATCTAGGTCTACACCATCTATACAAATATCTGAAAGTTCTAAAATAACCCCCCCACAAATCCTATTTGTATTGTCTATAAAACCCACTTAATACTTATTGTATTGATCTCTGATTTATTTAACAGATGATATCAGAAATATTATCACAACTGAAAAACCTGAATGGTCATGCCATGAACTTACCATTTAGGGTTCATAGATGACTTGAAGATATTGATTGTTGATTAGAATGGGCTCAAGTAAATGAAGTGACAATAACATTCAAGATTCCACCTGTTTAACAATGGCATCCAACATGATGCTCCTGCTGCTCCCTTTGTGGTCTCATCTCTTGAGGTCCCCTCTTCTGCTTCTCTTGTTTTGTAGCCACGATCCCCTGCTATTGGATCTGCTTCTGGTGCTGTTGTTTCGTCATAGCCTGCTGCTGCTCTATAGCAGCCTCCTGCTGTTCTGTTGCAGCACTCTGTTGACACCTCTGTTTGTAACCTTGCGGGGTCCCTTTCGGTTGATCTCTCTTTTGATGGACCTAATGATAGCATTGCCTGGTCTGTGGTTGCTTGCAGGCGGAGGGAGAAGTCTTCTCCCCTGCCCCAAACCCCCCCTTGTTGGGGTTTGGGAGGCTCTCCCCCCCCTTGAGTGGGGTCTTTTTTGTTCTCCGGTTGGATAGGATTCCTTGCCTGTCCAACCGTGTTTGTTCCTAACTGCCTTTGGGCAGTTGATCTTTTTGCCAACATCATCTCTCTTGATGTTGTTGTTGTCTGTTGATAGTTTTTTACTATGTTAAGAGTCAGCGCCCTAGTTTTCGCTGCTTTAAAAATAAAAAACAATGGCATCCAACATTTTATACACCTATTCACAAACACAAGTGGTTATCAAACAAATTTGTTCATTTTTGTGTTTAACATATACAAATATACCATGAATTTACCATTCAAGGCTAACAACATTCAAGATTCCATGTAAAGCTTTAAGAACAATGTGTTATTCAACAAATGGTGAGTGCAACGGTAATCACCTGCTAAAAGAACTCTACATGCGAACATATCATGCCTATGCAATGGCATCTACAGTGCCTAGTCAAATACTGCTTAAGCTTCCCTATGCAATGGCGTCTGCACTAGCAAACGATGAATACAATGGTGACTATAACTTGTGCTATTGTTCAAATGCATCAACTTTTTTCAAATTTCAGATAGATAGCAATGAGTGATCACATGACAAATGCTTCCAGCAAGAACACTCGATGACTTATCAGCTCCATAATTTTTTGGAAACTAGTCTCGCCATGCTATTTAATGATGGATTGAGCGTGTCATTTTAATGATGCTATGATATGTTAGATGGTAGCAATTGTATGGAGCTTAACTTTTTTGCCTGCAATTCTTGACCAAAGAGCTATAAATATTTATATCCATAGCCATCCAATAACCACTTATTAAATAAAATTTAATCTCAACTAATATACTGCCCATAAATAAATGTCTTATACTTCTTTTCTATAGATATCTTGACTTTCAGCTTGTTAAATAAAATTTAATCATACCAAAGAATATGCTAGAGTTGAAATGGTGAAGTGTTTTACCACTTGCATGTCACCAAATGAAAATAACTTCATATCTTTGTGAGTTTGATATGATGTGTTTACAAATCATGCACCCATCTGCAGGGAATCAGAGGGCTTGAGATCTATCATATTTTCCTCTTTTTCTAAGTTGTCCAGGTTTTCCTCTCTGTATTTTAGAGCAGATAATTTTTTTTTTCTAAACCTTTCCATTGATTTTCATGTTCCTTTTGTGTTTTTGGTTATAAAATAATCAATGATTTAAAAAAACCGTCCTTTGAGGGAGATGCCCCAGCTCACCACATAGGAGAATCGTTAGAATATTTGTGCTGTCTGTCGGGTGAGTCATTCTTACAAGAGATTGAAGCGACAAATCCAGTTTTTAACATAATTACAGTTTTTTAGCCTAGGAAATTTCCTGATCAGGTTTTGTGTAGCAAAATTATTCAAAGAACACCTTTCTAGAACAGAATTTTCCTTGGCGTAGGAAGACGTTAATTAAAATCTCTTTATGCATATCAAGCTTTTCTCAGTATATAAAATAAACAAGTATTTCATTACCATCGGTTGTGTAACCGAACAACCAAATCAATGCAAGTTATCATCAAATTGTATAAGGATTCATCCTTCACATAAATAGATACAAATAGTGCCAAAGCTATATGAGAAGCTTGTACAGAGAAATAAATTTTAATAAGGGTACCCAATGAGCATCTCAATGCAAGTTATTAAGAATTTGTTTATGATATTATCCTTTACATGCATTCCCTAAAATTCTATGGCACCCAGTCGCCTCTCCTCCCTGGAATGCCAGGCGGATCAGAAGTGCAGCAGCTTAAGAAGAAATTAGGTTATACACAAGTGATGCCAAAGCTGGAAAAGAAGGCTAGTGTAAGAACTTGGATATTTTAATAAGGGTTCCCAAAGAAAGCATTTAGGTAATCCTGCTTTACACATTAATATAAAGAGGGGTATCTTGAATTTATACATATAAGGCATATCCGAAGGTAATAAAGGGGAGAATTCTGGTGTTTCACAGATGGATGCTATATGTTCAACAAGGTCAAACGCCTATTAATTTGAATAAAACATAGCTTTTGTATTCATGCATTGTTAGACAGATTCAGCAAAGCCCAGCCTCACGTTCCCAAAGTCAAAAACTGTGTGATATGCACCCATGAAAATGTCTCCAAGAATCCTGCAAAATAATAAGCAACTAGGAAGCTTTTCTATAAAAACTGTGAAATGTGCTGATGAAAACATTACATGAATACCCAATGAAACATACCATATAGGACCCAGTGGAGGAGGAACATCAAAGGCCATAAAACCACTTACACACTGAGCAACAGGGTCTTTACCAACTTTAAGAATGTACTGCCAACCACAATAAAATCTTAATCAATCACCTCGTGTTGACTCTATTCATCCATACACCTTTTTGTATATGAAATATCACACAGTTATCAAGATTATAAACAACAGTTAAGGCCAACACACAGGAAACAAACATAAGCCAAGGTCCAGCCCCAAAAATCGAAAGTAACAAAAGTAAAGTGGCATAACAGTAGCGTTACTGAGAAAAAGGCTACCAGATGCAAAGCCACACTAAATATATTATAGAAGCAAGGGCCAACATTCTGACATTTAAGTTGGGCACTCTCGAAAAGATTTTGGTTTCAATGTTTTCCACATTTATGAAACGGAAACTATCCTGTATTCTTTGCTTCTAATTGACGTCGACAAATTGAAACATTAAAAAGGCTATCTGAGAAGATCAATGGACCAAATTCCCATGTCACTTGAATTTATATATTTGAGCCTTTGTCACCAAAATCCCTACCTTGATTTAGTTTCTATCTCAAGATGTTAAATTAATTTATTCAAGCCGAGGTTTCGCTCGCGTCAGCTTCAAATTGAGACCAAGCATCAACTTTTCAATACCAGAGAATTTGCAGACCGTGTAAGGTGAAGCTACACACCAACCATTTTGGTGTGATTGAAATTTTGAATATGGGATTCAAGGTAGATGCAACTACCTCTTAAATGCTTGAAAAAGTCATCTATCAGTTCTGAACACTGAAGATTAGAAATAAGTAGCAGTTTTAAATAAGTGACTTGAAACAACACAGAAGACTGTTCAACAAAGTTTCCACCCATGGGTCGCATAACTAGCTTAATTCAAAGTTCTACCAGCCTTCCAGTTAATTGGATCATAAGAGGTCTAGTGACTAGCCTCACTATTTCCTCATCCAATCACATGGATGTGGCCAAATATTTCCTTGGACGTTATGAGTGCTTTGTTCACCTCTCTCCTACAGTTTTCAACTTTGTTGATACTAATTGCAGTTCTAGAAGTACCGCACATTTTGTAAGCTCTGTTATGCTTCTTCAGCTGTGTTATTTTAATTTAACTTCTTCTCAAGGAGCTTTGAGAGCACCTTTGTCTTTATTTTGCACTGTAACATAATTTCAATACCACTAATTATTTATTGGGTTTAGCAGACTAATAATTATTTTGATTGATTTAAACACACCCAAGATGCTAAACTTGAACATGTTTTAAGCCCATTTAAGTTGAAGCTAATAAAGGTTGATAAGAATTCAGGACTGTAAAGATAGGATGAGAAGGGAACATAGTCTGTGAACAGATTCCCACTTGGTCTTTGACTCCGCTAATATTAATCAAGTCTCTCCTGGCAACTAGACAAACTATACTAGTATTGAAAGTGTTCTTAGTTCCTCAATAGGGTATCAAAATTCGTTTGTATTTACTAGTTTATACCCATAAAAATAAATATTAGAGTCTTAAACACATACATGTTTGCAACCTAAATTCCTTTTTCCATAAATTCCTCCCAATTAATTTAAGATTTCATTTTTTTTTTCTGTATTTTAAAACAAAACTCAGAATTTTAGACAAAAAGCAGCTTTTTTGCAGACATAATCAGACAATAGATTGATGATAAGGTAATGTTTTATCTTCTTGTGGCTAAAACTAAAACAAACCTGATATGGAGTGAGCTTGAATTTTTCATTTCTGATAGAAAACGTTACATTTGGCATGCTTGATAGTTGATCACAGTCAACAAGTGATTCTCCATTAGGATTTGGCAATCGCTCACAGAGCTAAACATAAGAAAAAGAATCTTGATTATTTCAAAATACTTGATACCAAAAATATCTCAGTATGTATGCCACATCAAAAACTGACAGAATAGGAACTGAGGGGCTAATGTAACTTGATTCAAGTAGCTTAGAATTTGCTCTGTTGTCTTGTTAAGAGCAAGTTGATTCTCCACCCAAACAACTGCCATCTCACAAATACTGCACAAGCCATTATCAAAACCTGAAGATGTTTCTGCTTCACTTAGATCTTTTTCTGGTAAATCAACAATTCCAATGCTGCAAAGAGATGATTTCCAGTTTTTACATGAAAGACATGTCAATAAATAGGCAAAAAGCATGATATGGACAACTTTCACATTCTTTATCTAGAGGGGGCAGTGAGTGAAATTTGACACCAATAATTGTCAAAAGAACAAAATTCTAAAACACGATGGCCTTTTAGATCAAAACCTAGTTTGAGATCTCAAGGGAGTATGTCTTGCAAAGCACATTATGAAAAGTTTGTACCAAATAAACACAACAAATAGACATAAAATAAATCTGACCTCACATGCCTTGTACCATCATAAAAGCACAAGCCAATTTGTGAGCATATAGCATGAGGAACTACCTGAAACCATTCAGTTTAGAACACATAAACTACAATCTATTTATCTGCTAAGAACTCCATTAATGAATCTTAACAATTAATAATGCGTTTTTGTAAAAGATCATTAGATGCAATGTACAAATTGTTGTAACTGACAAGCATCAGTCATATGGCCCAACAAAAGACAGACCTTTTTTGTCAAAAGCTCCAATATCAGATCTCCATACTGTGATACAACTGTTTTACATTCTTGGCTTACTATACCTGATGCCCCAATAGCATGGTTGATTTGTGCTATAATGCCCTGCGTCACAAACCAAATTCACAGGAAGAGACTTCTCAGACAGCTTGTTTATGGTTTACAATTGGAGTTAATAGCACTTATAAACAATCTATCATAAGAAATCAAAACATTACTTCTCAGACAGCTTGTTTATGGTTTACAATTGGAGTTAATAGCACTTATAAACAATCTATCATAAGAAATCAAAACATTTCACCACAACACAATTATCTGTTGAAACAGAACAAAAAATGCAGCATCCAATTCCAATATCTCAAAACAATGTTTTGCATCTAATAGGCTAACAGCTTCAGAATTGCAATATCAAAAGGAGCTACTATTTCGTATCAAGTCTGATATGATATTATTCATGCTTTCATGATTCATATTTTAGTTAATATTAAGCATCATGTGGTTCAACATTCTAATTTTTTGCCAATACATCTAGAAAGTCTTGTTTTATAGCATTTAAGTTTCACATGTACACAATTATTTAGCAAATACTACCAACTTCTGACAATTGCCACCAATCATTGCACGGCTACCATAATCATTACCAAAAGATACAAATCCTTCCAACATACATTTTTCAAGGAAGTGTTACTGCCTCTAAATTTAGATAGCTATCATAAATGCTTATGGATTTAAAATATGAAATTATAAAGCATTTGTTTTTGGATATATTGCTCTTTAAGTTCGGACAGATCTATATAAATCTTTCGAGTCTTTTCCATCAGTTTCTTTCTGGATCAGAGATGGCCATATATTGCACATTTGGTAGATACACCAGCCAATACTTAGCTAAAATGAATTTGGATCTAGCAACTATATAGTATAAAAGATAGTCCAAGAACTTGATAATTCAATTAATAATTTCCATGCTGAAACCTCCTACGAATCTATTTCAGTGCAGAAGCCTCCTACAAATTTATATCTGTATCCATAGCCAGCTTCTATCACAATGGAAGATCTTCATTACAATCTCTAATATTAGTAGCTTATCTCAGTGTCACATCATTTTGCATGGTCTGCAACCTAATAAATGCCTTATAAAAAACACGTTATTAGCAGACGTTTTCTGAAGTTGTATAACCTGTACAGTTCATGGAAATTGTTCATTGTTTCTAGGCTTTATAGAAAACCTTTTATTAAAATCGTGAAAGAATCCTTGTTAGCCAAATTACCCATGGATGGTTTTGACCTATTGGTTAGCACCTAATACCATTGCGCACTAGCATGTCAATCCATAGGACCACTTACCTAAGGCATATGGGAGTCCTAAACCCTTGAACAAACCTGCACACTATTAGTTAAAACCCTAGCAAAACAAAGCAATCACATACATAATAAAAATTCAGAGAAGCTCATACCAAAATTCCACTAGTGCTCCAATATATTACTTTGTATCAAATAGGTGTACAAAGGAGGTTTATGTAGAACTCCATGAACCAACTCAACTACTTATGGATTGCTCAAAATTTATTCATCTTTTATCTGCTTTAATCTTCATGCATGTTCTAGAAGGAACCTATGCAAAAGGCACATAGGCCTAGAATTCCCTTTCTTTCACAACACACTGTGTAGAAATCTTATCCCATGCAATTTATGTTTACAAATACTCAAAATAATAACTTTCATCCTTCTAAATGATTTTATCTATTTTTGGTGCATCTATTACAAAATCATACAAAATTGGCAACAACACCCTGTCGATTCATTTATGAGATCTATCTCTAAAACACTCAAAACCCTATACAAAACATTACCTAGGTATTTTCTATAGAGTTTAACAGATCCAAGTATTTATCCAAGAATTGGAGGTTCCAAGACATCAAAGGAAGCATGGACAACTTTTAAAGGTGTAATGTCCCCTTTTCTAGGTGACATGAGATGAGCAAGGGTTGACCTACCAATTGAGTTCCCGTAGGTCAATGACATGGTTAGGGGACTCATTCTCAGGGCCATGGAGCTTTGCAAGGGCTCTGTGAGTCGTTTTGGACCTTCAGACGATAGTTCCTTGATTTAAGGGAGATTCCCTACTTTTTAGGAGGTTGTGGCAGTTTCCATATTTGAGGTTCCACAGGACCATACCATGGTTTCAGTTTCAGGAAAATTGGGTGTGTTTCCTAGTTTCTAGGAGCATCCCTGGATTTTAGGGATGGGATTGCCAGTTGGCCCATCTTGTCCGGCATCAGTCACAGACAGGTGACAAAGTCAGATTCATGTTTGGTTGGTTATTTTAGGCTATTACTGGATCTATGGAAATATTTTAATATATTTTAATATTTCCTAAGTTAGCGATTAAATAAATTAAAATAAGGCTATGTATATAGCCATTTCAGAGTAATAAGGGGTTTTTGGCTTCATCTAATTTGATATGCCTATTTGTTATAGCTCGTTGGAAAGGTCTTGAACTTTGCTACATGATTCTCACCTCCCGGAGTCTTTTTGGATGCTTGAAGCTATTTATTTGCAATAAAGTGATATTTTTCTATAGTTTGACGCCATAATTGGGAAAGTGTCACTTTAATTATAAAGCGCAAGCTTTATTATTCTTTAGGGTTCGACTTGCAAAAAGAAAGGAGTTATAAGGAGATGAAAACCTAATTGATAGCATCTTTGATCATTTTGAAACTTGTGAATTTGGGAATTGCTCTGGAAGAGTGATTTTTGGTCTGGGACGCAAACCCCAGGTCTGAGCTTGTTGGGACGTAGCCCTCAGCAGGAGTTGACAGTGAATTTATCTAGGATTGCACAAAGATTGTCAGAGGTAGAAGACATATCTTCTTGGCCTAAAGATTCAGTGTGCATATTGGGGGTTTCAACAAGGCGGCTGGTCTATTTCAGCTGGCATGTGATTTGCAGTAGTTTCCATGCCTCCTTTGCAACCACGCCTTGTTTGTATGTTGGCTTCAAGGGTTGTATTCAGCTTATTTGGTCTTCCTTGTTCGTTGCCAGTAATATTCCTCCATCTGGCATCAATCCAGATTGAGAATAGCTCCAAATAAATGTATGGATTCTTGGTGAATACAAAACTAGGTTATTTGCCTGGTATGATTTGCAGTATTTTCAGATTGCTTAAGTGTTTTTACATATGAACATTGTTTACTGTTTATTTCACAGTTGTTGCTATTTATCAATTACTTTACTTATAACATCAAAACCCAAAAAGAAACAATCCCTTTTTGCAACTTCTGTCTATTCTATAAGATCACCGGAAAATTATAGAAAATATAGTATCTTTAATTAAGAATTTACAGCAGCAACAACAAAAGGATCCATTTGGGATCTTTCAAAAAGTTTGCATTGAGGTATAGATTAGGTAATATTTGCAAATCTTCAAACCCTAAGAATGTTTTTTGAGAATTTAAAAATGAAAGATATGAAAGAGTTGAAGATTATTGTGTTAGAGAAACAAACGTAGTGAATAAGATGAGAATATATGGGGAGGTAGTGAAAGATGATGCTGTTATGAAGAAGATTGTGAATCTCTTACACCCAAGTGGATGAACATTGTTATTGCTTTAGAAGAGTGCAAAGATTTAGATACTCTAAAGGTTGAAGAGCTGATTGGATCATTACTTATTTATGAAGAGAAGGTAAAGTCTACGGGTGGTCTATATCAAGTGCTTATGTCAAAGGTAAAGATCAATCATAATCAAGAAGCAAGCTATTTTTGCTCAAGGCAATCAGGCAGAGAACCCTTATCAAGGACTTGATTATAATTCCAAAGGAAGAGGACAGAGTAGAGGCTGTGATCTCGCAAGAGACTGCGGCAGATTTAATGTAGCAATGTAGCTAGTGCAATGGTGCAATAAATTTGGTCATATAGCAAGAGAATGCAAATTCAAGAATTCAAATGAGGAAGAAAATCAAACTATGCACAAGAAAACACAAAGAACACAAACAAAGCTACCAAAGGAAAAGATGAAGATCCACCACACTACTCTCTTTCATATAGAAAAGTTGAAAACATAAGTAATGAGGTATGGTTTCTAGATTCAAGTTGTTCTAATCATATGAAAGGTTGTGGAAAAGCATTTGCAAAGATGAAAATTTTAAAAGTGAAGTGAGATTGGGCGACAATAAAGTACTTGAAATTTGTGAAAAATAAAAAATTGGATATAGACACTATAAAAGGGGGAAAAATTGCTGATGTATACCACTCATCACAACTAAGGAATAATCTGATAAGTATTGGTTAATTTGTTGAGAAATGACTTAAACTTGTATTTAATAATAAAGTCTGCACTAACTATGATGAAAGATGAGGAAAGATAATTGCTACAGTAGAGATGATGAAGAACCAAATGTTCCCATTGATAATCAAAGCAAGGGAAACAAATATTTGTTATGAAATTATGCTATCATTGAGGGTTCAAGTTGGATATGGCACCAAAGGTATGGACATCTTGTAATGTCCCCTTCTCGATGATGTGCTTTCAGTGGTCGATTGGCCTATTCCTGAGACCCGTAGGCTATGTGAAATGAAGAATTAGGGTTTCAAACGTTGGTGAGGCAAGAACTTCCTATTTTTAGTAAGTTAGTGGTTGGTTGTTTGGATGATGCTGTCCTTTTGAGCTTTCCATGCTCTATCACTGGGTGCGAAGATCATGCTTTTCGGAGCAGTAATTCATGACTTACTATTTTTAGTAAGTGGTAGTGTTATCAATGAAGCCTGTGCCCTTGCTAAAGCTGTGAACTTCAGCTGCCTATTGAAACATGGGAACACTTCTAGGTTGTGGGTAACCTAAAACTGAAGTGGACCTCTAGAGCAAGCTAGTTCTTTCTAACTGACATTCACCTAAACCTAACGATTTTGCTGAGAAAAGAGAAGAACATAAAAATAAAACTAATATCTAACAGGTGATACACCAAAATGAATACCAGAAAACCTGGACAAACTGATTAACACACGAAATAACCAGTAATAAAAGGAAACCTTGCACAAATCAGAAAGTTCATAACCTCTGCATCAACACTTCATAAGAAGGCTGTAAAAATTATAATCTCAACAGGAGAAAAGATGTTTTCTCACAAACTGAAGTTACCCTTACAACTGGCACAACCTATGACCTACAACTGATTAGAAAAAACTCCTGCATAAAGGTGCTAACAACAACACAATCACAAGGATAAAAGACATCACTTGAAACTGCATTAGGACTAAGCACACAAAAACAAGAAATCTGAGAAGGCAAAATATGTAATACTGTCAAAAGGTGTTACAAAGCTTATCAAAACTCTTCTGAAAACTGGTTACAAACTCCTTCCTTTCTGCAAAGAGAACTAAAAAATTACAGTCTGCCAGAAGCAAAAGGTCAGAACCCTTACAATGAAGAAGGAAGGTAGTATATATGCTTTCCTAAAAGCAGATAATGAATAATATATTCCACCTCCTCTTGGGCGAGCAGAAACAAAAACCCACCTTCAAAAGACCTGAAACTGGTCTGAAAGGGAGAAACCTAGGCTAAATGTCAAGCCAACCCATACTGCAACCATAAAAGCTCTTAAAAGCACAATAAATGGCCCCAAAATATCACTGACAGGCCTGCAAGCCTTCATTAATGCAAAAATATCTCCCCTTTGACTTTGTCAAATAATCATGAAAAATAATCCTATAAAGTGATTTTAAAAATTATTACTTAATTGAATATTTGTTTAATTTTCCTTTTAATATTTAAAGTCAAGATTTAATAAAATAAAGATAATAATGTTATTTATTTAAAGTGATTAAATAATGTAAATCACTTTAATAAGTAATATTATTATTTCTATTTACTAAATCAATAAATGTAATAAGAAAATATATTTAATAAAGTGTTTTAAATTAACCACTTTAAATAAATATTTAACTTACTACATTTATTAATTTTGATGACTTTAAATATTAAAAATGGAATGAAACAAATATTTATTTAAGTAAATAGTTTATCAAAATACTTTAATGAATTATTTCTCATTTTATTAACTAAGCCTAAAACTCTAATGGACATATTATAGACATATTTATTAAGAGATTATGTTAATATCACTTAATAAATATGAATATTACAAAATAATTATTAAGTGATATTAACATAGTCACTTAATAAATAAGTAAAGGGGAATAAAACCATCCCTTTAGGCATTTCCACGAGGCTGAGAGAAGATAGAAAAATAAAAGGCAAGGCAAAACAAAGGCCTTAGGCCTTCGATGCATATTTAGGAAAAATAAAAAACCTAAAAGTCATTTCCTCTCTTCATGCGATATTTTTCTCCTCTTTTGTTGTGGCGTGAAGCTAGGGTTCGTGGAAAAATGAAGGGGATTCTGGAGATATTCTGCACATTCGTTGACGTTGGGCATGATTTTGTTGATGCTAATAGTCGAAAATGTGAATTTCTTTGCACCCCCTTGGCATTTGACACTTCATTTTCTGTTGTGGCGTGACTTTTAGACCTGGGCGCTATTTTCTGAGTGTTGGGTGCCCGATTTCTGCATGCTCTTTGTCAATTCTGGGCGAATTGGGGCTGTCGTGAGGGTTTGAAAGAATTTTTGGGACAGCTTCTATTCTGCCATTACCTGCCGCCATAGGTAAGACTCTCTTTTTAATAGAAATGATTCGATTCTGAGCATAAATCCCTTTGGAAAATGATGTAAAAAAAATGCTGCTTGCTGCTGATTTTATTTTCTGTGAAATATAATATTGTTTGAAATTTTTCACAATATTACCCTCTGTGCATTTACACGAACTGCTTTCTTACTTGCACGTTTTGATTGCACAAGAAACATTCGAAGGGTTTTGTTCACGTTATGACTGTATTCAGCGCCCCTGTGCGTGATTCCTTTAGTATGCCGAGACTGTATCATTGTATACATCATTTTCATGGATATCTTTGTTGCTTTGTGATCGTGCTTTACCTACATATCTATAGATAAGCATATTGCTAATGATATTCTCTCCTTTGTGATCTACAATAATGCTGTTATGTTCTTTATCATACTGTAATGGCCACACAAAAAAAACACTCTCTTATCACTAATTTCTAAAGCAAAAATATCACATACTATGAACTCTTCTATGAACCGCTTCATTTTCTATCATTCACTATATTTAATGTTCTCAATGACTTTCATCATTATTCATGCATTGACTGCAACTGTACTCTTTTGTTGTAATAATACTCTCTCTGGTGTATGAGCTTGATTGTCTTTTACCTAGCATGATAAGTCTATATGTTATCAAGGGCAGTGACTGCAACCATTTTGACTTTCTAGCTTTTTGTATGCTGCCCAATACATATGACTGTTATGTCACTGTGTTCATTGGCTAAACTATGCTGATCCATGGAATGTTCTTTAGTTGAAGCCACTACTTGTGTAACTGTTTTTGTGATTTGGCATTATACTTGTTATAGGAAGCCCTTACCATGACTACATTTTGGGCATAATAGACTGCTCTGTTACTTCTGTTACAGTCATCCTAATGTCATTGTAACTCGTCATTTATCCTCTAGTGGTCTACTCTTTTTTGACAATCACTTCATGGTATTTCTTGTGCACAAAATAGTGTGGTCCTTGTCTCTATATTTCCTTATAAAAATGACTGTCCAAAGGCTGCTTATGTAACATATGCTTCTTGTATGCTCAGATCTGATATTTTGACAGTGGCTGACTAATTGATGTGCTAGAGATCCAAACTCAAGTTACTTCTTTGGATCTGAAGCATGAATATGAATGTTATATCTTCAGTTAATACTGATTTCTCTCACATGAAAAGGTTTGTCAATGTGAACTTTGTACCCTAACAAAGTCTCTGTGGTCTCTTAGACAAGCTGCTCCTATTCACATAGATGCATCTTTCACTTTTATCTCAGAGTATATGATCATATGTTTGTTCCTTGATGCCTCCTCATTGCTTCATGACTGCACTTGTTGACTGCATTCTACATGCTACTGTGGCTGATTTGTGATTGAGGATTGTTGTAGGAAGGCTACCACTTTGTCATTTGTCATGGTACTTATGCATTGACTGCAACTCTCTTGGCACTGTATTAGCTTTTGATGTTCTAACTACCAATCCTCTTGACTGTCTTTTTGGAGAACTCTTAAATTAGTGTCTTTTTTTTCAAATGACTATGATATTTAACCTTGAAGGTTTGATCTTTGCTATTTCAGCGTGGCTCCTTTGAGTAGTGATTTGTTGTTTATACTAGTGAATTGATTAATTCATTGCTGTGAATAACGAACCCCTACTCAATTGAGTTATACTGAAGCAATAAGAGAATCCATGTTTTCTTTAAAAACATTATATTGCAGCACACTGAGCTCAACCCTTGTGGGAGCCCATTTGACTCCACGTGCTATGCATGAAAAGACACTTGCATCTGCACATGAAACAAACACATTAGATAAAAAATGAGCATATGATAAGTATGTTTGATAATCTTTCTTTCTTGGACATCTGTGACAAGCTAGCTGCTATGATACATGTGAAGATCAGATTGTATGTTTATAGATGCATGTATAAGTAGTGTTTGATGACCCAACATTGCTCTAACAACAATCTCTCTTTCAGGTGCAGGCATGCGGAGCAGCAACGGAGCAATAGTTGGATGCAAGGCAAGCGGGGAGACTAAAGACGATGCAGGGCAGCTCAAGCCGGACTCGTCATTCAGGCAATGACGAGTCACCCTTCATTGCTTATGCATTTTATCTTTATAGCACCTATAAATGTATCATGTGTTTTTCATGTGCATTATAGCGGTTAGTTTCACGGCTTGTGTGAGACATTATTCATTTATATTGTCAATAAAGATACTTTTTCTCTTCTCAAAATTAATTGCACTTTCTTTTGTATCATATGCATCTGGATGAATGCAATCTGATAATGTAATTCCTTTTGATTTTTTCTTAGTGCACTTGGAATGCAATATAGCAGAAGTAATATGTATCTTTGCTCCATTTTTGTAAAACAAGCATAACTTAACCTATTTTTCAGCTAGAAGCAAAAAATAGGTAACAAGTAGTATGGAGTATTTCTATTTTTGGCAGTGGACAGAGTCCTGGTCCCGCAGCAGTTCTTTGGTCTTCTTTACCCCGCTTCATCCTAGTTTCTGTTAATGATCAGTATGGGAGTCATAAGTAATTTAATTATATATTATTTCCTTGTCAAAAGTTTAATATTTAAATATTTGCAGTTACTGATTAATTGTTGAGGATAACTTAGGGAAAAATAATTAATTGATATTCATGTGTTATTTCCTAAGTCAAAGGGCGAATTTGTTGGTGGCCATTTAGGAGGATTAAACATCTTTTGTTTAATGTTTAATATTGCAAAAAGATGCCACCATAAGGCAAAGTTCGAACTTGCCTAGGAAAGTTAAGTGGGCGCCATGTTGGTGGGGAGACATAAGGCGAAATGAAAGTGAATTTGAATGGAGTTTGGGTGCCATTTGCATTTGCATTTGGGAAGGCATGAAGTTATAAATATGAGCCTTGGGCTCTCATTTTTGCTATCTTGAAAATTTGCATTGTTATGCTGCCGGATTGGCATCAGAACTTTGAAGCTTCGGAGTGCAGCTCTCTAGTGATTTCTAGTTTCATACTTGAGATATAGTACCTAGCTGAGTGTTGTGCTCTATGATACCATAGTTTTAAAACTCGGTGACTCGCCTCAGACTCGCCTCAGACTCGCGAGTCCGTTGGCACCACGAGTCGACTAGCCTAGGACTCGCGAGCGAAAGACTCGCGAGTCTTTCGCAAAGACTCGCGCGAGTCGTTTGCTCGGACTCGCGAGTCTTTCGCAGGGACTTGCGGGCCCAGAAAAAGACGCCCGTGAAGGGTTAAAAGTGCTTTTTTTTTTTCATTTTTCACTTCATTTTCAATGTTGTTTGGTTTTAGCAGGTTTGTAGGGTTTGAAGGAGTAGAGGGAAGAAGAAAAAAACAGCAAGAGAGATCTAGGTAAGGATTTTTTCTCTTTCTTTTTTTTTTTCATTTGAATCATTTCATTATTTTGAAACTGAAAAAAATCTTGAAAAACAAGGGGATATGCTGCCAATTTTTTTCTATTTTCTTTCCTAAGTAATTTCCTCATTTTTTTTTCTTGTTTTTGAATGCTATTTTTCCCAAATGATTCATTGTCATTTTTTTTGTTGCTTTTCCATAAAACTCTGCTGATTTTTTTTTTTCATGTTAAATCAGCAATGGCAAGTTCAACTCCAAGGGCAACCCCAAGGTCAGGAAGACAAAGAGATAAAGCATGGAAATATGGGATTGCAAGAAGCAAAAAGGGGGAGGTCACTTGCACCGAATGTACAAAATGGATGATTGGTGGAATAAATAGATTAAAATACCACCTTGCACAAATACCTGGATATGGTGTGGAGGCATGCCCCAAATCACCTCCTGAAATTATTAGAGAGATGAAGGCCATTCTTGCTGAGAATGATATGCATAAGGAAGAAAGGCAAAAAACAAGAGAAGCCATGGCAGCTGCAATGAATCCCACATTGTCCACTTCGGGTCCCATTGGTCACAGTCGGGGTCGTCAATCACTTTCATCTTTTGGTGATAATGAGGGTGAGGCTAGTGGCACTCCTGTTAGATCAGACCCTAATTTTTTTGTACCACGCAATGTTCCAGGTGCACAACCTTCACTTGAAGGTACAGGATGGAATAGAGAGAAGCATGAACAAGCACGGATAGCAGCTTCAAACTTTTGGTTTTACAATAATCTATCTTTCAATGCAGCAAACAATGTATATTGGGAAAGTTTTGTTAATGCATGTACAGTTGCGGGTAAGGGGTTTAAGGCCCCAACAGGTCATGACTTCAGTGGGCCATTGCTAGAGAAAGCTGTGCAAAATACACAAGGTGTGGTTGATGATCAGAAAAGGTATTGGAAGAGAAAAGGATGCAACATTTTATCTGATGGATGGAAAGATGGACGGAATAGGACTCTTCTCAACTTCTTGGTGGCTTCAAATGGTGCAATGGTATTCATAAAGTCTGTTGATGCCTCAAATGAAATAAAAAATGTAGAGACTTTGTGTAATCTGTTGGATGGTGTGGTTTGGGAAGTTGGAGTTGAGAATGTTGTCCAAATTATCATGGACAACGCAGCTGCATATGTATCTACAGGTAGAACGCTTATGGAGAGGCATCCTTTGATTACATGGAGTCCTTGTGTTGCACATTGCTTGGACTTGGTGCTAGAGGACATTGGGAAGATTGGATGGGTGAAGAAGGTGGTTGAAGATGCAAAAAGTGTCACCAAATTCATCTACAACCATACTTGGGTGCTTGCTTTGATGAGAAAACACACAAATGGCAAGGACCTTGTGTGACTTGGAGTGACACGATTTGCTAGCCACTTCATCACTTTGCAGAGCATTCTTAGTGCCATTCCTCATCTTAAGCAGATGTTTGTGTCAGATGCTTGGTTGGGGTCTGCATACTCCAAAAGACCTGAAGCAGAGAAAATTGTGAGCATTGTTTTTGATGAAGGGTTCAATAAAAGTGGATAGGAGTTGACTGCGGTAAGTAACAAACACAAAAGTAAAGTTTATACAATCTTGTCTATTTGCTGATTTTATTTTTTAGGGGTTGATTTTGTACTAATTTAAAATTTGTTTTCATTTTTTTAGGTGACAGAACCTTTGGTAAAGGTTCTTCGTATGGTGGATGGAGAGGGCATGCCAATGGGTTTCATTTATGAGGCCATGGATAGGGCCAAAGAGGCCATTTCACATTACTATTGTGGAAATACAAGAAAATGTGATATCCTTTGGCGCATCATTGATCGTAGGTGGACAAACCAACTCCACCAACCGATACATGCCTTCGCCTACTTTTTGAACCCGAAATTCTACTTCTCTGATTCATTTAGGGCTGATATGGAGGTCATGGCAAGTATTATTACATGCATTGATAAGATGACACCTGATCCTGAGTTGAGAGACAAGGTTCTTAATGAGTTGGAGGTGAGATTTGACATTTGCAATTGCTCTATATTTATTTATGAATTCGGAAATGTTCATTATTGAATTTGAGTTTGACACTTTGACTATCTATTTCTGAATTTGGAAATGTTCATTGTTCAAGATCTACAAAAGTGCAGAGGGGAGACTCTTCTCATCACAACTAGCAATTGATAGGAGAGGAAAACAACCAGGTAAAAAATTTAGTAACTTAGTTCAATAGTGCAAGAAAAAACCTACAAACTTGATTGTTACATTTTTTTCTCAATTCTAATATTTCTAAATGTTTTTTGTAGATTTATGGTGGGAGAATTATGGTGCCGGCACGCCTAATCTTCAAAAGATAGCTATCCGTGTTTTGTCTCAGCCATGCAGTGCTTCTGGGTGTGAACGAAATTGGAGTGTCTTTGAGAGCATTCACACAAAGAAGAGAAATAGATTGTCACAAAAGCGGCTCAATGATCTAGTATTTGTTCGGTACAACCTTCGCCTTCGAGTTAGATAGGTGGAGGGTGTTTCACATGAGGCCATTGACTTGGATGAAATTGATCCATATGGTGATTGGACCATGAATGAACAAAATGATGGTGACGATGTCCTCCTTACCGAAGAAGAAATTGCAGAAATAGAGAGAGGAGCAGCACAAGATGCAGAAGGAGCAAGATTGGATGAAATGGAGGATGAAGATGAGGACGAAGATGAGGATGATGATGAGGACTTTGACTTTGAAGAAGAATCATCTCACCATTTAGATACCACAACACCCACTGCTACTACTTCTAGCTCAAGGCTTGAAAAATTGAGCTATATTAGGAAAAATACAAAGAGGAAGATGTAGTCTTCTCTTTGGTTTGTTCATTCACATTGTTGTTTTTCACATTTGGAGTTGGACTTGGACATATCATTATATGTAATTTTGTGAACATTTATAAACTTATGCTGCCATTATACATTTTAGAGTTGAAAGTTGAAACTTGAATATGCTGCCATGAATGATGAAATTTCAAATATTGCGTGTTTGTAGATCATATGACATGTGTAATGTTTCAATTATGGCACTTATGTTCTCTAAATGCATTAATTTCTTTATGTTTTTTTTGTAAAACTACGGTTTTTTTTTTTGCCGAGTCTTTCGCGAGTCCGAGTCCGAGTCCAAAATTTTGGTTTGCCGAGTCCGAGGCGAGTCCGAGATTTTCAACTATGTATGATACCTTCATTGCATATTTTAGTGTTTTTGGAGTTTGGGGTGATTTCTGGAGTTGCCGGTTTCCCTGCGGCTGAAGCACGTTTTTAATCACACCTCTCTTCCTGAGTGACTAGTTGTTCAGGGTATTGGTTCAATCATCCTTCTTGCTGTTGGCGATTCATATTGTAAGTTTGTGGCACCTTTCACTGAGTATTGAATTTAATAATGCAAATCAAAAATATCTAGCTAGGCATGGGTTTTAGAGGGTGCATTGGGATGCATGCAAAGTAATTTGGAGTATTTTGGTAGCTTCCTTTTGGTTTGTCTTAGTTGCTTCTGTTCTAGTGTTGGTTTGGGGGTGATTTTGGGTGAATTGAGTGAGATTTGAGAGAGATATGAGTAATTTAGTGGGTTTATGGGTTGCTGGTTATGCATTTCCAGCCTGCTGTTTTTGATGTTGAAAGAGTTTCATAATCTTTATCTCTTATGTTCAGCATTATTCTTCTACTCTCACTTCCCATTTTATTGTAAGGTTAAGTAGTAGTACTACTAACCCATTCTGGATTGTAATCTCTTATCCCGCTGAAAAGTGGAAGAGGCTGGCTTGCTGCCTACATCTAATAAATTGTAATTCAGTCCTCCCGCTGCATAAGTGGTCGATTGATGTTGGGTGTAATGGTCTTCCCGCTGCATAAGCGGTTGAGTTGAGTAATTTGTAATTCAGTCCTCCCGCTGAAATATTGCGGTAGAGTGATTTGTGTCTATAGTATTGTTCGCTTGGCTGGTTCACCGCCAAGTTCCTTGCTTTCCTACTTGATAAGCGGAAGGGGCTGGCTTGCCGCCCAATATTGTATTTGCTTTATCATTTCCATCAGATTTGTGAGCTAACGAACCCCTTATCACCGTATGCTCTCACCTTCCCACATTGGGCACTTGGTGATCAGAAAAAGGAAGGGTTGCATTTTCAGCAAGCTTTGAGATTATGTTTTCTAACCTTAACAGGTTATGTGTTGGTTAGTAACTCTTATTGCACTTAAAAACAAAAAATTTATTCGAGATATTACAGTGGTATCAGAGCTGGTTTTCTTGCCAGCTTGTGAGTTTCAGAGGAGTCAAAATTTGCCATGAGTGGTAGAGACGTCTGATACTACAACAGAGAACAAAAGAGACAACAATTTCAGTAGTGCCGAAAGAAGATACATTTTCAGAGGTATTGAGAAACAGAGGGAAGGATTTGGATTCTGCAGATTCAGTGGATTCAATGGCAGACAAGGCTACAAAACAGAATAAGGCACCTGATAAGAAAGCTGAGAGACAATTCAATTCCATGATGGACATGATGTCTCAATTGCTGGCCAAACTTAGCCAGAATGTTGTTGGGACCCTTAACCAACCCAACAATGGACTGGAAGCTAGCACTTCTAATGCTCTTGTAGAAAATGGAAATGGGAGTAACAACGGGAGCAACAGTGGAGGTTCAGCCCTTAGACCTCTACAACCTATATTCCTGCCAAGAGAAGCACAACAAACTGAAATGGAGATACCTACAGCTGATGAAATAAGGAACAACTATATGTTGTATGCTTCTCTTCCTGGAGAGATTCGAGATATCCTCACTTTGGATCAATTTATGAATTAGAAAATGAAGCGAGGAAGGAGGAATGACAACAGATTTGCTGCCCCAAGAGATTATCAACAAGCTCTTGGAAGAGTGACTTTGGCACATTTTGATGGGAGCACTAAGAGCACAGCTAGAGCATGGGTGCAGAAGTTGGACAATTACTTGTCCTTGAGGCCTATGCTGGAAGAAGATGCCATCAAGTTCGCTACCTTGCACTTGGATGGAGTGGCCCACGAATGGTAGTACCATGGGTTGGTCACCCTTGGTCATAACTTGATCACCACCTATGTTGATTTCACCAACAAGCTGATTGAGAGATTTGACACCAAGGATCCAGAGGTGAAATTTAGAGAACTTGCTCAACTCAAACAGCAAGGTTCGTTGGACACTTATGTAACTGAATTCCAAAATCTATCAGTTATGGTAAGTAGCATCTCTGAGAAGCGGTTAGTTGTCCTTTTCACTGAAGGACTTGAGGAACCTTTGAAAGGTTGGGTTAAAGCATTTGATCCGCCCACCTTGGCAGAAGCTATTAAGAAATCTTGAAGCATGGAGTTGGCTGCCCCAAGGAACAAAATTCAGTCCAAGCCTTTTCCTCTCCGAAATGATAAGAAGAATTTACAAATTAGACCAAGAGGTTTCCTTCGCGAATGGATGATGAGCTCCGTCAAGAGCTTTGAAGGAAGAATCTTTGCTATTCTTGCAGAGAACCTTGGGCCCCACGACATAAGTGTCATGGAAAGGGCAATTTGCATCAAATGAAGTGCTATTTTGCGCATGGATTAGATTCTGAAATTTGAGAACAACAAACTGAAATTGAGGACAACGAATATGAAGAGGCTCCTGAAGGGCCTAAAATTGAGTCAGAAGACAGAGGAGTGGTTGCTCAACTCTCGAGCATTCACAAGAATGAGTCCTTTAGAGTTCGGGGTGTGATTGCTGAGCATCGTGTCATTTCTCTCATTGACACATGAGCGACTCATAATTTCATTGATGAGAGGATTGTTGCAAAGAGGGGGCTAGTGGCAGAGGAAGTAGAAGGCTTCAAAGTCATGGTAGCAGATGGCTCCACTATATCTTGCAACCAGATGATTTCCAACATGTCTCTGAAGTTGGGAAATCATGAAATTAGGGATGATTTCTTTGTGGTTAGCATTGGTGGGACTGATGATGCAGTCCTCGGGATTCAATGGTTGAGATCTCTTGGTGAGATTACATTAAACTTGCAAACCATGGAGCTGAAATTCATGTCTGAAGGGAAGAAGGTAGTATTGAGAGGAATGTCGCATGGTGGACTTAGAGTTGTATCTTTGAAAAGAATGGAGAGGCTGATCCGCCATAACTAGGTGGAGTGGGTAGCAGAGTGTTTGATAATGCCATGAAATCCATTGGTAGACAAGGGCAGCTATTCCGTAGACATTAAAGCATTGATCACGGACATAAGTAAGGTCATGGTTATGCCCTTCGAACCGCTAAAAGAGAATCGGAGCTATCCTAAAGATATTCAGGCCTTGACAACCAAGAGGAATAAGGTGTTTGAGAACCCACCTCCTGGCAGACCTCTTGAGAGAGGTGCAAAACACATCATTGAGCTTGAAGAAGGAGCTAAACTGGTTATGACTACTCCTTACCGGTATGCCAAGAAGCAGAAGGATGAGATTGAGAAAGCAATTCAGGAGTTACTTGACATGGGTTACATACGGCCAAGTAAAAGCCCGTTTTCTTCGGCTGTTGTTTTGGTGAAAAAGAAGGATGGGACCATGCGCATGTGCGTGGATTACCGGGCCCTGAATCAAAAAACTATTAAGAATCAGTATCCTATTCCAAGAATTGATGAGCTACATGGTGCAGTGTTTTTTTCTAAGATTGACCTCAGGTCGAGGTATCATCACATTAGGATGAGAGCTTCGGATGTGGAGAAGACCGCTTTCAGATGCCACTTTGGGCATTTTGAGTTCCTAGTCATGCCCTTTGGCTTGACGAATGCACCTGCCACATTTCAGTCATGCATGAACAAAATCTTCCAGAAACAGCTGAGGAAGTTCGTACTGATATTCTTTGATGACATACTCATATTCAACAAATCTTGGAAGGAGCACTTACAGCACCTAGACGAAGTGTTAAGCATACTGGAATCCGAATCCCTATTTGCCAAGGAGTCCAAATGTGAATTTGAAATGGAAGAATTTCTCTACCTTGGTCACATTATCAGTGCAGGCAGTGTGAAGATAGACCCTAAAAAGATTAGAGCCATCATTGATTGGCCTCCTCCTGAAAACATAACACACTTGAAGGGATTCTTGGGTCTGTGTGGCTTTTATCGGAGGTTTGTGAAGGGATACTCTTAGTTGGCTACCCCCCTCATAGATCTTACAAGGAAAGGAGCTTTTGAATGGTTTGAAAAGGCACATACATGTTTTGATCAATTTAAGGGGATCATGAGTTCCTGCCCCGTTTTGGCTTTACCCGATTTCACCAAACTTTTTGAACTGCAGTGTGATGCATCTGGAGAAGGTGTTGGTGCAGTCCTCATGCAAGATAAGCACCCTATAGTCTTCGAGAGTAGGAAGCTGAGAGGGCCTGAAAGGCTGTATTCGATAGATGACAAGGAAATGCTTGCCATAATGCATGCCTTTGCAAAGTTCAGGCAGTACCTTGTGGGGAGTAAGTTCATTGTTAAGACTGATCATAATAGTCTTAAACACTTCATGCATTAGAAGGATTTGAATGAAAGGCAACATAAGTGGGTGAGTAAACTACAGGCTTACGACTTCGATATTGAGTATGTCAAGGGAAATAACAACATTGTGGCTGATGCCTTGTCCAGAAGGCCCCATTTGAGCTCATTGTGCGAGCTTACTACTGATTGGAGGGAGTTGTTGATTGCTGATTATGCCAAAAATCAGTTTGCAACCAGCATTATAGAAGGTACTTTTCATGATGAAAGGTACAAATTGGTTGAGGGGTTGATTCTATACAAAGGGAGGATCTTCATTGTGGCTGAATCTAAGCTGAAGGTGAATATTTTGAAGACTTTCCATGATATTCCCCTTGCTGGTCAACTTCCCCTTGCTGGTCACCAAGGTTACTTCAAAACATACAGGCAGATCCGAGAGAGATTTTCTTGGAAGGGACTTAAAAATGATGTGTTGAAGTACATCAAAGAGTGTCACACATGCCAGAGAAACAAAGATGAGCACACTTTGCCAACTGGTTTGTTACAACCCTTGCCCATTCCCAGTCAAAAATGGGAAAGTATATCCATGGACTTCATCACTGGGTTGCCACAAGCTCAAGGGAAGGATAGTATTTATGTGGTGGTGGACAGACTAAGTTTGCTCATTTTTTCGCCATCACTAGCTCTTTTACAGCAACTCAGGTTGCTGAAGTGTTCTTTCGGGAGGTGTTCAGGTTACATGGGTTACCGAAGAACATTGTGAGTGATAGGGACAACAAGTTCCTAAGTGCTTTTTGGCAGGAGATTTTCAGATTATGTGGTACTGTGCTCACTCCAAGCACAAGTTATCACCCACAAACTGATAGGCAGACCAAGATAGTGAATAAGTGGTTGGAAGGATATCTTAGAAACTATGTCTCGGAGCAGCAGAATGCATGGGTGAGATGGCTTCACCTAGGAGAGTATTTGGTGATAGCAGAACCCCTCAGGCGAAGGATATAATGCAACAAAGTCGAGATATTCTGAGGATTCTAAGGGACAATCTCCAACATGCACAAAATCAGCAGAAGTTGTATGTTGATCAGTAGCGAATAGAGCGCACCTTTGAGGTGGGCGACATGGTTTACTTGAGGCTCCAACCTGTTGTGACGTATTCACACATCGCCCCATTGCAAATGGGGACCCTTGCTTTTTGCTTTCTAGGGTTTGTTTTCTAGTTCTTTTAGGGTTTTGTCTGTTAGCCTTTAGCTTTCGAGTGTCGCCAGGGGGATCACCTGGATAGCAGGTTCTGCTTGAGTTAGGTCAAGTTGGTGAGTGATGAAGTCTGGAATGTCCTGATCCTGAAATTTGGCTAAGTTTGGAAAGTCCTGATCCTGAAATTTGGCTAAGTTTGGAATGTCCTGATCCTGAAATTTGACTGTTTGGAAAACTGAAGAATCCTCCAAAAACTAGATTTTGCAATATAACTCCTGGAGGTCTAAAACCACTCTCAAACATCCTGAAAGTATATATGGAATATAACTTGAAGTATAAGTGACATTTCCTCACTTATACTTAAATGTTATATTCCATAAAATTATTCTGACGGAGAGTCTAAAAATGTCAAATTTCGCTCCTGACCCTTCCAAAGGGTCCAGAGCGAAAATCTCCATAAGACATTCTAGCTTGACCCAAACTTAGAACCAACTCGTTCCCAGGCATCTTTGAGGGCAAAACACTTGTTTGGATGGAAAAATGTGAAAATGAAGTCAGGAATTTGGCCAAGATTAGGAATTTCGCTCCTGACCCTTCCAAAGGGTCCAGAGCGAAAATCCTTATACACCTCAATTTATCACTTATCAAAACCAAGTTCCTAGTTTCCAAGGCACGTGTGGAGGTGTTTTTGAATGTTCTTGCCTTGAGAGGGAGTTGGATGATTTCAAAGATCAAGATTTTGCTTAAAAAGTGATTTTCGCTCCTGACCCTTCCAGAGGGTCCAGAGCGAAAATCAACCTAGGATTCATTTCTTGCCTTATTTGACCAAATTTTGATTTACAAGGCATTTTGAAGGGAAAAGTGGACATGTTTGGACTTTGGAAATGTTTGAAAACCTTGAAAAATGATGGATTCTAGACTGGAAGAGGAATTTCGCTCCTGACCCTTCCAAAGGATCCAGAGCGAAATTCATCATAAACTTCATTTGCCACCTTGTTTGAGCTTGAAACCTTGTTCCTAACTTGGAAAATGATCTAATTTTGCCTTGTGAAGTGGTTTGAAACTTGAATACTGAGTAATTTGGCCTGGAATGAAGATTTCGCTCCTGACCCTTCCAAAGGGTCCAGAGCGAAAATCTTATTTGAGCTTATTTTTCACTAATTTTGGCTAACTTTTTATGTGCAGGGTCTCTTGGAATGAAGATTGGACATCATTTGATACATTTGAAGATTTGGAAGCATGCAAAATGAAGAATTTTGGACAAGGAAGGCAATTTTGCTCTTGACCCTTCCAGAGGGTCCAGAGCGAAATTTTGAATAGCTCTCATCTTGCAATGAAAAAGGTCAAGTTTGGGGCATGAATGAAACAAGGACAACTCCCATTTGCGTCCTAAAGAATTTTGAACTTAAAAGAATGAAGGATTTTGCTTAAAACCTAATTTTCGCTCCTGACCCTTCCAGAGGGTCCAAGGCGAAAATCTTTATGGGAGACATTTCTTGCTCAGTTTGGTCGGATTAGAGTATCAAAGGCATGATGAAAGGTGGAAAGAGCATCTTGAAACCCTTAGGCATGTTTGGAAATGAAGAAAATGAAGGATTCTGCCCAGGAAAGGCAATTTCGCTCCTGACCCTTTTAGAGGGTCCAGAGCGAAATTCCTAAAAAACACCTTTTTCTTGCAAGGTCAAAACATTCTTTTTGGTTTTTATGGTTTGAATGAATGTGAGGAAGTATGTTTTGTCCTTTGAAGATAATTGAGATGGTCAAGAGGAAGCAACCAAGCCTAGAAAAGGATTTTTGCTCACCCTTCCAGAGGGTCCAGGGCGAAATTTCCAAATCCCCTATTTTGTCTTGCAAAAAACAGACCAAGTTTGCATGGAGTAAATGAGGAAAACCATTGCCTAACTTTGAGTGAGGGATTCAAGACAAAATGATGAAGGAGTAAGCTTAAAATGAAAAAATTGCTCCTGACCCTTCCAGAGGGTCCAGGGCGAAATCATCAAAAAATCTATCATTCAACCTTGATTGATTAAGTCCAAGGCAAATTGCAAAATTGTGAAGACAAAGTCGTGGAAATTTGCAAAAATGTAGGTTGAGAAAATTTCAATTTGATCAAGTGAACAAGCCTGGATGGGTTCAAACAAGTCTTGAAGTGAACCTAGACCTTCATCACTATTGAATATTTCAAAGCCTAAGGAGAAAGGAAGCTCCATTAAGCCCCAATCAAACCTCCATATTCCCAAATTTTCACCAAACTTGCTAAAATTAAGACATTTGGGGAGGTTAAATTAAGTTCACATAATTTGAGGCCTTTGTAATTGAATTGATTAATTTTCAAGCCTTAAAATAAATGTAAAAATCCACCCTTAAAGCTTTGAAATTAATTCAAAAAAATGAAAAAATTAAGTTGAGTGCTCAATATTTGTTATTTGCCTTTATTTGCCAGGTCGGCCATCCTTCAAAAAGGGGGTTTTATTTCATTTTATTTCCTTTTTGTCAAGTCGGCCTCAACAAGAATTAGGGTGAGCGCCCTATATAAAAAAGGAGTATTGTTTCAAAATTTAAATCATTCATTCATTCCTTCTTATGCGAATTTGAGGAGCACATTAGAGGAGCGAAATCTAGCAGATTGGAGGCGAATTTCTTACTAAGTTGGAGGCTAAATCCTAGAATTTGCTAAATGTTGGAGGCTAAAGAAGGTGAAGCTTTTGAAGGCTAATTGAGGCGTAATTCATCCAAAGGAAGACCACAATTCAACCCTTGTCCAGCAAAATCCGGTCTTCTTTCTTCATTTTCCAAGGTTTTATAGTTAGGCTTTCAAAGGAGAAGGTATGAAGAATCATTTTGAAGTTCTTATTCAAGATTTATTTTGATTTCATTGCCATTAATTTGAAAAATTAGAATTCTGGATTTATCATGTCATTTCCAAATTAATATCTTAAATCATTCTCTTGAAAGGTCCTAAATTCTATGCTTTAAGGTTTGATGCTCAAAGACTAACTTTAATCTTTTGTGTAGGCATCAAATGGCGGCCCCGGAGTCGGAGGATCAATTACTTGGCGGACCCTCATCAAAGAAGATCAAGCCAGGACAAGGACGACCTCCTCCAATCCAGCATCAACAAGGACGACCTTCTCCATCTATCTTCCAGTCCAGCATTTGAAGGAAAGCATCACCAAATTGAGCATCAACCAAGTGTTAGACAAGGTGGCATCCTAGTCATCACTCCTCCATTCGGGTTGGTCCACCTCAGCATGTCCAGATTCAATGTACCTGACTCATGGGAGATGGCACAAACTTCGATGTACCTACCCCGGCTATCCATTGGTCGAATATTCCAAAGAAGACATGTGTCCAAATAATGCAATTATTTCATTGGTCAGAATTAAGTTTGTTGTAACAAACCCTAATTAGGGTTTCATTGTAAAATCTTGGCCATTGATCTCAAATTGATCCAAGCCATTGAATGGTATTGAGGGCACTATATAAGCCCCGACTCTTCATTTGTAAAGGATAATAGAAAGCTAATAGTTAGTGAATAGGGAGTCAATAGTTAGTCAATAATAGCTAATAGTAAATAGTAAGTTGATAGAATAGCAATTAGAGTAGAATAGCAAGAGAAGACAAAGATTGTTGCCAAGATGTTGTAAAAGACTTGTAAAACTTCATTGAAGAAATGGTGAAATCTATGGGTCGACTCAACAATTTGCATGGTATCTATACTTCTCAAATTTGATTTCATGTTATTAGATGAGTGGAAGAAATGTGTTTGATTGATGGTGAAAATCGTATATCCATACTACTAGCAGTTTGTTGATTGCAGACTTGCCTTGTGTAGTCAACTGGAATCATTTAGCTTAAGCTCAACTTCAATTGTCGCTTCTTCATTGATATGCATCAGTCTGATGGTGTCTATGCCTGTAGCGATGATCTGAACATCATAAAGCTTTCCTCCGAAGATCGCACTAACCTTGTGGAGATGGTCCTGGGATGTCAAAACAAGACTTAGTTAGAATTTCATCAAAAATCAATCATTGCTCCTACATTTCTTAGTATCAGAATTAGATCCTTTCCTCGCCCTCATCCTTTTTTCCTTTTTTCAAAAAGTCTAGGCTAGTGAAATCCTGTGTTCCAACAATATTCAAAGCGAATCAGACGTTTAGGTCGTCAAGTGTAAGTCCCCTTGTGATTCCAGCAAAATCACATCATACCAGAGAGAGCTTATCCACACGTAGAGATCCTACAAAAAGAACCTTGAAGTCATCCCGATTGATCCTTTTCGCGACATCTTCAGTATTCGGAGGCTTTATTCAAGAGAGGATAAGGTACCCTTTAGGTATTTTATTCTGTGTTCGCATGTGCATAAAAAACACATCAACACAACCCTACAGACAGTCTACTCTCAAGAAGAGTGGAGTTGAGAAATTGAAGCCATGATTCTATGGGCCTTTCAAAGTCAACAGGAGAATTGGAGAAGTGGCGTATGAGTTGGAATTACCGGCAAGCAGCAGGATTCATAATGTATTTCATTTGTCTCGCCTCAAGAAGGCTCTGGGACACAATGTAGTTGCTTCAGCTGAGTTACCCCCGCTTGATGAGGAGGGAGAGCTAGTTTTGGTTCCTGAAGCTATCCTTGATTTCAGGGAACGTTCCTTGAGGAGAAGGGTGATCAAGGAATACTTGATCAAATGGAAAAATTTGCCAGTAGAGGATGCCACATGGGAAAATGAGGAGATTTTACTGCATCCAGCCTTACAGTTGCTCGAGGACAAGCAATTTTTGGGAGGGCGGACTGTAATGTCCCCTTCTCGATGATGTGCTTTTAGTGGTCCATTGGCCTATTCCTGAGACCCGTAGGCTATGTGGAATGAAGAATTAGGGTTTCAAACATTGGTGAGGCGAGAACTTACTATTTTTAGTAAGTTAGGGGTTGGTTGTTTGGATGATGTTGTCCTACTGAGCTTTCCATGCTCTGTCACTGGGTGCGAAGATCATGCTTTTCGGAGCAGTAATTCATGACTTACTATTTTTAGTAAGTGGCAGTATGGAGTATTTCTATTTTTGGCAGTGGACAGGGTCCTGGTCCTGAAGCAGTTCTTTGGTCTTCTTTACTCCGCTTCATTCTAGTTTCTGTTAATGATCAATATGGGAGTCATAACTAATTTAATTAAATATTATTTTCTTGTCAAAGGTTTAATATTTAAAGGACAAGGAAATAATATTTAAATATTTGCAGAATTGTTGAGGATGACTTAGGGAAAAATAATTAATTGATATTCATGTGTTATTTCCTAAGTCAAAGGGCGAATTTGTTGGTGGCCATTTAGGAGGATTAAACATCTTTTGTTTAATGTTTAATATTGCAAAAAGACGCCACTATAAGGCAAAGTTCAAACTTGCCTAGGAAAGGTAAGTGGGTGCCATGTTGGTGGGGAGACATAAGGTGAAATGAAAGTGAATTTGAATGGAGTTTGGGCGCCATTTACATTTGCATTTGGGAAGGCATGAAGTTATAAATATGAGCCTTGGGCTCTCATTTTTGCTATCTTGAAAATTTGCATTGTTATGCTGTCGGAGTGGCGTCAGAACTTTGAAGCTTCGGAGTGCGGCTCCCTAGTGATTTCCAGTTTCGTACTTGAGATATAGTACCTAGCTGAGTGTTGTAATCTATGATACCTTCATTGCATATTTCAGTGTTTTTGGAGTTTGGAGTGATTTCTGGAGTTGTTGGTTTCCCTGCGGTTGAAGCACGTTTTTTATCACACCTCTCTGCCTGAGTGACTAGTCATTCTGGGTACTGGTTCAATCACCATTCTTGCTGTTGGTGATTCATATTGTAAGTTTGTGGCACCTTTCACTGAGTATTGAATTTAATAATGCAAATTGAAAATATCTAGCTAGGCGTGGGTTTTAGAGGGTGCATTGGGATGTGTGCAAAGTAATTTGGGGTGTTTTGGTAGCTTCCTTTTGGTTTGTCTTAGTTGCTGCTGTTCTAGTGTTGGTTTGGGGGTGGTTGGGGTGAATTGAGTGAGATTTGAGAGAGAGATGAATAATTTAGTGGGTTTATGGATTGTTGGTTATGCATTTCCAGCATGTAGTTTTTGATGTTGAAAGAGTTTCATAATCTTTATCTCTTGTGTTCAGCATTATTCTTCTACTCTCACTTCCCCTTTTATTGTAAGGTTAAGTAGTAGTACTACTAACCCATTCTGGATTGTAATCTCTTATCCCGCTGAAAAGTGGAAGAGGCTGGCTTGCCGCCTACATCTGATAAATTGTAATTCAGTCCTCCCGCTGAAATATTGCGGTAAAGTGATTTGTGTCTGCAGTATTGTTCGCTTGGCTGGTTCACCGCCAATTTCCTTGCTTTCCTGCTGGATAAGCGGAAGGGGTTGGCTTGCCACCCAGTATTGTATTTGCTTTATCATTTCCAGCAGATTTGTGAGCTAACGAATCCCTTATCACCGTATGCTCTCACCTTTCCACATTGGGCACTTGGTGATCAGAAAGTGGAAGGGTTGCATTTCAGCAAGCTTGGAGATTATGTTTTCTAACCTTAACAGGTTATGTGTTGGTTGGAAATTCTTATTGCACTTAAAAACAAAAAATTTATCCGAGATATTACACATCTTAATTTTCAAAGGCTGCATATGTTGTATCAATGAAAAATGATACATAATTCAAGCAACAGGAAATATATGTGCAAGGGTTGTGCATTTGGAAAACACCATAAGGCTACGTTTCTTGGAAGTGCATAAAGAGTGAATCAGCCATTGGAGCTTGTTCATTTAGATTTGTGTGGTCCTATGTCCAAGGAAAGCATAGCGGAGTACACTTATTGGTTATTTTACTAGATACACAGATATTTATTTTTTAAGAATAACAGTGATGCTTTTGAAGCATTCAAAATGTTTAAAGCTATTGTAGAAAAAAAGAAAAGAGGGAGATACATAAAGTGGATATGAGTGTTTATGGATTTTAATAATGTAGTCATTTTTAACATCAATGTTTCAGATCACACATCTTTAGGATGATGAGAGCAAGAGAAGAAAATGAAAAATATTTTTGAATAAGGAACAAACAGGTTTTGAGGGGACCTGAAACCCCTTACAATAGGTTTTAAAGAGACCCGAAACCCTCTGGACTTAGCGGGAAGCCATAACCCAAAAGCAAGATGTTGCAAAAAGATAACACAATGATTAGCAACAGCCAAACATCAGCCAAACACTAGCAAAAAGGCATCAAAGAACTAGTTGAAACACCCACAAGGCCAAAGCCATCAAACAAGAGAGACTAATGAGCCAAACATAAGCACAGGGATATAATAGGCTCCCTCACCTTGAACATGGGTTTTAACAAGGCTCCCATAACCACCACCTCCGGGGACATAAAAAATGAAACAAACAAACCAGTCCGGAATACTGGGTTTTCTAAAGGCTCCCAGAACCTTCAGGTAGAAACACAAACCCATCAGACACCAAAAACTCAAACTCCACCCAGATCTCCACATCCATAGAAGAAAAAGGAAAGAGAGAAAGAGCATGGATGTCAATAGTAAGCCCATCCACTAAAACATGAGGAACAAAGGTCCCCATTAGGCAGCAACCAACTTCACCCGCCAAACCAAGCCCCACCTCAATAGGAAGCCCATCCACCTCAATAGGATCAACTAGTAGGGAAGAGGGACAAGAAGAAAACTAAACCCTGGCCCCCCCCACACAAGGGTTCCCACCTCAAAAGGAGAAAAATCCACCTCAATAGGAGTAGCAAGGAGGGGGACCAGAGTCCAAGAAACCGTAGAGCTCCAGCCAACTGCACAAAGACATAGTTCGCCTCCAAACCAAGGAAAGCCCTTAAAAACGAAGAGGAAGCCACACCCAAAAAGGATCCATAAAGCTTGAATCCAAGTCGCTCCACCAGTAAAGAAACAACAAAAACCCTCTCGAGAGCAATAGAGAAGAGCAATGAGGAGAACAACTCCACAAAACATATATGCCACCAAAAGAGATGAGTAGAGACACACCAGTAGCACCAACAATAGCTCCTAAAAGAGGGGCTACCCAAGAATAACTGAGGCCCCAAACAAAGCCTTGGAAGAGAGGAATAGATCTTCAAAACCCTCAGAATAGGAAAAACCCACAGCCGAAGAGTCCCTACAGAGAGAGGTCCTACAGACACCACCCTAATGCAAATCACCATCAAACTCAGCACAATCGCCATCCGTCTCGGCTCCAGCAATGATCGTTGCTTCAGCAAAAGCATTACCTCTAGAAAACCTGCCATAATCCTCCACGGGTAGCGGTCCCAACTAGTCCAAGGCAAACAGAACAGGGTCACCCTGAGCCCCATCTAGATTGTCATCTTCCTCTTGGCTTGCGGTGCCTTCCCCACCCGAAACCCTACCTCCCCCCTTCCCGCTCCTCTTCGCGCTCCCACTCATTTCAAATTTGGTAAGAAAATGAAAAATGTTTAACAACACTTATATCCAATATTATGGACTATAAAATTTGATGTCTTTAATAATCTATTAATAAATAAAATGTTTAACAGGTAGAGGTGAATTTTGTTCATAAGAATTTAATCAATTTTGTGCAAGGATTCAAATCAAGACACAATTAACAACCACCTTATACACCACAGAGAAATGGACTAGTAGACAAAAAGAACAAAATGATAATAGAAATAGCATGAAGCAAGCTAGAAGCAAAGGGTATGTGTAGAATTTTTGGGCTGAAGTTGTTAATAGTGTTGTCTATATTGTGAATAGGAGTCCAACTATCGCGGTAAGAAATAGGAAACCATATGAAGCTTGAAATGGGAGAAAGCCTACAATAGCACACTTGAAAGTATTTGGTTGTGTAGCTTACGTTCACATAGATGATGAGAAAAGATAGAAATTGGATGCAACGAGTAAAGCATACATATTTATAGATTATAGCACAAAGAGCAAAGCCTACAAGTTTTATTTCCTTTGAGGTAGGAAAAACACTATTTTGAGAGATTTTACATTGAAGATCATTTGAAGAAAGCCTTAGAAATAATAAGTCAAGGAATAGTCTGGGATCAAGAAGAATAAGCTAAAAATTCAAGATGTACATCAAGTTCAAGCTGAGTTACACAAAATAACAAGGAATATTGACTCAGTTTGATCAAAAAGATCATGGAAAATCCCCAAAGAACGTTATTGAGAATCTTGTCAAAGGCAAGAATCTAACTTAGTTTGAATGCAATGGTGCATAGCAAGATTGAGAGAGCGCAAGGTGATTTAGGTCTATTGGTGGTAGTTGTAGAGATCATTTCATTATTTTTGCATTAGTGTTTGCACATGGTTCTACTTCTACCAACCCAACCTAACAATAGAATCATCACTGGCCTCATCTTAACTTTCGTAGTGCAAGGATTGAAAGATTAAATGGCAGTTCAGATAGGGCCAAAGGACCATTAGAGAATACTTTGAAGACAAATCTACTAGAAGATTGTTTATAAGATCAGCACTCATGTTGTTAGTGATGAAATTCAAGATATTTACAAAATCAAATTCCTTTGAACTAGGACGTTTGTAATTTTTAATAGATGGGAAGGATGACGTGTAACCAATTATTAATTTTGTGTCTCCCTCTTCCTCTTCAATCTAAAATTATCAATTTTTCTTGTGCTTGTGTTCAGTTTGTAATTACTATAATGGTATAATTAAGAGATTTTCAATTTTTAGAACATAACTTTTGTATTTTTAGTGGGTGTAGGTTGCAAGGAATGTAATTTTTTTTTGTCTAGTTTGAGTGGAGACATTTTGGGAAGAGAATGCATAACATTCTGCCCTAAAATAGAAGTATTTGGTTATTTTGTTTACTTTTATTTTTTCTATTGTTTATTGCTTATTGTTTGTGGTTGTTGCAAATAGCTTCCATTACAAAAGAGAATAATTTGTATCACTTGCATATTTATTACACCTTGTGTTGCTGCATCCAATTATACTTGCTTCTTTTGCATCTCGATGTTGTACAGGTCTTGTGATAGTCCATAGCTCATCATTTCTTTACATTGTGTTTCTTTGAAATGCACTTGCACCATTGTTAGCTCAACCTAAGGATATAATCATGCCAAGCATTAGGCCCACAAGATCTGCACCATTCATTACTTCAACAACAAATGTGATTACTTATGTTCCATTCAATGCATGCTCAATATTAGTACCTATGCTGTGGAAATCGATAGAAATATACTTTTCAACATCCAAGGAGTTGAGCAATCACTAGAGTGTTGTAATATCCCAGATAATTTTTTTTGTTTTTTAGTGCAATAAGAATTACAAACAAACACATAACCCGTTAAGGTTAGAAAATGTAATCTCAATGCTTGCTGAAATTGCAACCATTCCACTTCCTGATCACCAAGTGCCCAATGTGAGAAGGTGAGAGCATATGGTGATAAGGGGTTCGTTAGCTCACTAATTTGCTGGAAATGATAAAGCAAGTACAATCCTAGGTGGCAAGCCAGCCCCTTCTTATCCAACGGGAAAGCAAGGAACTTGGCGGTGAACCAACAATGAGAACAATACTGCAAACACAAATCACTCTACTGCAATATTTCAGCGCGAGGACTGAATTACAAGTTACTCAACTCAACCGCTTATGCAGCAGGAGGATCATTACAACCAATATCACTCCACTGCTTATGCAGCAGGAGGACTGAATTACAAATTATCAAATATAGGTGGCAATCCGGCCTCTTCCACTTTTTAGTGGGATATGAAGATTACAATCCAGAATGGGTTAGTAGTACTACTACTTAACCTTACAATAAAGAGGAAAGTGAGAGGAGAAGTATATTGCTGAACATAATAGATATTGATCATCAAACTAATTCAACACCAAAAACAGCAGGCTGGAAATGCATAACCAGCAACCCATAAACTCACTAAATTACTCATATCTCGCTCAAAACTCTCTCAATTCACTCCAAATCACTCCCAAACCAATACTAGACAAGCAACGACTAAGACAAACCAAAAGGGAGCTACATAAACACTTCAAAATACCTTGCATGCATCCCAATGCACTCTAAAACCCACACCTAGCTAGGATATTTCGATTTGCATTATTAAATTCAAAACTCAGAGAAAAGTGCTACAAACTTACAAGATGTATCGCCAATAGCAAGAAGGAAGATTGAACCGGTACCCAGAATGATCGGTCGCTCAGGCAGAGAGGTATGATCAAAAACTTGCTTCAGCCACAAGGAAACCAGCAACTCTAGAAATCACTCCAAACTCCAAAAACACTAAAATATGCAATAAAAACATCATAGATTACAGAACACAGCTAGGTACTATATCTCAAGTACGAAACTGGAAACACTAGGGAGCCGCACTTCGAAGCTTCAAAAGTTCATACGCCAATCCGATAGCATAACGATGCAAATTTTCAAGATGCCAAAATGAGAGCCCAAGGCTCATATTTATAACTTCACGCCTCCCCAAATGCAAATGCAAATGGCGCCCAAACTCAACTCAAATTCCCTTTCATTTCGTTTCATGTCTCCTCCAACATGGCACCCACTTTCCTCTTCCTAGGCAAGTTCGAACTTTGCCTTATGGTGGTGTTTTTTTTGCAATATAAAAAACATAAAACAAGAGATGTTTTATCCTCCCCATTTTCCACCAAACAATACGCTTTTTGACTTAGGAGAATAACACATGGATATCCATAAATTATTTTTCCCTAAGTCATCCTCAAAACACTTAATCAGTAAATGCAAATATTTAAATATTAAACCTTTGACAAGGAAATAATATTTAATTAAATTACTTATGACTCCCATACTGATCATTAAATAAAACCAGGATGAAGTGGAGTAAAGAAGACCATAAAACTGTTGTAGGATCAGGACCCTATCCACTGCCAAAAATATAAATGCTCCATACTACCACTTACTAAAAATAGTAAGTCATGAATTACTACTCCGAAAAGCATGATCTTCACACCCAGTGACAGAGCATGGAAAGCTCAGTAAGACAACATCATCCAAACAACCAACCCCTAACTTACTAAAAATAGTAAGTTCTCGTTTCACCAACGTTTGAAACCCTAATTCTTCATTCCACATAGCCTACGGGTCTCAGGAATAGGCCAATGGACCACTGAAAGCACATCATAAAGGAGTTTTCATCAAAGTAAACGGTTGGTGTTTGATCTTGTCATGGAACACATTGTTTCATTGGAAGTGCATTAGACCCAATTGTTGTTGACATTGCCTCTTCTAACTGATACACCTAAACTAGTGGAATCAGTGATCATCATTCCTACACTTTTTGCCTTAGTCTATTGTATGACAACTCTTGGAGCATGTGTGCACCTACACTTGGGAGTAAGAGGTTGCTCTACAAGAATCCCCTTTCCTCATTCTTGTCACCTTGTGCTTGAGCTTTTTGAAGGAATTGTTAGTTTTGCAAACTCTACAATGCACTCACCCATGTCAACATCTAATGGGGCCTTCTTGATAGCTTTATTATCATGAGCAACTAGCTGCCTTTGGTACAATCTGCAGCTCCTCTTGTTACAAAACCTTCCCTCCTATTGGCCTCTATTGTAAGGTTTGTGTATCCATCCAAGTAGACATCATGCTATTAGGCACTAGCATTCGAGCAATTTTTGAAACTTGCTCAACTTAATCATTTCTATAGCTAGCATATATAGCATTGTGTTCAATGTGAGATCAATTTGAATATTGAGGAAAATAACCAAATAGAAGTGCCTATAGATGTGGACTTGGACACTTGGATATGTAACTGCAAGCTCCAACATAACCTGATGCTGATTTCCAAACTATAGCTGTAAAGCATGCAGCCATCAATCTATTGATACCAAACATTGAGAAGCTACCTCTCTGCATGCTATATTAACATCAAATATTTCAACCATAGGGAGGGATTTGGTCTTGTGTGCCTATGTCATAACCATCAGTGTGGATGGTAAGTTAGAACATGCAAAATGGGTAGTGCCCCATTAAGGAATCTCTTCTTTGTCTAAAGCTCCTTGCGTATTCCCTATTGTGTTAGTCAAATTAGTGTAGTCATACATAACACCTTGCACACATATGTGATGCTCTGCAAATGTGGCAACTAGTGGAAATACATCAATTCTTTCCTTGTGTAAGATTTTCATCCCTAGTAGTGTATGTCACTCAAATTCATGGGTTGGGCATATCCCAAACATTGATGCCACATCTGCCCCTACTAACTTTGCACCAAGTGCGCAAGAAATGCATTGTTATAACAACTTATTAGTACAATTCCCAGATCTTCGTATTAAGGCTCATATTGTTGTATGGTAGCCCAATCAACAAATAGATGCAGCTAGTCCAAATCTATGTACTCCTCCAACACCCCTTTACCCAATATCTTGATGCAGCTAGTCCAAATCTATGTGGCCTCTTATCTCATTTGTGACCTCTTCCATTTCTTGTGACAGCATCTTCACATACTTTCTTTCTTATTTACACAATAAACTTTGCTTTGATTCAAACTGAAGTTCTACATTCTTTGACTTGCAATTATTGCATTTTTTCACTAAGCTTGAATTATTTATGAATTTCCTTAAGAACTTGCACTCCATATATAGAAAATTTTCCAACCTATGATCATTCAATGCCTTACTATAAAAAATAGTAGCAATAACTATGCAATCTTTAATGATGATCCCTAGGTACCTTTCCCCAAAATTGTTTGTCGAAATAATGCAATCAATGACCTTTTCAATCAATTTGCAAGCTTTTCCTTTTCACAAAAATGCCAAGAAAAATTGTCACCTACAATGATTTGTACTTCCAAATTTTCCTAGCTAACAATTCATGCAAGTGACACACTTGCACAAAGCTATCTATTCTTGTAGATGAGAAACCCCATTTTTCCATGTATACAATCAATTCTCATATAGCCCTTGTTCTATTCTACATACCCAATACATTCTTCTACAAAGGTTGTCATGCTTTATTCTTCTACTATTTGCACAATGCAACTAACATATTTTGAATCTATTGATATTCATTTTGTTCCAAGGGACACTATTCACCACACACAATTTAGTCCAACCCTTGCTATCATGCGCAAGCGAGATAGATGTGCGACTTCTATCTTACTAACATCATTGTCTCTATGCAACCTTCCATTGCAGCTCTAAAGCCATTTCCAATTTTGTGTAATTTGTTACCATATGGTGCAATTATGTAGCTTGTTGTACATCTCATATCTTTGCATACCATCATATTCGCTTGTGCAACTCAATTTTTCTTTGCACATTCTTCCTTGCTCTTGCACAATGCTAGCATCTTTGCACAAGACAAGAATAGATCTAGTCCCCTTGATCTCCACTTTGTTTCTCTCTCTAATACATTCGCTTGCGTTCTTCTTCCTATTCTACACACATTATCACTGTAATTTTGCTTGTTCTTGCACCTAATTTGCACTACTCCCTATTTCTTTCTTTACAATTCAAATTTTTTTACAAACTTTGTGGAAGCCAACCGCTCTATGGTAGAATTAAGTTCTATATACCTCTATAACCAATTTATAAACCAAACATATCCTACCCTAATCTACTATTTGTTCTTTAAAACTTTGTTTTTCAAACCTAAGTTATGGGTTCGGGTTCGGGTTTGATGGTTTGGTTCGAGGGTTCAAGAAAATGTTTTTGCCAGTTGGGTTCGTTTTGAGTTCTTCAATACAAAAACATATAAAAAGCATAAATATATAGATATTTGCCGCAGTCATTCAGTTCAAAACACACCACCATACTAATATTCAAAAAACATAGCAAAATACACCAAAATTCAAGCTCCGAGGTCATCGCGAAATTCACCAAAACGCCTCCAGCTCCGAAAAAACGCGAAACGTCCAAATTCGGACCCTAGAAAGCAAATGAAGAAAACGCGAAACACTTAAAGGGACGCATTTAGTCTGAAAAACGCAAAAATGCCCCCAACTCCGAAGTTTTTTACAAATAAAGGCGTCGTGACTCTTGAAATCACGAAAGTCGTAAGGAATGGCATAGTTTAAAGGTTCGCACAGCTTGCAAATTCATTCAAATCCTCCAAAGCCATCGCAAAAACTCTCCAGGAAGCCTGAAGCCACAAAAGGTTAAAATCACCAAGTATACCGAAAACCTCTAAGCTCCGAAATACAGAGGCGCGTTGAGGTCCGAGGTTAGTCTGAAGCCATCAATAATAAGTTGAGAATCCGTAGTTTTGGCGAAGCCATTGAAGTCCGAGAATATCTCCAAAGCGGCGAGAGCACCCTAGCTCCGAAAGTTGCAAGATCGTCTTTCAAGTCTGAGGTTTTACCTCCCAAACAGTGTCGGTGCTCTGAAACCCGCCAAGCGCCCAAGACCCCCAACAGGTGGAGGTTGCAAAGTTTCCAAGTTTGCAAAAGAGGAAGCGAAACGTCCGAAATTCACCAAAGTGGGGTCAGACCTCCGAAATTCGCCAGAGGTGTGCAAATCGCGAAGTGGAAGACGCGAAATTTGCAAGACTCGCAAGGAGGAAAACGCAGTTCAGAATTTGAAAACCATCCAAAGTCCGAAAGCAAGAAGGTAAGGTGTTGCATTAAATCCTCCTGATCATCTAAGCTCAGATTACCAATTACCCAGGGTAAGAAGGAAACCATTTAAAATGATAAATTATCTTTGTCTAGCGACCGCGTAAGTTTAAGACAAAAAGATAACTGTTGGAATTCAAACTTTGCAGGAGCGTCCGTTCATTTCACGCGACAAGGTTGGCTAATCTTTCGCCATCCGCTCCCATCAGGTAAGTGCGCTTTGTTGCATATGATCATTTGAAAAATGTTTAAATAGAATGGGCAAATCGTAAAATTTGATCATAAAGCTTGAATTCTTGAAATTTGCATCTCTTTTGCTCATAAACATTGTTCAAACGCTCGAAATTTAGAAATCCACTCTTAAGGCTTCGCCAGAAATTGCACCTCTTTTCAAACTTAGGAAAATTTTCATGCTGTCTCTGTTGAAAGTTAATCCAAAATCCAGAAGTGATAAGTAAATGCGTAGTCAAAAATCTTCATGAATATGCTGCGGTTAAAGTTGATCAAGCTGTTAGCTAGAAATATTGCTCCATGTCCAGACTAAACTTTAAATTAATCCTGGCCTGCTGGAGCTTTTTTTTTTTTTTTTTTGTTATCTAGCCCGCATTACCTTTCTTGTATCACCTCATAATCCGCGTCCAGCTGTGTAGGATAGATGCCTAAATCGGCGGTGGAATCATCAAAAATGCCCGCTGCAACCGAAACCTCACAAGCATCCAAATCAGACATCCCGCGTAAGGTTGAAAAGATGAAGTACCAGTATCAAAGGGGAGGATTGAGGGAGTCGAAAGTTCAGAGCGTCTGGGACAACATTGGTGATACCGACCTTGGCCATATTGATATTCAGGACTTCAGGAATCAGGTCTTCTCACCCAACGCATATGGCAGGCCTAGGCAGATGGTGGAAAGTGGCATCGCCCAAGCGGCAGGTTTTCCTCCAGCAATCCAGAACTATGAATTAGTAGTGGAGGCTGCTCGGCATTACGAACCAAAGTCCCGATTAGTGCTTCTGGAGAATATGACTATCGTCGACTTCTCCCCTGAGGCTATTGGTGATGCATTTGATATCCCCTTTCCAAATAATCCCACAGCTACAACCATAGACAAAGCACAAGGGGCATATGATATGAATCCAGCCCGATGCAAAGCACTGATTAACGAGGAATGGTTCAAGGAGAAAAGGCCTTCGAGCACCAGGATTGTGAAAAAGACCCCCAGGAGTGATTTTCATAATGAACATGGGGATATGGTCACCTTACTCAGCCGAGTCATGGGACTTCCCAAGTCCAGCTACTTTGAAGAGTGGATGTTCTGTTTTACAGAGCAGGTCTTCGCCGGAAAGTCTAAGTTTGACTAGGCCCAGATCATAAGCGATAACATCCACACTCAGTTGATTGAGCTCGAAACGAAGAAGTACTTCACCATGACCTCCTATTTGGTCTATATGTTCGCAAAGAACCAGCCACTGCTAGGATTGATAATGAAAGGTGAGATCGGGAATGGGCCCGGTCAGGTGAAAGTCTATGATTGTTACCCGCAGCTGCACTACCAGGATATAGCTCAGAGGGAAAAGAACAGCCCGGCTTACGCAGTTGGTTAGTATGAACACGTCAATGACGCCTTCACGATGTGCCTGGTTAGGCTAATGCAGGGAGGGTTGCACATAAGGCTCTCGGAGCAAGCTACTACTTTAGTGCAGAGTTATGGAGCCTGGTTCATTCAGTTCCCAAGGTTTTCCTACATCCGAATAGCTGGCTTCGATGGTGCCCCCCTTGGACTTCCACGGTATCCAACCGACAAAGTAATCTTTATGGAGGTGGCAAGGCAGTCACGCCCCACCGGCATCTTACTTCGAGAAAGCAAGCAGGCTGGATTCGCATTTCCTATGATCATAGGCAGCCATGATGTCCATTTGAAGACCCCTACCCTAGCAGAGGAGTCCCTTGCAGAGTTGGCCTCTTATGGCCTACAAGAGCATTTCCCAAGAAAACACTTCGATCATGATAATCTGGCAAAAAGGGCCTATGGTCGAAGATACAGAGCAAAGGAGTCAGTTGAAGACTATTGGAAGAATTGCTCTGATGACTACGAGGTCAGGCGACGGGAATATTCTAGGTTGAGTGCGCAACAGATGCGACTCTTTGAATACCGTCAGGTCCCAGATCGGCTCACAGACTTAGGAAATTGCCTCCAGGTCCGAGAATTTGAAGCAGTAAGACACCTCTTGCCAGGCATTGATTGGTCTCAGGACCCAATCACAGATTTCGAAGCAGTTATGGTAGCCCCAGCAAGGTACACAGATCAGTGGTTACATCATCAGATCGAGAGGCTAGTCCATGAGGGAGTCCAGTTCACTTACCATTTGATGGGCAGTCTTGATTCTCAGTCTTCCGAAGACGAAGGAAAATCTAGTGCACCCCGGGAAAGAACTGAGAAACCAGAGAAAAGAAAGAAAGCTAAGGCTTGCAGAGGAACTCGGACGTCCAAAAGAACAAGAAGGGAGAAGATTCCTATAAAGAGGCCAGAAGTCACTTCATCTTCAAAAGATCCCAGTTCATCCGACAATGCCATAGAATTGGATTGCATACCTGCTCTGCCTTCCCAGAGCGACATCGATGCATTTGAGGCCAATGATCCTCCTGCGCCTGATGTACTGGACACTGAGCTAAGAGCCCTCGAGTTGATCGAACTGGATAACCAAATAGAAGAAGGAGAAATCCCATCCACCCAGAGGGTCGAAGTGCATGAACCTACTCAGCAGAGCCGTCACGAGTTGCTACTCCTCAATACAGCCAAGGACGACTCCACCGTCGAGGGAGAACAAAGGATAGATGAGACTCATGAGCCCGAGAGAACTGAAGAGCAACCTTCACAAGAGGATGTCAGACAGATGTTCAGTGAAATAGGGGAGAACTCAGCTGCAAGCAAAGAGCTTCCTAACTCTTTCACTCCTCCGATGGCAGGGCAGCTACGAATTTGTGGCCAGTCGGTTGAGAACATAGGAGAACAGAATGCTGACTTGACCCTATCATCGACCCAGACAGTGCCTCAAGAGTGGCTGATTGCCAGAGCTCAGCGTAGGGCCGCCACCAAAGCACCCATCGATCTAGAGGATATCTTCTTGCAAATGGATCAAGCAAAAGCTAAAGGGAAGAAGAAACCAAGGGCATATTCTAGAGTGACCAAGGACGAGCAAAGGAACCGCACTCTTCATATTGCCACCCCGCCCGTAGACAAGCCAGCAGATCAAATAACACTGGCAGATTATAGCATCATGACTGTCCCCATCGGATGAGCTATCAAAGAGCAAGAAAAGGAAGAATTTAAGGATTCAGTGCAAAACATACTCAGACAGCTCGAAGAGATCACAGCAGAAAAGGATATGTATTGGGCCCGTGCTGAGCAAGCCGAGGGATACATCGATCAGCTCCTACGGCCATTGCACAATCCCTCCGAATCCCATATTCCCCCAACGGCATTTGCACAAAGGACCACGACTGAATTTGAAGGAATTCGGGATACCGCAAAGGCCGTCAAGGAATGGATGCAAGACATCAAGAAAAGGGGAGAACAGATCCTTAAAGAGGTGAAAGAAATGGCCCTCCATCGAGAGCTCACTCTAGTCAAGCTGTTGGAGGTAAAGAGGGAATCCCTTCACATGCACGAAGTGGCAGCCTCTACCCTTCCCCTCATGAAAGCTCTTTTTTGGACACATGCGCAAATTCCCACATTGTCTAACATCCTAGATCCTCATGGCATCAATGTTCTCAAAGAATGGTACTGGACCATCACCATGAAGAACGACGCCAAGGAAATTATTGACAAAGAAAGTGATGCATGTGAGGTAATTCTGGGGAACATGCAAGAACTAGGTAAGACCATCCTCCGATCAATGGATTCAGGATGGATGAATGACCTGTCCGACAGTGTAATCCGGCCGGACTGGGAAGATAGGTTGGGGACAGATAAGGTTTCCTATTCCGCTGGGGACTTGAGTTTTGCTGGTCAGTTCCATTCGGACATATTGTTCTTTGAGCGCAATCGCTCCAGCTGGAAGGACGGCTTAAAACACGTAGACCAGTATCTCGAGGGCATGCAGTACAAAATTCGCCACCCTCCCATGCCTCCATTCAGTCTGCTCTTCCAATTGTGTATCAAATTCCAAGAATACGTTCGCGAGGAACGAGCAGCAGGTCGTGATCTATGGCAGGAATACCTGCATGGCGAGGACCAGTTTCTAGAGAGAGTGTGTGAAGTCGAAATAGAGAAAGTAGTTTCTCAAAAGTGCTTTTTTCCCTCTAGATCTTAAAATGCACTTTTGTCCAAAAAGGGTGACAGTTGACTTTTAGTCAACAAATTGTAAAACTTTTTGTGCACCTTTTTTTTGTTTTGTTCCAAATTGTTGTAATTATCCCTTTTTGGGTAGTTATTGCCCATTTTGGGGTAGTTGTTGATATTTGCCTCCCATTTATGGGTATGGGCAGCAATGCTTTATGGATGAATCTGGGCCACTTATTTAGATTAAATCTAGGCCATTCATCCTTTTTTAAACCTATTTAAGGGACTGGTTTTCCCTCTTTTTTGGAAGAAGTTCTTGTTGTTGCGAAAGCTTTGAAGAAATTTGCAGGAATTAATGCAATGAATTAAGACTATTTTCAAGTTTCCTTGTGAGTGCATGGTCTCCTTCTTCACTTAACTTAGAAAGCTTTCAGTTATGTCTATTTATTTTACATAGCAGTTTTTAATCAAGCATCTGATAGAATCTTTACAGTCCATACCATTAGAGAACAGCTGATTGCTTTTCTTTCCGCATGGTTAATCTGGACCCTTTCATGCTCAGTTCGGTTATCAAATACATACCATGAATGTAGAAGTTCTAATATCGTACTTGATAATATGAAAATCTAGTTTCTCCTTTGAAGATTGCACTAGATTTATGCAAACATTGTGTCTAAATAGCTGATGATGTTTAATCTAATTCCCTGGAGGTGCCTGTCTGCTTGACTGAATTTGCTGTCTTAGTTAGAGTTTACTATTCGTGTCTCTCTCTCCCTCTCTATCCTTCCCTCCTTTTTCCCTTTTTTTTAAGAAAATCTGCAATCCTATCAAAGCAACATCAAAATTAACCAATATCATCTGATGGAAAGATCGTAAAAGTTCCAAGGAACTTATCCATAAAATTGCCAGTTAAACGTAAGTCCCTTTGTGTTTCCAACATAAACACATCAAGCCACTGAGAGATCCCGCAGTCAAGACCTGACAAAAGAAATCTTGAGGTTGTCTCCTTTGATCAAACTTAGAAAACAGCATTAGAGACTTCCTTATCTCAAGAGAGAGTAGGATAATCAGTCGGCTATTCTATTCTGCATTGGCCGTATGGAGTTTGCAGCAATGCGATTTCATCCACGTCAACAGGATGGCATTCTGAGGAGACTCTTCCACCATTAAGTCAGGAGGAGAAAGGGAGTCTGAATGGAAACTGAGGAAGAGATCTCATGAGGCGAGTTCAAAGCTGGAGACTTAGGAGCATCATCAGATTGCTGCCCTTCTTCTGGATTATCAAGATCAATCACCTGAACATGGAACCATGACTTTTCCTTCCCACGAACTGTCACCTCCTCAAGAGGAAGCACTACTGCCCGACTAACTCGCAATTTGATCCTGGTGCCAGAAGATGATGCGCCTTCCTTGTTGTCAACTTGAATCTCAAACTTACGTCCAAGAGGCCCCATAGAATCATCTTCTTTTCCAATCTTGATTTTAATGAGTCTAACAACATTACTTTTCAGCCAAGGGTTGGTGTTACCCAAGATAGGCTGAAATCTCTCAAGAATGGATATGCACTCCTTGTGTGACCATTGGATTAAAGGAAGTGGAGCTTCCTCAACCCTTCATGAAATATATTCAGGATCAAGTACATGCCCATCATCAATCATCCCTTATGGAATATCCACCAAATTCAAATCAACAACTTGCTCAACAGTGAACCTGGAGTAATCCATCTTCAGAATTTCCACCTCTATACGGAGATCTACCCAGATATCCTCAATACGATGCACGTGCACGAAGGATTTTTGATCTTTTCCTTCATACCCCGGTAATCAAAATCAGCTCTGGACTTAAACCTTTTGAGCTGAATTTCTTGCATCTCAGTCTCCATAGCCTTGGCTTTGACGGATGTGACAAGCGAATACCGGCCAATTTTCAATGGGTTTGTTGTAGAAATCCACATTCCAACCTTATGTCTGACAGACTGATGAGCGTGGACAGCCATGATTTGTCTTCCCAACTCCATAAGAATGATCTTATCAGTTGGGTATCTAGGGAGCATGTATGGCTGCCCACTATAGCATCCGACTCTCATATAGATAAAGGTCGGGAATTGAAGAAACAGGCATCCATACTCATTCACTCTTTCCCATGCCTCATCTGATACCCTTTTGTTCTTCAGATTTCTGTCAAACTGGCACATGAAGTAACCGAAGAATGCATCTTGAACTCTTTGGAAATGCAATCTGCTAGGTCTCAAAGGCAGCTGATCATAGTATTCCCATACTGGTATAAGCGAGCGATCACCCTTGGTAGAAAGACCAAGGAAATGTCTGAGTGATGCTGCCAAATACACTAAGTATGAATTCAAATAGAAAGTCATGGTGAAAGGGACTGCTGCAAGTTGTTCGCACAAGGCATTGTTGATGACTTCTCCCCATGATATATGATGGGACTGCCTTATGAACATGACGAACTGGTACATCCAAGGCTCAAAAACATTAGAATGTTCAAGACCCATTATCCTGTTGAGGAGAGTTATGATGTCTCCAATCTCCCACTTGAAGTCACAACAGTACAACTTGGCCCACCTTGAGAAGGCAGCTTGTGGCTCATGGATCCACCTGTTGATATGACGTTTGCAGTCCTTCTCTCTTTTGACATTGTATTCAACCGCACTATCTTTTGAAATCTCCATATAAACAGGTGCAGGAGGTATTCTGAAGACTTTCTCAATTGTGTTTGCGTCAAGGCAAATTATTGCTTCACCATCATCATTTTTAATGGTTCTTGTCTCCTTGTCAAAGTGATGGGCGCAAGTGAGAACAAATTCAGGTTCTAGGGCAGCCACTGGAAAAGAGGATGCGTGATGGATATGGCTGTCCAACAGCCGCTGCATATTGCTATCTTGCGGATCCTCTACCGTCTTGACAAATTCCGACATGTCCACATGCCCTATCTCTGTATCTTTTATGTGATCCAAAGGAGAAGAGACTTGAGAAGGAGAAACCTCATTTTGGTACTTGTCATATTTATACTTCATCTTTTTTGGAATTGGAGATGACGGCAAATCTGACATTGAAGGACAACCTGGAATACTGTGATGAAGACTTAAAAGTGTTAAGGCAACATCATAATCAGCTGCAACTAACATTTTTCCTTCTTCAAATGGGAAGAACTTCAACTCTTGCACTTCACGATTTTGTGAGAGAAAAATGGGAAATAAATGGGAATGGGGGAATCTTGACTTTGACCAATTTCGGATCTTGGGGAAATTTTTGCAAGTATACAAGTTGGAAAGAGCATACATGCAATTGGATTTTTAAAACCCGAATGCAAGTTCACTTGTAAATTTGAAAATGGAGAAATGGGTGGAAAATGAAAATTAGACTTGCGGAAAAATGACGAAAATGGAAAGTACAAATATGGGTGACATGAATGTATAAAAATGGGAAGATCCGAGAATGTCATTTTCATGAAAATGGGAAGAACTTTCAACATGTAATCCGGTTCTAAAAACCCAATTTTGAAAGGATGGGTATTTCTCATCTTGGCAACTTGGAATTTTAACCAAAAATGGTTAAATTTTGTTAACCATAAGAGAAGAACAAAGATTTTCATCCAACTTGTAATCGGGATTTAAAATCCCGAATACAAATAAAGAGGGAAAATGGGGAAGATCAATGCGATTCAAAAATTGCTTATCAAGGGGGAAAATCTCTCTCACAAAACCGATTTTTTGGGCAAGAACAACATATTTACAAATTTACAACTAGAAAGGAAAATAAGAAAACAAGAAAACAAGAAAATGAAACAAGAAAAGAAAAGAAATCATACCTTGTTTCAATCTGAAAATGCCTCTCCAAAAGATGATCAATCTTTGGAAGAAAGAAGAATAGCTCTTAAATAGAGACAAACCACAATCCCAAAAGCCTAGCCACGTTTTTTCCAAAAACGCCAAAAGCTGAAAAATGTGGCAACAAATGCAAATAAAATGGCCCGAGGGGTCGAATCTTCATCCACCTTCAACGCCTAGGCAAGAGAGGCAAGAATACCTTAGGAGTTTGCAGATTTGTGGAGAAAAAATCACCTAAAACGTGGATCCAAGGAACCACGTGTTTGCTGATTTAGACCAAAAAACTAGTAAATGTAAACCCCAAATGGCGTGAAAAGTGCTTGCAAATGCATGAGAATAGGATGGAATCCCAAAAGCCTCTCCTTCCTAAAAAATCTCCACGAAATTTGCTTTGAAATCTTCAACAAATCCGTTTTTCTTGGCTGGTCGGGTTTTTGAAAAAGTTGAACAAGTTCGATTTTGCATGTATTGGAGAAAATTGGGTTTTTTGGATGAAATAGCAAGTTTAAAATTGCACTTTTTCATCAATAAGGCAAAATCGGGTTTTAACAATGAAATTACAATTTTAAAATCCACCAAAATGCACTTTATAGAGAAAATCGGGTTTTGGGGGCAATATAACAAGTTTTAAATGTCACTTTATTTCATTCCTAGGCAAAATTGGGTTTTGGAGAGAGATGTGCAAATTTAAAATTACTTGTAAAGGGAAAATAAAATCCCTACAACAAGTTTTAATAACTTGCACATATGTAATAGGGGTTTAAAATCCCTATTACAAGCAAAAGACATTAAAGTAGGGGTTTTAGAAAATAATTACAAGTTTACTTGTAACTTATCTAAAAAAATCCTATTTTAACTTAAAAAGCCAAAAAACAACAAGGGGGAAATAAAAAGCAAATTACAAGTTCTTATTTTTCAATAAAGTGCACTTGTAATTAGCCAAAAAATTCCCTACAAAGACCAAAACAATGGAAATCATTAAAACTTGCAATTCAAGAGAAATTTCCCACCTGCAGTCAAGGAGAAAAAAACTCGAAATTGAAGGAAAGACATAGCAAACGAATCCAGAATGCGACGAAATTTGAAACGCGGTTCGAGGATGGACTAAGGATTAAGCCAATCCAAGGATTAGTCAAAATTATGCCTCGGGAAGCGTTCCATAGAGTAAATTTTTTATTTTTTCACAAAAATTTTATGTAATGGTCCTTCATTTTTGTTTTCAAAAATGAGGACAACACACTTTTCTGATTGTAATTGGTCATTTTCGATATATTAGCAGTTTGGGAGTCTTTGGGGATGTTAAGTGTGAGTAGTGAGTGAAATTTATGCATTTTAATATGTCTTGGTGTTGCTGGTTGTGCATTTCAGCTTGCTGTCATAAAATTACAAATTTCCAAAAGTTGGTGTTTGGGTGTGCCCTTCGTAGTGTGAGTAGATCAGTTGATTTGGGGAGTTTTGGGTGAGTTTGGAGAGAGAAATGAGCATTTCATAGTTTCTTGAAGCTGCTGGTCTGCGTGTTATTGATCCTAGGATTTCATGTATTCATGTTGAAGGATCTTTTGGGAGTTAGTAACTGTTTGAAGATATTTATCAGCATTGGACAGCATTACTTCTCTATTCTATCTCTCTATTTTATATTGTAAGGTTAAGTAGTAATACTACTAACCATTTCTGGATTGTAAGCATTCCTACTGAAAAGTGGAAGAGGCTGGCTTGCTGCCTATAATTTGATATTTGTTGCTCAGTCCTCCTGCTACATAAGCGGTAGAGTGATATCTGTTTGTAATGGTCCTCCCGCTGCATAAGCGGTTGAGTGATATTTATTGTAATGATCCTCCCGCTGCCTGAGCGGTTGAGTTGAGCTTGTTTGGTGTGTTCAATCCTCCCGCTGAAATATTGCGGTAGAGTGATTCGTGTTTGGGGAGTGTTGTTCTCTTGGCTAGTTTACCGCCAAGCTTCTTGATTCACTCGCTGGATAAGCGGAAGGGGTTGGCTTGCCACCCATTATTGTATTCAGCACTTCAGCAGATTATTACTAATGATCCCTTGCTACTGTATGCTCTCACCCTCCCAATCTAAGCTCTCGATGATCAAAAGGTTTAGGGTTCCCTTCAGTTGTTTGGATTTCATTGTTCTAACCCTAACGGGTGATTGGTGTGACTGTGATCTTGCTATTGAAAAATTTAAACAAAATTAAGGGGAATATTACAATGGTATCAGAGCTAGTTTTCCTGCCAGCCTGTGAAATTCAGAGTGATCAGAGTTCTCCATGAATGACAGAGACGTCCATTACTACAACAGAGAACAAAGGAGATAGCAGTTTTAGGTTCCTTTAGTGCTAGAAGAAGATACCTTTTCAGAAGTATTGAGAAACAGAGGGAAGGAAGTGGATTCTGCAGATTCAGTAGATTAATGGCAGAGAAGGTTGCAAAACAGAATGAGGCACCTGACAAAAAGGCTGAGAGATAGTTCAATGCCATGATGGATATGATGTCTCAGTTCCTGGCCAAACTTAACCAGAATGTTGTTGGGACCTCTAATCAACCCAACAATGGCCCGGAAGCTAGTACTTCTAATAATCCTGGAGGAAATGGAAATGGGAGTAACAATGGGAGCAACAATGGAGGTTCAGCTCCAAGACCTCTACAAACTCGTCTTTCTACCTAGAGAAACAACACAAAATGAAGTTGAGATACCTACAGCTGATGAGATAAGGAACTGCTATATAGAGTATGCTTCTCTCCCTGCAGAGATCCGAGATATCCTCACCTTGGATCAGTACATGAATCAGAAAATGAAGAGAGGAAGAAGGAATGACAATCGGTATTCCACTCCAAGAGATTACCATCAAGCTCTTGGGAAGGTTACTCTAGCACACTTCGATGGAAGCAGTAAGAGCACGGCTAGAACTTGGGTGCAGAAGTTGGACATTACTTGTCCTTGAGACCTATGCCTGAAGAAGGGGCCATCAAGTTCACTACCTTGCACTTAGATGGAGTTGCTCATGAATGGTGGTACCATGGGTTGGTCACCCTTGGTCATAACTTGATCCATACCTATGTTGAATTCACCAACAAATTGATAGAAAGATTTGATACCAAGGATCTGGAGGTGAAGTTTAGAGAGCTTGCACAACTCAAGCAGCAGGGTTCTTTGGACACTTTCATAACTGAGTTTCAAAGCCTTTCAGTTATGCTTAGTAGTATCTTGGCGAAGAGGTTAGTGGTCCTATTTATTGAGGGACTTGAAGAACCGTTGAAAGGTTGGGTAAAAGCCTTTGACCCATCCACCTTGGCCGATGCAATCAAGAAGGCTAGAAGCATGGAGTTGGCTACCCCAAAGAACAAATTTCAGTCCAAGCCTTTCCCTTTCCGGAAGGATAAGAAGAAGTTTACAAATCAGACCAAGAAGTTTCCTTCGCGAATGGATGATGAGCTCCATCAAGAGCTCCAGAGGAAGAATCTTTGCTACTCTTGCAGAGAACCTTGGGCCCCAAGACATAAGTGTCATGGGAAGGGCAATCTACATCAAATGGAGTGTTATTCTGATGATGGATCAGATTCTGAAATTTCAGAACAGCAGACTGAAATTGAGGACAGCGAGTATGAAGAGGCTCCTGAAGGGTGTGGAACTGAGTCAAAAGACAGAGGAGTGGTTGCTCAACTCTCGAGCATTCACAAGAATGAGTCCTTTAGAGTTCAGGGTGTGATAGGAGAACATCGTGTCATTGCTCTCATTGACACAGGAGCGACTCATAACTTCATTGATGAGAGAATTGTTGCAAAGAGGGGGCTAGTGGCAGAGGAAGTAGAAGGCTTCAAAGTCATGGTAGCTGATGGCTCCACTATATCTTGCAACCGAATGATTTCCAACATGTCTCTGAAGTTGGGAAACCATGAGATTCGAGATGATTTCTTTGTGGTTAGCATTGGAGGGACTGATGATGCAGTCCTTGGGATTCAGTGGCTGAGATCTCTTGGTGAGATCACATTAAATTTGCAAACCATGGAACTGAAATTCATGTCTAATGGGAAGAAGGTGGTATTGAGAGGAATGTCAAATGTAGGACTTAGAGTTGTTTCATTGAAGAGGATGGAGAGGCTGATCCGCCATGACCAAGTGGAGTGGGCAGCAAAGTGTTGAATAATGCCGTCAAATCTATTGGAAGACAAGGGCAGCTGCTCTGCAGACATTCAAGCATTGATTACAGAAAAAAGTAAGGTCTTTAGGAAACCACCACTTGATAGACCTCCTGAGATCAAGGTCATGCCTTCCAAATCACCAGAAGAGAAGCGGAGCTATCCCAAAGACATTCAAGCTTTGATTACCAAGAGGAGTAAGGTGTTTGAAAATCCTCCTCCTGGAAGACCTCCTGAAAGAGGGACTGAGCATATCATTGAGTTGAAAGGAGCAAAACCGGTAATGACTACTCCTTACTGCTACCCCAAGAAGCAAAAGGATGAGATCAAGAAAGAAATCCAAGAGCTGCTTGATATGGGTTACATACGGCCAAGCAAGAGCCCATTTGCTTCGACTGTGGTCTTGGTGAAAAAAGAAGGATGGGACCATGCGCATGTGCGTGGACTACCGGGCCTTGAATCAGAAAACTATTAAGAATCGATATCCTATCTCGAGAATTGATGAGCTAAATGGTGCAGTGTTCTTCTCAAAGATCAATTTCAGATCAGGGTATCATCAGATTAGGATGAGAGCATCAGATGTAGAGAAGACTTCTTTTAGATGCCACTTTGGGCATTTTAGTTCCTAGTCATGCCCTTTGGCTTGACTAACGCCCCTGCCACATTCCAGTTATGCATGAACAAAATCTTCCAGAAACAATTGAGGAAGTTTGTGCTCATATTCTTTGATGACATACTCATATTCAGCAAGTCTTGGAAGGAGCACTTACAGCATTTGGATGAAGTGTTGAGCATACTGGAATCCGAATCCATGTTTGCAAAGGAGTCCAAATGTGAATTTGGAATGAAAGAATTGTTCTACCTTGGTCATATTATCAGTGCAAGAGATGTAAAGGTAGACCCTAAAAAGATTAGAGCTATCATTGATTGGCCTCCTCCTGAGAACATAACACACTTGAAGGGATCCTTGGGTCTTTGTGGTTTTTACCGTAGGTTTGTGAAGGGATACTCTCAGTTGGCTGCCCCCCTCACAGATATTACAAGGAAAGGAGCTTTTGAGTGGTCATAAAAGCCACAAACAGTCTTCGATCAGTTCAAGGAGATCATGAGCTCATGCCCTGTTTTGGCCTTACCATATTTCACCAAGCCTTTTGAATTGCAGTGTGATGCATCAGGTGAAGTTGTTGGTCCAGCTCTTATGCAAGACAAGCATCCTATTGTCTTTGAAAGTAGAAAGTTGAGAGGACCTGAAAGGCAATATTCAATATATGACAAGGAGATGCTTTCCATAATGCATGCCCTTGCGAAGTTCAAGCAGTATCTAGTGGGGAGTAAGTTCGTTGTTAAGACTGATTATAACAGTTTTAAGCACTTCATGCACCAGAAAGACTTGAACGAAAGGCAGCAAAAGTGGGTTAGTAAGCTTCAGGCTTATGACTTTGACATTGAGTATGTCAAAGGGAAGAACAACATAGTGGCAGATGCTCTTTCCTGGAGTCCCCATTTGAGCTCTATGAGTGAGCTTACAGCTAATTGGAGGGACTTGTTGCTTGTTGATTATGCCAAAAATCAGTTTGCAACCAGCATCATTGAGGGCACTTTTCATGATGAAAAGTACAGATTGGTTGATGAACTGATTATGTACAAGGGTAGGATCCTTCTTCTACCTGAATCTAAGTTGAAGGAGAAGGTATTACAGACCTTTCATGACATTCCTCTTGCTGGCCATCAGAGTTTTTTCAAAACTTATAGGCAGATCCGAGAGAGATTCTCTTGGAAAGGGTTGAAGAAGGATGTTCAGAAGTATATCAGGGAATGCCATGTTTGTCAAAGGAACAAGGATGAGCACACTGCACCCGCTAGATTGTTGCAACCACTGTCGACTCCCAGTCAAAAATGGGAAAGTATCTCTATGGATTTAATCACTGGGTTGCCAAGAGCTAGTGGGAAGGATTGTATCTATGTGGTGGTAGATAGATTAACAAAATGTGCTCATTTTTTCGCTATCACCAGCTCATTTACAGCAGCTCAGGTTGCTGAATTGTTCTTCCGTGAGGTGTTTAGGCTACATGGGTTGCCTAAAAACATTGTGAGTGATAGGGACAACAAGTTCCTAAGCTCTTTCTAGCTAGAGATTTTTAGATTGTGTGATACTGTGCTCACCCCAAGCACGAGTTACCATCCTCAGACAGATGGACAAACTGAGATAGTTAATAAGTGGTTGGAAGGTTATTTGAGAAATTATGTTTCAGAACAGCAGAAGGTGTGGGTAAGATGGCTACACCTTGGTGAGTACTGCTATAATTCCACTTATCACATGTCCATCCAAATGTCTCCTTTCATGGCACTCTACAGATACGAGGCCCCTAGCTTTGCTGATTTGGTGTTTGGAGACAGCAGAGCACCTCAAGCTAGGGACATGGTTCAATAGTGTCAGGATATTCTGAAGGCATTGAAGGACAACCTCCAGATTGCAAAAAATCAGCAGAAGATGTATGTTGATCAACAACGAATTGAGCGTTCATTTGAGGTTGGTGATATAGTCTACTTGAGACTCCAACCCTTCAGACAATCTACTCTTAAGAAGAGTGGAGCAGAAAAACTTAAGCCACGTTTTTATGGACCATTTAGGGTCATCAGGAGAATTGGACTTGTGGCTTATGAGTTGGAGCTACCAGTGAGTAGCTGAGTACATAATGTCTTCAATGTGTCACACCTCAAAAGGGTGCTTGGACACAACATGATAGTCTCTTCTGATTTGCCTCCTTTAGTGAGTAGAATAGTGAATAGAATAGCAATTAGAATAGAAGTTAGAGTAGGAGAAGGCAAAAATTGTTTCCAAACATGGTTGTAAAGAACAATTGATTTCATTGAAGTTATGGTGAATTTGATTTGTTACTTCAACAACTCGCATGGTCTTTGCTCCTCAATTTGCTTTCATGTAATTAGATTGAATGGAGGAATTTGTTGAATGTATTCATGTGGAATCCACCTAATCCATACCACTAGCCTCTTGTTGTTTGTAAGTGTGCCTTGTGTGGTCAACTGGAATGATATGAGCTTAACTTCAAATTGTTCTACACTCATTGCTTATGCATTAACTTGAGTGGTGATCAATGTTTGATGCTATTGATTCGAACATCCTTGAAACATCCTTAGAAGATTGCACTGAGCTTGTGTCAAATTGTTCAAGTTGATGGTGAGACCTCACTCGGTAGGGTTCCATATAGTCATTCACCCATGTTCTTACATTCTAGACCTTAGAATAGACCTTCTCAACTCTTTACCTTTTGCCATTTTTTTTTAAATCAAGCTAGTTTAGGACAAAGAGCATCACCATATAGCAACATCAGATGATGGAGTTCCAGCATAGCAAGCATTCAAGCATTCGAATGTAAGTCCCCTTGTGATTCCAACATAATCACATCAAACCAATGAGCTTATCCACATGTAGTGACCCTACATTCATGAACCTTGGAGTCTTCTCAAGTGATCCTTAAGCTAATCTTCAGCATTTGAGAGATTTTGTTCAAGAGAGGATAAGATACTTATGGTATTTTATTTTGTGTTCGCATGTGCCTAAAAAACACATCAACAAGTTCCAAACACAAGATTACCATCATCATCCCTCTTAACTATCTCACTGGATGATGTCACGCTTTCTTCGTGTAGAAGAAATGGGAGAGTGTTATAATCACACATGGAACCATCAAAGAAGTCCTCTTCACATGATTTTTAAATCATGATCTCCAAATTACCCATAAGAAGACTCATGCAACCTTTACCCGTGACAAGAAGTGATTCTTTCTCCCTAGATCCCATGGTGTCAGTCTGTTGAAGCCTAACTATGTTAGACCAATCTTCTTCATTACTGATCGATAATTCCTTTGCTGACTTATCTTCAAATTTTGCAAACTTATAGACAACAATGTTCTCATCATTGTTAGTAGAATTACATTGGGATTTAACTTCGAACCCACAATGGGCTTCCTTAATCAAATGATCAGTTTAAAGCAAACTTCTATTGGATTCTTCACATATAGAAGTAGGTGTTTGGCTGGTAGAGCAAGGCAGCTCTTCCTCCAACTGTTTCTTTTCAGAAAAATTATAACCATCAAAAACAAATTCTTTTATTTGTGTTTTTTTGCGGACCTCCTAAAATGATGGCAAGAAAGTGGTGGAAGCAGACAAATCGTCTTCATGCCTCCCCTTTTAACTTTACCAGTGCACAAATGATTAGGCTCCTAGGGCCCCTTGCAAGAAAAACAAAGTTTTTGTTTCCTTAACTCATTCTTGCTGCCTTTTTGAATTTTTTCTTTGGAAGTCCTTTTTTCATTTGTTTTTGGTTCTAACATTTTATTTTCAGTATGTCCCTCATGTTTGGATTTTATCATTGTCTTACAGCACCTCTTGATGTTTCGGTCCTCCATAAGTTCGAAGAGTCCTTCTATCAGCTCAGAAATTGCCTTACCAGAAGTATTCATCTTTCCAATGCCTGTTATGCCACTCACAAAACTCCGTAAGATGGCAGGTTCTTAAGCTCTGATACCACTATCCCACCCCAGTTTGCCAATAAAAACTTCCATACTTCTTCTAACCACTCAACTATGTAGGGAATTTTACTAAACAATTGGCATGCATTCAATGGTGAAGGCATTAAATTTGCTGCTCATAAACAACTCAGTTTGCTACTGAATATAATGTTTGTGTTTTCAGTATTGCAAAGTGTCCAGATTTGTAATGATTTCAAAATTCAAACCACAATAACAATACATACATTCATGCATTTATGCTAAATCCACATATTCTATTGAGGCATTTAAAACACGGTCATTTACTGATTTGCCCAATTTGTTGTAAGTATGAAATTGTTGACAATGTTCAGTTTGCAATGTGTTTTCCAAAATAATATATACGCAAAAAATATGGCTTGAATTTCTACTCAGAAATAACAGAAATAAAGAGATTATGGCTGACCTTACAATACTAAGAATATATACTCTGTTTTTGCTGATTAGAACTAAAGCATACAAAATTTCTTAACATTTATCAATAATGCATGAGTATCGTATCATTGCCATATACTTAACATTGTTGTCCTCACGTTTGATGCAACCTAGAAGTTTTGTAACATGCTAAAATTTAAAGGAAACATTTATTCAAAAATGTAACTTACTGAAACGAATATATACTGGTTTTTGCTGATTAGAACTAAAGCATACAGAATTTCTTAACATTTATCAATAATGCATGAGTATCATATCATTGCCATATACTTGACATTGTTGTCCTCACGTTTGATGCAACCTGAAAGTTCTGTAACATGCTAAAATTTAAAGGAAACATTTATTCAAAAATGTAACTTACTGAAACGAATATAGCCGTTAACAAATGCAGCCGTTAACATAATCATTTCATCCTAACATAAAAAGGAAGAGATTTTTTTTTTTTGAGATAACAATAACTGAAAATAATTACACAAAACTAAACTGAAATTTAAACATAAGATAAAAATATAAATAACAATTGCATTAATTGAAAGAGCAAGGGTTTAGAAGGTACATTTTATCTGATGCTATCATTTGAACTTCATAACTTTATCAAGATACCAATGAGGAGGGAAAGCATCATTAGGGCGCTTTTCCACCCAACCACAGACTATCTAGTCCCCCATGCCATATCCAACTGGATTGGCCCGACCCTTCGCAGGGAGGTAACGGGAAGTGGAACTCAATGCCATCTGAACTGAAGGCAATCCTACACAAATTCCTAGTCGGTCATACCCTATAAGTTCCCCCCAACTGGTATGACCTCTGACTGGATTGTGTATCTGGATTAACATACTAGTTGACGTTTACAAATGTATCGTCTCCATGCCTGAGGGTTACTAGGTTATTGCAAACATGCTAAAACATGAAGTCAATTGTTTAACATCTTGCTGGGTTGGAATGAACTCCTGTAGGTGACCAAGTCCTCAAATCTGTCTCTATGCTACTGCATTCTGACTCCATGAGGCTCATTGGCTACCATACATGTTTGGACTCAAGCTTTCTATGCTGGTCAACAAACTCAAGATGACTTATACTCTTAGAATGAAACCTTTCTTGACAAACCTTACGTTAATTTAATATAGAAATTCATACTTGTGCCCTTGAGCTAGCAACCTGCTCTTTCATGGGAACAAGGATGAATCCAAGTTTGATGAATATGTAGAAATCACTGACCTTCTTCTTTTCATGAATCAATGTTTTGTACAGATATACCAATCTTGAGTACAATAGTTAAATAGTTCGCATTCCACACAGTCTTAATGCTATTTACACAAAGTAGCCCATACTTGGCCTTTATTAACTGGCATCTGCCATTAAGTTACAAATGATTAACAAACGATGCCCTTTTTACACATGAAGGTTGCATGAATCTCAATCGTCATTAGTTCACCACAGATTGGCATATTTGATTGTATCGGCCGGTACTCTACCTCATCCTAAGGTTAAAGACCTTATTATACTTAGATAAAATTTGCTCCCTTCTAATTTCATTGAAGCATGGTTTAAACTGAATTACTTACCTTAGTGAGGGAAAGATGATATAGACAATAGATTGCTATCACTCCCATCAACATTAGCTTCTATGTTTTGTGCGAAATGAGAGCATTCATGTTGCTACTATACTGTTAAAAAAACTATATATTTTGCTTGTAAGTCAACTGCATTATGGGATGTGAAGCTTTGTATTTCTATATATAAGACTATTAGCTTTAAGAGCGTTATAAGCTCCCTTGCCTATCAACCCCTTTCTCACTGAGGTAATATTTACTAAAAGTCTAAGTGCTCCCATAATGTTTATTATGCCCAACTACATTAATGTTTAGTATGGGAATCACTTTAGAAAATGTATTTCAGCACCCTCTTTCCAGCAGATTCCTCTAAATTTCAAATTAGCAGAGCTGGAAATGAAAGAATTTGCAAAGCAAAACCCTTGTTTCAAAAAACGCAAGAAGAAAGAACCAGTTTCGTAGAGCAAAACCCTCCTTCTTGTGGCTAGTAAAATGAAGAATGAATAACCCCTTTTTCCAAAATTTCTTTTATGCATTGATGAACACGTATTCCTTCCATCTGCTGCCCTAATACCAGGCGGATTTGTTCCAATCTGCCCCCAAGAGTCATGCCCTCTTCCTAGCATCTCCTCACGCGTTTTACATTATGGCTTCCTCAAGAAGCTTCTCCTCTCATGCTGAAAAATGCGTGCTCTCCAAAATATCTTCCCCATATCAATATAATAAAGAAGTGTTTGATTATACATTAAGTCTATCTTTCCATCAAATGCCCGATGAAGTATTATAGCTTGCTCATCGAATGATAATATGCAACAAACATAGCGCTTATGAATAAGGGTGAAAATATTTTATTTAAAACTTATCTCCTCACATCACTTTCACCTCTAGCGATTAGAGGATAGGTTACGTTTTCTCTTTTTTTTTAATTAATAATAAATAACAAGGTTTTTATTTTATCCTTCTTTTATTTTTTAGGTTAACCTTTCAAAGAGTATTGCATATATATACATACACAAATTTATAAATACATAATAAAGCATAAGCTTATGCGAGATTTAAAAATAATAATTAATTAAATAATCAAATAAAATTTCCTTAAAATAATATTAACGAGATACCTCGTAACGCAAACGTAACCTAGGGTTATGAACCCTAAAATCTCTACATAGACCATCTAGGTTTACCTAACACAACGACCGACAAGGTTTGACGCGGTCAAACATAAGTCTACCTGGCTCAGGTTAGGGTTTCGGACGACATGAGTTCTTTCTTTCCTTTTTCCTCCCGACCTAATGATACTTTCCCTCCCTTTGCGGAAGACGACGATCTCCAGCACACACTTGGTCAAATTCAAACAATTAGTTTGAAATCTTGTCATAACTCTGACATTTCGAAAAATATTATTAACATACATAAAACATCTTAAATATCATCATAATACATATCAAAACATCAATCTAACCGTTTTAAGTCATCATTTCATTGTACTTGAACACATACCATCTAGGGCATCATCACTCCGTTATAACATAAACATCTAGGGCACAATTAGAATCGTGTAAATATTGCATAAAAAAACAAGTAGGGCATAAATGGGATGTAACAAGTTCCAACACTCCAAACGAGAGAAATATCTGCCAAAGAGTCACGCTTGCCTAGCAACTTTGTTAAATTAATTCAAGAGGCACTTTAAACCTGCATATTATATAACAATCTGCATCACCCACTATGGGAATTCATATGCAAAGATACCCAAAACAATATAGGCAATGCCCTAGGAGATATGAGTAAAAATGAGGGTTTTGTCTTTCTTGTGGACTTCACAAATTTTCCTGTCAAATCCTCCAAAGAGATTTCTAGCTGAAACCTCCAACAATCTGATGATGAAGTGCAATGGTGAATCTCGAATCCACACCAAACAAGGATTTGGGTTTCCGTCCAAAACCACCAAGACACTCCGAGGGTTTTCGTCCTTAGATTTCCTACAAATGAAGCTAGAGCTCCTAACTTCTCAAAGAGAAAATAAATTAACCAAGTATATGTCAAATGAGCTCCCAAGTGCCTTTTTTTAATGCTTTCATCCCAATGCCCTAATTAGGGTTTGCACAATTTAAATTAATAATAAATTCACCTTATGACTCCCATGGTGCCCAAAAGATAATGACTTCATTAATATTTTAAATCAATACCTTATAACTCCCACGATGCCAACATTAAAACTTCATATTATATTAAATAATGTTAGTTAAATATTTAATTTAACTTTAGCATTTAACATTATGAGCGGGAGCGGGGATCGTGCGAGGGCAGGAGCTAGCGTTTCGACTGTTGCTGAGGAAGGGGAGGAATCAGACGACAATGAGGACGATTGCTTGGGAGCCTTGGCAATGGGTATCATTGCCTGGCTTGACCTGGATGATTCGCGATGCCCCCTTCGCTCCCTCTTTCTGGTGGATCAGCTTCTGGGGTCTCTCGCTGAGGCGGCTATTTGGGCTGCTACTACTGCGAGCTTAGTGGTTCAGAGCCAATGGGGATTTCTTCTGGTGGCTCTCTCTTCCTCTCCTGTCTGCTGGGTCGGTCTTGTTAGGCCATTTTGCTCTGCTTTGGCTTGTGTCCCTTCTTTGCACCCTTTCCCCTATTGGGTCGGAGGATTTTGTGCTTACAATGCTTCTTTTTTTGTTTTCCTCCTCTCGGGCTGGGATTTGTGGATCTCTTTTGATGCCCTTTGGGTGGAAATGCCTAGGTTTTGGGCAGTTTCTCGGCACCCTTCTTCTCTCTATGTGCCTGTTAAGAAGGTTTTATCTCCTATAGAGGTGGAGATATCTTTCGCAGAAGGAGTTGGATGCTCCTGTTCTGAGGCGGCTTTGCTGGGCAGAGGTTGTTCTGGTATTGGGCTGCAGTTGGTGTAGTGTCTCCTTCTGATGAAACTATGTTCTCTCCCTATTGAGGTGGGGGTTGTTTCTTTGCTGTTGGAGTATGGTTACACTTTTGGTGGTCCTGTTTCTTCTATGTGGGCTCTCGATGCTTCCACTATTGGTTTCCTTTTGAGGGTTTTTTCTCTTACTACTTAGTCCCATGGATCTCTTCTTGAGGCGTTGTGCCCTCCTATGGAGGTGGAGTGGCTGCTTGGTGTTTGGGTGGTTAAGGTGATTTTTGGTGCTTCCTCTCCTCGTTTGGAGGACCTTTCTCTTGAGGCTAGTGATTTTTTGGTTGCTGGATCTTTTCTCTCAAGCTCTTTTCTGTCTTCTCCTATTGAGGTGGATAGTGCGGCGGTGCTTGTTTGGATGGATGCTTTCCTAATCGAGCCTCTGTTTCAGCTCAAGGTGGTTGAGAGTACCACTTCAAAACCCTTTAAAGTGGTTCTGGGAGCCATTTCAAAAGCTAGTTTTAAGGTTAGGGAAGCCTTTCAAAATCCCTTTATCTCTAGGTATCTTGTTTTATTTGCCTTGTCTTTTCTTATCTGGCTGGTTGCTGATAGTTTTCAAGGGCCCAGTCCAGATTGTGGTTGTTTTTGGTTATGGGCTAGTCATGATTTTTGTTGTTTGAAGTCTCTGTCTCAGGTCAAGGGAGCCAGAAACATCCCTGTTGTTTGGCTGAGGGTGCATGCTAACCCTCATCATAGTTTGAATCTTTAGCCTAGTTGGTGTAGCCAACTTGATTTATATTGATTATATCTTAAGTGTTTGGTTGGTTCTTCCTGCTGGTGTTTGCTGGCTTTTGCTGGCTTTTGCCGGCTCAACTTTGTTTGGGCTGCTGGTTTTCTTGGTTAATTTTCTTTGGCAGCGTTGTTCTATGGGTTCCAAATCCTGGTAAAATCTGAGGGTTTTGGGTCCCTCCAAAACTTGTTGTAAGGGGTTTCGGGTCCCCTCAAAACCTGTTTTTCCCATAATCAAAAACTTTAGCATTTAACGTTATTTAAATTAATAACTCTAAACATCATTAGTTGCCAATATAACCTCAATTCAAACAATCACCAGCTATAGAAATGCCAAAATTGAAGATGTTGAAGCTGAGGGGAGACCGAACTATGACTAGCTGATGGAAATAGTGGTTACTATAAATAGTAACTGCTAAAAATAGTAAGTCAGCCCACACTCCCAACTGACCAAACAGTGTTGAAATTGGCACTTACTAAAAATAGTAAGTCTCTGACGAGTTGTCCAAAATAACTCCAAAAAGTGTCGTTCAACTCTGATACATCCTCTAAGCTCATTGGCGACATCAAAAACCCCCTCTAAACCAATTGACATAGACCTTGAAAGACACTACTAGCCACTTTGCAAGAGAACTTGAAAGTGGGGACATTACACTATCCTTGAGTTTCTGTACACAAACCCATTGCAAGGTGGTGTTGTTGTGTCATTTTGGTTTTGCTTATGAAGGGAGTGAGTGGGGTGTGTCAAGAACACTCCTTTTCATCCCTCATGTCCTTGGAGTTCTTGTAGATTTCTGTGATGTCTTCTATGATGTCCCCTACTTGGAAGTTGTCATATTTCTAACAATTATTATACATTACTTAATGCATTACCAAGTTAACATGCCTTTTTACAATTAATTCTACATTTCATAATTCATAGCCTTCTATATTATGATCTAACCCTGTTACTACCTTACCCTAAGGGAGGAAGGGGTGATTATGTTGCCAGGGTGTTGAGAAACCAAACTACAATAGGCTCCCTCAAGGTTTACAGATGCAGACACTTACTGCATCTCGGGACTACCTAATTGGTTGGAATAAAACCGCCTCTCCCTAAGCACAAATCTAACCCATTCTCCATAGGCATTAGCAGAAATAACAGAGATTAGATCAGAAATATATGAATTTCATCTGATATTTAATTACATAAGAATTCCTTATAACTATGATATCTACTACTGATACTGCTAATGAAATAACCAGATTTCTTTAGGAAAGTATATTATTTCTTTTATTCTCTTAACCTTATTTTGAGAATTACATTTATCTATAAATCAGAAAGAACAATAAATCCATATTGTAATAGCAAGGGTATGTTCAGCGTTGAGCATATCAAGCTGTAAGTCCAATGCTATTTGCTCAGCATTCAATACATTAACCAGAATATCTATTCCTATATTCCTTTCCTTTATATCTCTCTATGTGAAGGAGAGGTCACACCTCTTCATCATGTATACCCTTTGGCAAGAGACACACCCTTTCACCATTAGCACCCTTTGAAAGAGTGCAACTCTTCATTATTTCTGCCCTTTGAAAGGGACAACCTTTCACAATCAGATCTGCACTTCTGATTCCCAAATTATCCCCCCTCAAATAAGGTTCTCTTCTCCCTTTTATAGCTCATGTTTGAGGGAGTCGCAACTTTTCATTCTGTGTCTTTTGACCATTCATTAACTTAATTATATTTAATTATATTCTTTATATTTTTATTTTATTTTTATTTTTATTCTTTTGAATTTTAATTTTATTATTATTATTTACCATTAAACTCTATTTCAAAGTGGGGACATTACAATTTCTTTATACACCTCCCAAAGATTGGGAGGTGTCTCCTCCGTTTGCTCACATTTCAAAGATCGGATGGGAATACTAAACCTTCCACTTTGGTCTTCCAGTCATTTGTAGGTTTTTCTGACATTTTGTCTAGAGTGGAGCTGTGTTTTGTGAGTTTGAGGCATTGTCCCTAAATATCATTCGTTCATCTCATTTCTTTGTTGACAAGTGTTGTAATCTATAAGTTAGGATATCTTTGGCATTGGGAAGCATGCCGTTGCACAAAAATGACCTATTGCATTCTAATTGGTGTAAGGTCCCTAACTCCTTGCGAAGGTTTGCCCCTTATGTTTAGATGTTGTCTGTGTTGTCATGGAGTGGATTGGAGGTAGTTGTCACCCTCATCCTACTCCACATATAGGAAACTAGTGGTCATTTAGAGAGTCAAGATATGGTATCTCCGCTTGTGTTTATCCAACCAACTAAAACGTAACATTTATAAAGGGAGTTTAAAAAAAAAAACTAAGGGTCCCCTTGGTAAATGTTGCGTTTTAGTTGGTTGCGTAGACATTTCCTGGTATCTCCTAGTTGTCCCACCTCTTATATAGGCTTCCCTTGGTGTTGTGAGTGTCATTGAGTGTGTTTAGTGAGTGGATTCAAGGTAGATGACTCCTTCATCCTACTCTTGTGTTGTATTCCCAAGAAAACACAATCATAGGTTGGGAACCATTTATCCCTATGGTGAAGAACCACTCATCCCTGTGGAGAAGAACCACTCTCTCATAGGCAATCACAGTGACTTCATTACATGATATGTAAGTCTTTTGTGTGTGCGACCTTACTTGGAGAAATTGTGATGTTGTGCTTGACATGACACTTTGTGTGCACCTTAGCATGTAGTGTGACATTGTAATATCCCTTGGCTAATCTGACCTTGTTTTGCTTATTTGAACCCCAAGGAATATTGTCAAACACTTGGCATACAATGTTTGAAGCCGCTGTAGTGAATTCTTTATTTGTCTTCTTTGGGTTTGTAGGCTGCAAATGAAGTTATGGAAAGCTTCTAACAATGCAAAGTTGTTATAGAAATGATATGCTAGCTGTTTTAGACCTTACACACACATGGAATGACTGAAATTAACTAGTATAGCTAGTAGACATTAAGACAAACACTTGTCATGCATCCAAAAGTACACCTACAGCCATTAGGCATTTAAGCAAACAGTTGGCATGAAAGCTAAGTGGCTGATCAATGTTGAATGTCACCTGGAATATCAATCGACCCCAATCTGTAGGTGATGAAGGCGGCTACAGGGGTTTGCAGAATGTAGAAGAAGCAGCCAAAGACTCCTTATTCAATCATCATCATAAATCTGAACAAACATCTCCAATTTGGTCTCCACAAAGACCACAAAATTGGCAAGGTACTGTAGCGTTTACTGTAGCACGGCACTGTAGCGATTTACTATTCACAGGAATTGTAGTGCATTGTTCATGCGCACTGTTCACACACACTGTAGCAGCATATAAACCCTCTGTATGATGTTCTCAGTCTGCCATATACATATGCCCTCAGCTATGCCAATAAATCTGAAAATAAATCCCCAATCAGCACAATGTCAACTTCTGGATGAAGCCAACCCTAGGAGCAACTTCAAATGAATATCTCACACCCTCAGATTGCTGATGCAATGAAGTCTTCACGTTCTCCAATGCCGATACTCTGGACAAGCTGCAGAAACCCCAGCTTCTTCTCCAAAGCCAAGAGACAAGTCTTCTCATCAAAAATAACAATGATCAATCCCCCTCCTCTTCTTTTCAAAAGCCTTATATATATTTCCCATGAAGGTTCGATTTTCTCCAATAAGACATTAAATCAATTAATGATATTAAATGACATTTAATAATATAATATTTTCACTTTGTCATTTAATATTTCACCTTAGTAAAAAAAACCACAATTAATTAATTAAATGGTCCCCCTTAATGATACTTGGACCCTTCCTTAAGTTATAATATAAAATTATATTATAACTTAATAATATAAGCTCAAAACATTAATGTTTATTTAAACTAAATAAACATTAATATCTCCATTAATATTCAACATTTTTGAACGCTGTCTGAACTGGGAGCTGACATGATGAAGCTGCATATGACCATACCCCCTTTACTAAAAATAGCAGGGGTCCATCTCTAACATCCCAAGACTTACTAAAAATAGGAAGTAGAGCAAATGATGTCCGAATGATGCCAAACGAAGACCAAACTGAAGCACTCTGAACACTGGAGATGATACCAATCCTCAAAAGACCCTCTATCCAACACATTAGCCTACGAGGGTCAGGATAATAGGCTAATCTCACAAAATCCAAGTCTGCTAAAATGGGGACATTACAGACATGTCAATGTCATATCTTGAACACTAAAGTTGTTCTTTAAAAAAATTGTTTGCTTGGCTAATGTCCTAGGTGTTAGGCTTGAGGCATTACAACTATTCCTAGACTCCTAAATAGACTTCCATAACATAACATGAAACCATAGCAAAGATAAGTAATCATATATATAATAAATATTTAGAGAAGCTCATACAACAAATTTGTAGTACATGTTATATTACTACGTATCAAAAAGGTGTACAAATATAGTTTATAGAGAATTCCTAACCTGCATTGACTCAACTATTTATGGATTGCTTAAATCTATTCTAACTTTATTCTACTTTAGTCTTCATGCAGCTTCTACAAGGAATTCGTGCAAAAGGCATGCAAGCCTAGAATCACCTTGCTTCTCCAACAAAATAGCCAGAAATCTTATCCTATGCAATCCATTTTTACAAATACTCAAAATAGCAGCTTTCATCCTTCCATATGCCTTTATCGGTGTATCTAATTACAAAATTGGTACCAACAATATTATACAAATTTCTATTCCATTTCAATCATCTATGTACATTAGAACAGTACTTAGATACTACTACGTACCAAAATTTGCATAGAAATATAGTATTGATTCCAAATCCATAAGGGTTATAGCATACATATAAATTTTTGACTTTGTAAAAAGATGCCATTTTATTTAGATTTCCATTTCAAATCTTTGCTTCTAATCTTATGTTTACATATTTTCTTGTAATTTTGTATAAGAATATTTGGATGCATTTTCCTACTTTCTGAATGCTCTACCATCCATTTCATTTGTACCTAGCAACTATTCCTCAAATTCAATCATGTTTATACTATCTATTATTATCTCCAAATAGTTTTTGCTGTTGTGGAAAATGTACACTACTAGATAAATTTTTGGCTAATCTCCCTCAAATATTAAAAATTCGACCTTCTACCTATCATTGTGACTAAGGGATAACTTTCCTTGGCATTCCTAAAAAATAAACGTCCTTCCTAAAGTTGAATATAACTTTTTGCTAGGAGATATTTTTATTCAGTTAATGTGGGTTCTATAGGGTCCACCCTCAAGAAGAAAGCCAATTATTACATCAGTATTTGCCACAATAGTGGCTATCTAGATAGAATCTCTTACCACATATGGAAAACATGTAAGTAACTCATGAAATTCACAAGTCAAAATGGCTTGCAAGTTACAAGTGAAATAATTTGACCCTAAGTTTTTCTCAATAACTTCCTATTACTTGGCAAAAACTCTTAATTTTAGAATGAAAACTTACCTACTCTTGGATAATATTGTCCAACTTAAAAAATAAAACACATCAAACAAGAGAAGAATCAATTTAATTGTTGAGAAGTGGAAAATGCAAAGAAAACTAGGGCAAGAGAAGCCAAGAAGTAGAAAATAGTCAATCCTTAAAAGTAGAGAATTTGTTGAAAGGAAAACAAGAAAGTGAAAAGGCAAGGGTTCTTAGGCATGAAATTCATATGAAGACTAGATTCCCATGGTAAATCTTGGAAACTAATAGGACTAGCATGATAAAATCTTATTGCATTCTTCTAAGGCACTCAAGTCCAAGAAAAGTCGTGGCTAAGAAAAGAAGAAGCACAAGTAGTTTCCCAGAACAAAGAAAGAGTTCCTACCGGGCTCTGCTACCGAAAACCAAGGCTTGTCCACAATGCGGATGTCTGTCTTCTATACATACAACATGATGCTGGAGTTTTACACGTAGGAATGGGGTTTGTTTAAAGGAGTCAATAATATGTTACCTAACTTCAATAGTGTGCATGTTTTGAAGAATATTTTTTCAATGTTCAAAAAATTGCCAAGTTTTTGCGAAGTACAAGTTTTTGAAACTCATTGGGACAGCTAAGTTATTGTTGAGTCCAAGTTTTCAATATTGTCTCTTACAAATTAATAAAATTAAATCCAGTTAGAAACCAAACAACCAAGCTGCTAAACTAATACCAAAGAAAAGTAGACAATAAAATGAGGGAAACGCGATTCTATCCCACACCCTGCAAACTATGTCATCCCACATTGTGAGAACAAGGCAATATAGAAGAAGAATATTTTTGCAACAGAGAAGAAGATTTTGCCCTGGCAAAAAACTTCATAGAATAGACATGAGTCCACTCTCCCAAAACAAAGAATTACAAATAGGATTTAAAGATAGGAAGGCTTGTCCCTCCCTATCAAAAGAGTTAGAAGCCAAAAGGAATGAAGAGGAACCTTCATTCAAGGGAAACAATGCCTGGTTGGACACCAAGGGAGCAAAATCCAGGGGAACAATTACCTCCAACAAGGGGGAACTAGACACTGGAGCAAAAGATGTTACCATTGAAGAATCACTAGGAGACATCCTAATATTTTTGGAGAATTCAGGGGGAGAAGGAGAATCCTTAACAAGGGAAATATGGAAATCCAATATAAACTTAAGTCAAGAATCAACATCTTCCCACCACGAAGCAGGCTCAAAATGCTGGGACAGGCCACCACTGCATGACCCAGGCCAAAGCAAGACCTATATCTAAAAACTAACCCCTATTCATCCAAAGGTTGCTTTCAAGCTTGATCTCCAACATTAAGACCAATGGCCTCAGGAAAATCCGTAGAAATATCCATCTCAATATACAGCTCAGCAAAAGTGGAATGTGAACATGAAGTTTTAGTCTCAAGAGAAATGAGCTTGCCCAAGGTACTGCCAATAGTAGTTCAACAAAAGGGATGCCGATACTGTAGAAGGAGATTAGGTAGCTTGACCTAGATTTCAACATAGAAAACTTATGACATTAAAATAAGGATTTAACTGCATTAAATAAAAAAATATAATTTGACACGCTCTGGGAAATACCTCCTAGTTGTCAACACAGAAAAAGTTTCTGCAGAAGGATTAAACTTGGGAAATCATGCCTTCAGAAAGAGAGAAGCTCTACCATAAACCAAGGGCTATCCTGGAGAACATACTCCTGGTCATCTTCTAAGCTACAAACTGCTAGAGAAAATTCCCATGCACACAAATACATGACAAGATCTTCTGTAAGGAAAAGCTTCCAAGTCTTAGTCATCCAAGCATGGAGATCACCTGGATTTGACCAAAATTGTGTAACTTACAAATAAGTACCAACTCTGAATAATATTCTCCACCTCAAAAAATTTTGGACCCATCTAAAGAATAAGGCCTTTAGGAGCCTTCTTCTCCAAAGGACAACTACTGTTATGACTATGAATATTATTAGCAGTAGCGATTGCTGTGAAGAGGATGAAACCAAAGCCTGATTTAACATTGCAAGAAAAGTAGACAAGACAGGCAAAGTGACAAGGACATCCATGCCAGCAAAGAGAACAGATGCTAAAGGCCCACCCAAGTTGGGGAAAACAACTCTATTTCAATGAAGCAGCACCCTTAGCCATCAACAAATCCCCAAAAGTGAGCACAAAAGTGGGAGTAGCAAGGACAAAGAGAAATGACCAGGCCCAAACTGTAGATCCAACCCTTCAATGCAACCTGCAGGCAGAACAATCGAGGCCAGTAGATTTCTGTGGGGCATGATTCTGAAGTGAAACTGCAAAGTTGCAAACACATAAGAGATTGTGCTGCTGTTGCTTCTCTTGTGTGCAATGGCACAGCTACAAGCCCTAAGAATTAGGCCATTCTTCAGGTGTTTTTCTAATGCCATTGCACACAAGAGAAGCAACAGCAGCAGGAGCCATTCTGCCAGGAGATTGTAACTGCCAGTGAGCTTTGATATTTTATACCACAGCTTATCCTGTGTAATATGTCTCCATTCAGGCAATGTTATTTTCCTCTCAAATTTTCATATCAAGCTAAATATGTTATTGAATATTCAAGCTTTCACTTTGGATGTTACACTTTATGCAAACAATGATACACATCCAAAAAAGTCATTGTGGTGAAAATTCATTTGGTACGTAACTTGGAAATAAGCAAATAACATTCATAATAATCTTCAAAAAGTTGGGAAGGTAGGAAGATATACTGATGGGCCACCCAGCAGAGAAGTTCCAGAGTCTACGATAGCAGCACAGCCTCCAGCACAAAAGCCTGTAAGAAAAGTTGTCCAGTTTTTAGAATGTCTTTAAATTAGATTTAACACTTAATCAAAAAAAACTGAAAGTCTTGGGAAGATATTTCACCTGTTGATTCATTGCCAATAAGAAAATCTCCCATATCAAACTGAAAGAAATGGTAAGAATATGTTAGAAAAGTAAGAGAGTTCTGTAACCATCCTATCCACCTTTAGTAATGGTGCATAAAAAGAACATGCATATAAAAACGCCTCTTAAAACAGAGTATGGAAACTCAAGTTCATTCTATAATTTACCTGCCAGTAACCCTGTTTTGTAACAGGCACAAATGTATGTTTACCCTTGAAGCGTTTACTATTGATGCCTCCAAATACTATCTCTCCTCCTTCTTCTTCATCTGCATTCCTGTTCATCCAAAAAGAGAAGACTGGTTCTTGGACAAGGCTTTGGTTTACCATGTTGTACCTGTTGAAAAGAGGAGAAGAATATTTGAACTAAATGTGAGAAACAGAGAAGAATATTTGAGCTAAATTATGTGTAGAAGTACACTTCTTTAATAAATAAGAGGTTATTGTCTGAATGAAAGCAAAAGAACAAGGCTGTAAAAATATTGCCTTATCAAAGTGCAGATTAAATTGATCTGATGGTAGTTTGTTCTTTACAGAAAGTCACTTAATGCAAATTAAAATTTAACATCAACAAGGCGTCTAGGGATTGTTCCATGAGTTTGTCTTCAGTTCAAAAACTTGCTGTATCTCCACTATATCCCATAAGAGGCCCTCCATAGGGAAATTATTAATGTTCTCAATTCACTTATTGAATTGCAAAAAATTTGCCACAATTTCTTTACCAAGAAAGATCAGCTGAGGCACCCCTTAAAAGCCCTCATGTCAAAGACAGTTGGAAATAAATTTTGTGCTGCTTTTAACAGGATAAGCCTAGGAGATTTAATCCAATCAAGAAGTTGACATCATAGAATGAAGGCTATCAACACTAACCAGACTGGAACAACATCATCAACAGCAATTTCCTTGAAACCAAGCCCTAGGATGCCATCAAACTTAGACAACAAAAATGTTAACCCTGGTTCATGTGTAGTCTCAGCAAAGACCTGCACCATGAAAGAACCCACTTCTACATAAATTCCAAATTAAATTGAACAGAAAAAATATTCGATATCCAACTGGGAAGCCTTAACGTCCAAAACTTACTAACCTGATGTTTCACAACAAGTTTCCCAACTGTGACATCATCTTTACTTAAGAAACCGGATATTGATCCACTGCCATATTGGATCTCACAGGATTCTCCTTCACAACCAACAAATGATACATATTAATTGTTTAGCAGCTTCCTTAATATCCCCATGTAAGAAGACTAAACTAAGTGAGATTGAGGTTTGAAGTAGAGTACCATCTTCTTGGTATGTGCTTGACTTTGATGATTTGTACCTTGAATGAAAATAGCAAGCTAGCTGCACTATAAAATTATTGTTAATCACTGTTATAAAAATAACCACAAAATCTTCTTTAATTTATATAATCCTTCCAGATATTTCAAGACAAGATATTTCGGTTAACTTCTAAGAAAGCTAATTTCACTGTCCAAACAGCCATCAATCTATTTACTGTATAAAAATTCCCAGAATTTGGAATTTGAATGTAATGAAATTAACCATAATTACCGAAAGACTTGACACCAAAATGTCGTACAAAGAAATCTTAACTAAAGACTTTTAAACAAAAATTTGAGAAGAAACGATCTTGTTATAAAATAAATTAATTTAGAGCTCCTGCTTTATCATAAGGTAAAACTTATAATACAAAATCTAAACAATATATAAAGTTAATAGTAACTATTGTCTGGTGGGCTCCCACAAGGAGGATTTCATAACCAGAAACTTTGCCTTCACCATTCACCTTATTACAATTTGCTAACGAGGACTTTAAAAGTAATCTCCATCTTAACAAGCCAGGGAACCCATAAATTTTTATTTTTCACAAATCAAGACCGACTGAAATGCTGCATAATCACACCGCAAAATCTGGAAACTCACCAAAACTAATCAATTAATTAAAATCATAATTCTCACCGAGAAGTGGCATTTAGACGAAGGCACCCAAAGATTGGAGCTTCCCGTGTCAAATATAACAGTAAACTTCTGAGGTGGGGTTCCGATGCCAATCTCGCCATAGTACTGTGCATCCAGGTAATTATTCAAAAACACATAATCTCCATTGTCTCGCCCTTCTCGAAGACTAAACTTCTGAATATTTGCATACTCAAAGTCATGTCTTTTTTCTGTAAGTCTGCCACCAGTTAGACTAAAGCGGTCTAGTGGCTTTTTCTTCAGCACCACACGTACAAAACCATCATCAGCACTACAGACGCTCGAGAAACAAAACAGGAGCAACAAAATATGTGTTCCTATAATTCTCCGACCCATCTTTCCACCCTTCTTGCACCAAACAGGGCCAAATTACTATCAGTATACAGTTTACATTCAATCAGTAAGTAAAACTCTGATAAAACTTAAGGGTCTTCTACATGGAAGACAAATCCACTCTTTGGGCTGATTTAGAAACATTCTGGACTTAAAATTTAAACAAAATGGACAACTTTTATGAATTAAGCAATTTTTTTGCTTAGATTAATAAAATTGGAAGAGAACAAGATGGAAAGCTTGATATTACACTCTGTACTTTGATCGTATTGAATTCCTTCTGTTAACTGATTGCAGTATGTCTGGACGATGTTCTACGCACGTTTGTTTCATTCGTAAGAACACACTTCTGACAAACGATTCTTATAACACGATCAACATGGGTAGACCTTCAGTCGGTCAGGTATATACTGCAAAAAAGCTAATACTAATCACTTTTTGTAGGATTTTAAGAAATGTAATGATAGAATTTAATGGGCTTTTTGTTATGCTGCCTTTGCGGGGCTTTTAATTTCTGTAATGTAGTGCTCGCTTTTTTTTATTGTATTTGGTATTATAACTAGCAATCACATCTCAGTGCAAGGGATACGTCAAAGTGGTGTGAAGGGATACGTCAAAGTGGTGTGAAGGTCAATTAGGGAAAATTTTGGTCTAGTTTTTCACACATTTGTATAATATATGAGGTCAATTGGTAGGTCATTTAGCAAATGATGTTGTTTGTGCAACAAAGATCTCAATGAAGAAGTGCTAGCTTCAAATCAATTATACATCCACTTACAGGGATCCAAATATGACTGAAACAAAACCTATGAATTGGGAGATAAGTAGGATCCATTACTAGTAGGCACGCATTATGTTTGCAATAGGGAGAGAGGGAAATAGAGGGAAAGATAAGGATAGAAAATAGAATAGACAAAGGAAGGAAGAGCAAGAGATAGAAGGGTAAAGAGATAGAGTTAAAGAGGAAGATAGAGATAGAAATGAATATGATGGTGGAGAAGGAGATGGAGAGTGATATGTGTTGGATATTAGAGTTGTTGGAATGTGTTGTTGTCATTGATGTCAACATATTCTGGTGTTCTTGTGCTTCGGTTTGCAAAGAGTTGGTTTGGTTGATATATTGCAGATATGTTGATGCGGATTTAAGGATTTGGATATTAGTATCTTCAATTGATTCAGCATGAGTTTCAGTGTTCCAGAAGGTGATTTGATCAAGTTATGAGGTCTGGTGTGATGACTGGTTTTTTTGTTGGTTTTGTATTGCAGAGTTGTGATTTTTGGTTTGTATTGCTCCGGAATTGATTCATTATGTTGAGTGGATTTTGGAGAGTGTTTGGGATGTTCATGTGTGTCCTCAGTCCGAGTGGTTCATGATTTGAAACTTCACAGGCGTATCTTTTAGTTTGTCAGTAAGTTATGTTGGTGTTCTTGAGCTTCAAGAGGGAGATGATGATGATTCTAGTAATTTGAGTTGTTGTGATGGAATTCATGTTGTTTGTTGATGTTTTTCGATCATATTCTATGCGTATTGGTGGTCTGCATTGATCGATGTGCGTGTTATTGGTTTTTTTTTGGTTTGGTGGTATTCTTCGTATTATACGACTTTCTGGTCGACCCGATGATTCTTCCATGTTGCGGATGATCTTTGCGAGATATTCAGTGGTGTTGTGTGTTGGAGGTTTTGATTTAGGTCCATGCTATGTCCTTGTCGACATTGTATTGGTTTGCATATTGATTTATGTATCGTGTGATGTAATTTTCTAATTAGGTCTTATGAGTTGAGCAAACCTTGAAATTAAGGTTGATGATTTGTATAAATAAGAGTAATAATCATGTAAGATGTGTGTCTGTGCTCTTAGAGGTTGTTGTATGTGCGAACAAGCATTTGATCTTTCGGAAAAGTGATGAAGTGAAGTAGAGAGTTGCAGAGAAGACATTGTGCTGTGATCAGACATTTGAAGATGCTATTCTTTCAATTTATGTAATCTGGAATGGTGTTCGATCTTTGTAAGGCAATGAGCCTTCATTTTTCCTCCGGGGGTTGTAACCCTCTCTTGTATTTGAGTAGTGAGCTCTAGGCAGCATGCATGAATGCATGTGCATTCCCCATTGTAATATTTACATATACTACTGCAAAGTATCATCATATTGTGGGTAGGTTCCAACCATGGTTTTTCCCTTAACAAGGTTTTCCACATCAAAATCTGTGTGTTATGTGTATTGTTGTTGTGGTGTTTATCTGTGTTCTTGTTGTTAATAATCAAATCTGCAAATGTGGTTAATTTGTTTAAGTTTGGTGAAAATGGATTCACCCCCCCCCCCCTCTCAGTTTTCCTTCATTGTTGTTGCCAACAATTGGTATCAAAGCTAGATCCTATGGAAGAAGTTTGACTGCTTAAGTAGATCTGAGATGGCAATTGTTGTTTTCAAGAAGGAGAGTCTGAGATTTGATGGAACTAATTACACCATATGGAAGAACTAGATGGAGTGTCACTTGAAATGTCTTGGAGAAGATTATTGGAAGATCACAAAGAATGTCTACAATGTTCCTCAGACAGTTACTGCAAATGAGATCAAGGATGCTAAACATAACATAAGAGCCAAAAAAGCATTGCTGAGTGCCCTGACTAATTCAGAGATGACTAATGTGATGGGAGTGCAGACTGCTCATGAGATTTGGGAGAAATTAGAAACCTTGTATGAAGGAGACAAACATGTGAAATTTGCTAAATTGTAGAGCTTGAAAGGAAAATATGAGTTCCCGAGAATGGGAAAAGGAGATAATAGTTCATCCTTTATGGCTAAAGTGAATGATCATGTACCGAACATTAGATGTGTCGATAGAACCATTGAAGAAGATGAGATTGTAGCTAAAGTGTTGATCCTTGCCTCTTGCTTACAAACACAAAGTTGTTGTTATTGATGAGATGCAGACTGTGACAACTGTGACAAGAGACATGATGGTTGGTAAGCTTGCTACTTTTGAATTAAGTGAACTTGGAGAATCACATGTCAAAACTGAGACTGCATTTAAAGCTACTATATCCGGGAAGAAAAAGTATGATCCGGGAGAGAGTTCAACTAGGGTTTCCAGATATGAAAGTGAAATGAGAGAGATGGATGAATAGGAAAGAGAATTGCAAGAACTTGAAACACTCATTGCCAAAAGATTGCCTAAGAGAGCCGGTAAGTATGAAGGGAAGTTACCTTTGAAATTTTTTTCATGCAATAAGATAGGACATTTTGCTTCTAGGTGTCCAAAAAGAGTGTCAAAGTATGATAAGCCTTACAAACCTAATCCCGAGTATAGATATCAAAAGAAGTGTTATTATGTTGCTGATGAAGGTGTGACAAATGACAAGTCTAAAAAGGGGAATTTGGATGATGAGTGGGTATTCATTGCCATAAAGGAAGATGATCTGGTTCCTGTTGATTCTATAAGCTGCATTATTGAAGAGAAAGTCTTGGCTGCTAAGATTGAAGAGAAAGATGAATTTGTGATTGGAAGTGGTTGTTCACATCACATCACAGGTGATAAAGGTAAATTTGTGAATATAGAGAAGTATGATGGTGGTATACTAAGATTTGGAGACAACAAATCTTGTGTAGTCTTTGGCAGAGGTATTATTTCTCTTGATGGTAAGCAACATACTGATGATGTTTTATATGTTGAGGGTTTGAAGCATAATCTAACAGATGGTTGATAAGGGATATGATTTACAATTCAAGAATGGGAAATGTAAAATCTTGAATAGCTTTGATATAGAAATTGCATCAGGAACTAAAACTAAAGGTAGTATCTTTCATTTGAATGCTGGTGAGAAAATTTGTTTGATTGCTCAAATTGATGAAAGTTGTTTGTGGCATAAGAGGACGTGTCATGTTAATTTTGATTGCATGGTTAAGATAAGTTCTATCCAAGCTATTAGAGATCTGCCTAAGATAGTGAAGCTTACTAGTTTGGTGTGTAAAGAATGTCAATTGGGAAAGCAAACAAGAATTTCATTCAAGAGAAAATAATATAAATCTAATGGGATATTAGATCTTTGTGCCTACTAATTTATGTGGTCCTTCTAGGTGAGAAGCTTCCAGGGTGACATATACTTTATGTTGTTGATTGATGACTATTCTAGAATGACATGGGTTACTTTTTTAAGGGAGAAATCTGAAGCACTGGAGAAATTCAAAATATTCAAAGCTAGGGTGGAGATTGAGATAGGATTGAAGTTGAAGTGTCTAAGATCTGACAAAGGAGGAGAATTCACTTCCAATGAGTTTAATTCCTTTTGTGAAGAGCATGGAATTAGGAGACAGTTATTTGCTCCGCAAACCCCTCAGCAGAATGGAGTTGTTGAAAGGAAGAACATATCTATTTTGGATGCTGCTAGGACTATGATGATTGAAGGAAATGTTCTGCATATCTATTGGAGAGAAGTTGTTAGCATTGTTGTGTACACAGTCAACCAGATGCATATAAAAGGTTATTCCGGTAAGACCCCTTATGAGTTATGGTTTGGTCATGTTTCTACAATTAGATATTTTAGAATCTTTGGAAGCAAATGTTATATCAAAAGAAATGAGGATATAGGAAAATTTGATGCAAAACATGATGAAGGAATCTTTTTGGAATATTCTACTAAGAGCAAGGCCTATTGGTGTTACAACAAAAGATTGAGAAAAATAGTGGAAAGTGAAAATGTGAAGGTTGATGAGTGCCATAAGAAACAAATCAGAGCTTGCAGATATAAATCTGATGATCGGGATGTTAGTTCAAAGAAAGTGTAGACTCAGAGCATAAAACAGAGTGATCTGGAAGTTTTAGTAAATCTAGATGTTGTTGGCAGTGAAGAAGTTCAAAATATTGAAAACTAGAACAATCAGAAAGACCCCCAAGTATGTAAGATTAAATCATTTAGAGAATCAGATTATTGGTGATAAAAATAAAGGTGTGATGACTAGGAGAAGAATTTTTGTTGAAGAGACATGTCTAATTTCCAAGATTGAGCCTAAAGATGTTGTTGAAGCTTGTAAAGATGAAAACTGGGTAAAAGCTATTGAAGAAGAGTTAAATCAAATTGAGAAGAACAATACATGGGAACTTGTTCCAAAACCTAAAGACACACTAATACATTTGGCCTAAAATTATGACAGAGGTTTCCGACGGAGAAGGTATATTGTGAACAAATTTGATTTTTTTTAAAAAAATTGTCCGCATTCATCGGAATTCCAATGATAATTCACTATATGTTTTCGACAGAGAAGGAATTGGCAATGACATTTGTGCTCTTTAGCAAAAAGTGTCCGTGTTTGTCGAAATTCCGACGATAGTAGGCATTACTTAAAAAAAAATAAAGACCAAGACATTTCAAATCATTTTCGCGGCCTCTTCCCATTCTCATGTTGCTGCCCCAGTGGCGTACTCCCGCCCAAAGTAGGCATGAACCATGAACCGTTTTGACTGATTAATGCCAACTCCAAGCATTCTCGGCTCATGGAATTTGCGTAAATGGGAGCAATGTCGGCTCATGTAGGAATAGGGCAGGTGTAAAGCTCTGTCAACATCCTCCCACCTAGATTGGCTCTTCGTAGTTCCACCTCTGTCAAACCCCAACAATAGAGGAGAGGTTGTGTCATAATGCCACTGGTTTTTTCTGGGGAATAGAGCTCATATCTATAGAATTCGTTCCGCTCGAGTCTCGCTAGAAATAAATGGTGATCCCGAGCAAAGCAAATCTCTTCTTCCCCCGCCCAAGAATTGGATATGGAGTTTTTTGTAGATTGAAGGCCCGATGGAAAAGGGATAATGTGCGAAAATGGGAGCAATGTCGACTCATGGAATAGGGCATGCTCCCGAGTATGAATGATATATCGTATGAATCGACATCCTTTTTGGGAAATTTTATTTTTTTCAAAAAATAGTTCATATGTTTTGTTTTATGCTCCCACATTTTGCAGACATATCTACTAGGGCATTCACAACTACAAAATCTAAAAATCTCCCTTAATGTTTCAATTGATGCCCATACCCTATTCCAAGGTTCCAATCTCGAATGTGTACGAAGAGGGTGTTGGCAATGGTTGTGGATTTTGGTTGTACACCTACCATGTGCATTTGCCTTAAGGTTTCAAAAATATTTTCAACAAATCTACTTTTTGCATATTGCCATTCCATGAGACATCATTTTTGTGAGGAATTTTAGCAGTTTGAATTCCTTGTTCATGTCTTCACAGTATTGAAAGTTTCTAAAGCATTTTAAAAGGTCTATTTTGTGCAATCCCAGCGATCATTGTGTTTGACTAAAGACCAATAGGCTTAATTCCCCTTCTTTGATTCATTCATCAGTCACCCATCTATTTTGCACTTGCAGATAGTGATGTTTCTGATTCTCCATTGGCGTGGGCGCAGGTGTAAAGCTTTGTCAACATCCCCCAGCTTGTGCGAAAATGGGAGCTTTGAAATGGCATGACGACTGTTTGACAGACTACCTCATAGAAATTGGAAGTTTTTGAACAAGGTATGAACATTTATCATAGGATAAATAATAGAGGAATTTTGTTACTCATCCAAAATAAAGCCATGTTAGAGTTGTGATCTTCAATACTTTCTCTTAGACAAGAGATAAAATTAAAAAAACACATGATTACTACAATAAATTTATTTTCTTATTAAAACTATAAATAATTACATTAGATATATATTCCACATTAAGAAAAGAAATGATGAAAATCATTTGTGTCTTAAATAATGAGATCAACAACTAAAAATGGGAAAATAATATCCTAATTACGACTCCCTAATTAGTATAAGATACTATTTCCAATATTATACTAAGGATAAATATTCAAAAAGTACAATAATGACACTAATACATATATCACTTTCATGCCTTCCTTAATTTGATATAAGGTCCCTCTATCCAAATATGAAGTCTCAAGGGATTTGTATGTGTCAATTATTCAAGCTTCTTCTAAATCTATTCCAACCTCTTCTTCCAACACATGTCTTGATGATGGTTGAGGATCTTTAAACTTTGAAAATATGAATGAACACACTCCTCTAGACATGATTTAAATACCACATTTAATTATACACATGGATGCAATAGACATGATTTAGGATGTGTGCAATGAAGTGTGGAGGTTCATGAGAAATATACATTACATTTTTCTAAAGAAGATTTAGGTTTCTATCATCCTCCTTTGTTGACATCCCCTCCCCCATTGTTTAATATATGTATGACTTTTCCAACAACTTTTAATCACAACAAGAGATAATTTTGTATGAGTTTCTTAAAGCCAACTTTATTACTCTCCCCTTGAAAAATTGAAGAAAAAACCATAAACAAAATTAGGACAATCCTTTTTTCAAGCATCATCAACTATTCCACTAATGAATGTCATGATTTGGAGATTAAAATTCAACAACTTATTGTAGTTCTAGTAACATTTAAATAATAGGTGACAATGAGTTATACACTCATCATATCCCTTCTAAATGACATTTATAACCTATTATGTTTTTATCTTGCTATATGACATTGGTAGCTTAATTACCTATTAGGGGCTCATTGTCATTCATGGTACTACAATTTCATGTGAAATCATACTTGGGAGGTAACATAATAGCCTAGTTCTTCTTGTCTCTACATTGTGGAGCAAGAATAATAGTTGTCAATTGTTCCTCTTTTTTAAGGATCCACTTTACCTTTGTTGATTTTTATCTTTTATAACTTGATATCCTTTCTTGCATAGAATTGTCCTGAATCCAAATTCTCTCCTTGCTTGGACGTGTGAGTTCCTTTATTAGGACCTCTTTCATTGTTTTGTAGGCAAATGAACAAAGACATCGACCTCTCCTCTCTACTTATACACAAAATAGCTAATTGAAACCACTTCATATACACAAAATGTCTCCTTGCACTGATCGAGCCTAAAAAATGTGACACCCTTGTTCAACAAGGGTTGATACTCTACAACACAATGCCTATCATTCATGAGCTCAAGGTGGTTGCTTTCATGCTCAATTAAAATATGATCAAAACTTTTTGTAGTTTCACCACCATCATAATATCATTTTGCTATTGTTAACATCATACATCCTCATGCTATGCTGGCAATTCATCGGGCTCTTCAATTTATTCACTCTTTATATGTTACTGACTACCTTTAACTTATGAACCTTCAAATAAATCATCATAATGACCCCTTCACTATCTTGTGTTGAATGAAAATCCTTCAACTGGACTACATTGTATAAGAATTTGGTGTGGATCTTTCATTCTTTCCTTGATTTGCCATTTTTTATTGTTCCACCCTACAATTTTGTATTTGAGGTATGTAAAATAGTTGCTCTATAGAGTTTTTTTTATCTCTCTACATTCTTTTGGTTGCCTTCATTTAAATTATGTAATGTTTCCATAATATCTCTTTTACAACTATCTCTTCCTTTCTTATAGCAATGAGGCATGTACAAGGATCTTTCTTCCTAGCTTGGAATGCATGTATGTTTATTAAGGGTATCTTCTTGGTGTTGAAGGTGCTTATCCTTGATCACTATCTACCTTAAGATATCAACTTAGAGGTATGTTGACATCTTAATGGGAGGCATATGAGTTCTCCTTTTTTCTCTTGTTAATTCATTTGTGTTATATCCTCAAACTAGAAGTGTTGTGGTACATAGCGCCCCCTAGGGCATGGTTATTATTTTTTTTAGATTCGTTGCTTGGAATAGCATCGAGTAATGCTAGTGTGACCATTATTGTTTTTTACACCTTGGCAAGTGTTGGTTATTATTGTTGTTTGTGTTTTGTGTCACTACAACAACCATTTTGTAGTAGAGTTTTTGGATTGCCTTGCGAACAAATGGTTTTGTTTGTTTATCTTCTCTATCATGGATCATCTAGCATAACACAACTTACTAGCCAATGAAATCCATGATGTAACATGAATCACCCAGCATTACACAACTTGTTAGCTAGTAGTATTCACGTTTCTTCTCTTTTCTCTTATCATATAACTAATAGTAAGCATCTCCTTAGTAGACCTAGAAGTCATATCTCTTCTCTCGTGATAGAGTGTTCAAGTAGAATTGTTGGGACTAGGAGGTGCGGATTGACCAGATCCTCCACCTGTCGGATGTAGACAAAATGAATTCTTTTTGGATTAGGATGGTACACAGAATCTACTATCAAAAGGTTGTCAAAAATTCTTGGGACTAGGAGGTGTGAAATGGCCTACTCTTATGCTTTCCATGCCATCAAAATTTGAGTTTGATTTTCATCATTTACTTTGCCAAATTATTCACATGTAACTCCTTAATCAATTTCCTACACACAAAATGACGAAAAATAGGTTTGTTGATGGGGGCTTTCCTAGGTCAAACCTCAGGTTGTGAATTAACCTTGAAGTATAATGTTTTCCTTTTGAGGGAAACGATATATCTAATCTAAAAATTATTAAAATTGAACATGATACCTTAATGAATCTTTCTTGAATCCTCACACAAGGTTTTAGGATGTCATGCAGACTGTTGATCATGAATGTTGTGCTTTAACTTGAATTCTCCTTCAATGCTTGATGAATGCTTGATTGCTTGTTCACTTGGAATTGAATTGATTTTATAATTAAGAGATCACTTGAATTGTAGGTAGACCCCTTCAAATGATAGGGTAGGCTTCCTTTTATACCTAATCATACATAAAGTGTTTGAATTTTTTCTCACACATGAGGCAAGAAATGAGGGGTCATATTTTGGGTCCCAATCACGAGTACTAGGGCACCTAAGGCGTCTTAGTCTTGTCAATTTAGGATGTGACATGCTAAAGTGGGCATCAATGTCTCAAGATCAGATGGACCTTAAGTGATTGTCTCCCTTGCATATGATTTGTTTGGGTGATAAACTTCACCATTCTACTCACAAGAATTTTATTAAGTCTCAAATGTAGGGATCATAACTTATTAATGATGCAGTGAAAGTCCTTCATGAAGGACTTCTAGAATTATTTTTGGATGAGTCTTTGTCAAGTGCAGAGAAAAAACAATTGATGCGTAATGGCTTTAAGGAAAATTCTTTCAAATTGGAAGCCAAAGTTTTGAAGGATGTAGAGAAGATGGTGGAAGAGAAAAGACTAGAATTTTTGGTGATTAGATGTGCAACAACACATATCCAACTACAAGAAAACATTTTTTTTTTTTAGAAAAGTGTAAAGGATGTAGTGGCGGCATACATGTTTTAAAGGCAATGGCTTCAATATACTAAGGATATTAAGGGTCACATAGATATAATAGCATAAAAAATTGTACAACTATCCAATACTATAGACATGAAGAATGATGCAGAAGGAAATGAAAGGCTTCAAATAGAAAACTTGTACATGCAACTAAATCCATTGACTAATTAGAAGAACAAAATTAAGAAACAGTTCGATCATTTGAGAGATGTTGTAGACTTGCAACTCACCAGCTACTTAGTTTTTGCGGGTAAGAATTTTTTTTGTTTTGGTTATGGTTGTGGTGTTTGTAGGGAGACATTTACAAATTTATATCTATTTTCACTATTTAATGGTTTATGGGTTTGTAATGGTAATTTAATGTTCTTTCATATTTTTGTATAGGTTCTTTATAATAGCCTATTATAGTGATTTGTTCTATTATGGATAATGTTGTGGGTCAGACGGATTTGCCATCGGTGCATGAAAGCATTGCATGAGTTCTACTTTTAAAAATTACATGAAACATTTTTAATTTATTTGATTCAATGTTATTTGAAAAAAAAGTTTGTCAATGATGTTTCCTTTCTCCAAGAATTGGATCTAGGATCTTTCTGTCAGATAATATGTAACATCCAATGACTAAATATTTTCTTTACAAATGCTTATTTTATTTAATTATCATCTAAGCGTGAATTAAAATTTATATTTGTGCGGAAGAAGAAGATACAAGCTGAAGACTCATGTGCAAGTAAATTTCATAAAAGAAAGCAAGCGGGCATTATCTTGAATGACATGGAAACAAGCTCATTAGCTGCCTAGAAGAGAGCAATTGGAGAAAAGAAGAGGAAAGTGTTAAAGGGTGATAAATACATAGAGAGTATGCAGTACAAACAAACAATGTCTGGAGTGTGTGATGTGAGGTCTCTAATTCATGTCCAAAGGGACTAACTGGTTTTGGAATTCCTGGGAAACCTATTAGGCCACACCTGGAGGAAATCAATGTGTTCATGCAAGGGCCACCTTTTTTCTATTATGAGAATGATGCTTTTGCACCGAAGGATATTTGGAAGACAATATCTGAAAATTTCTATAGTGTGGAACCAGAGTTGGTGGATTCAAAGTACTTTTCGGCTTCTAGAAGACCAAGAGGTTATGTACACAATCTCACAATAGAAGGGTGATTTCAAGCATTACCTCTCCCCCCCATGACTATTCAGGAAGCACTTTCTCAGACAAAGGACTATTGGCCTTCATGGGATCAAAGAAAAAAATTGAACTGCTAGACTGTAGACGATGTAGTGGTGTCCTTCGTGAAGAACTCTGCACTATAATTCAAAATTCACAAGGGAAACTACAAGATAGTGAATAGAAATACATTCTTGAAAAGTGCGAAGAATGGAACTTGGTTTGGGTGGTACTAGGTTAGGTGGCTCCTCTAGAGGTTGATGAGATAGAAATAATATTAGGATTTGAAAAAGATCACACTCGTGGAACTTCATGTGCGACTAATCGATTGCGTTGCTTGGGTAATGCATTCCAAATAGATATAGTTGCATACCATTTATCTATCTTGATTAAAGCCTTTTATCCCGATGGCAGTAAATTAAAGTACTTTATCTTCTATCTGGTATTGGTGGAGCAAAGGTTGCATTGCATCGACCTAGGATACATATTTCCACAGATACAATACAAGTTAAATGTATCTTATGTTAATGCAAAGCAACCTCTGCTCCAGAGATCACCAAAAAATAAAGAAAGAACTTTAATTTAATGCCATCAGGATAAAAGGGTTTAATCAAGATAGATAAATGGTATGCAACTGTATCTATTGGGAATGCATTACCCAAACAGCGCAATCGATCAGTCGCACATGAAGTTCCACGAGTGTGATCTTTTTCAAATCCTAATATGATTTCTATCTCGTCAACCTCTAGAGGAGCCACCTGACCTGGCCCCACCCAAACCAAGATCCATTCTTCCCACTTTTCAAGAATGTATTTCTATTCACTATCTTGCAGTTTCCCTCATGAATTTTCTATTATAGTGCAGAGTTCTTCACGAAGGACACCACCACATCGTCTAGAGTCTATGATTGAATTTTTTTCTTTGATCCCATGGAGGCCAATAGTCCTTTGTCTGAGGAAGTTCTTCCTGAATAATCATGGGGGGGAGAGGTAATTCTTGAAATCACCCTTCTATTGGGAGATTGTGTACATATCCTCTTGGTCTTCTGGAAGCTGAAAAGTACTTTGAGTCTGCCAACTCTGGTTCCACACTATAGAAATTTTTGGATATTGCCTTCCAAATATCCTTCGGTGCAACAACATCATTCTCATAATATAAAAAAGGTGGTCCTTGCATGAACACATTGATTTCCTCCAAGCGTGGCCCAATAGGTTTCCCAAGAACTCCAAAACCAGTTAGTCCCTCTGGACATAAATTAGAGACGTCACATCACACACTCCAAACATTGTTTGTTTGTATTGCATACTCTCTATGTATTTATCACCCTTTAACACTTTCCTCTGCTTTTCTCCAATTGCTCTCTTCTAGGCAGTTGATGAGCTTGTTTCCATGTCATTCAAGATAATGCTTGCTTGCTTTCTTTTACAAAATTTACTTGTGCACGAGTCTTCAGCTTGTATCTTCTGCTTCCGCACAGATATAAATTATAATTCACACTCAGATGATAATTAAATAAAATAAGCATTTTTAAAGAAAATATTTAATCATTGGATGTTACAGAGTATCTGACAGAAAGATCCTAGACAATTCTTGGAGAAAGGAAACATCATTGATAATCTTTTTTTGCAAATAACACTGAATCAAATAAATAAAAAATGTTTTATGCAATTTTTAAAAGTAGAACTCGTTCAATGCTTTCATGCACAAACAACAAAGTCGTCTGACCCACATCATCTGATACTGTCAGAATTCCGATGACAACTAAAGAAACATCCAACAAGGATACTACATAGCCGACGTCACTTCCTTATCGGACAGTCGTCGAGGAGAAAATATATCATCCATCGGAATTGTGACCGTAATCTGTGTAAATTTTTGGTTGGGGGAGAAAATATAGCCGTCGTCGGAAGAGTTCATAACGTTGTCAGAATTCCGATGCAAATGGCATCGTCGAAAAGATTGACGACGAGTTTTCGATGGTTAAATTGGTTGGAAGTCCGACGTGGTGTCGTCGGACTACCGACAATAGAAATTAGGCCCAAATGTACTAGTGTCAAGAATGTAATTGGTACTAAATGGGTATTTAGGAATATACTAAATGAAGATGGAGAAGTTGTTAGAATCAAAGCAAGACTAGTATGTAAAGGATATGCACAAATGGAAGGTATTGATTTTGAGGAAACATTTGCTCCAGTAGCTAGAATTGAAGTTGTTAGATTATTTATTGCATATGTTTCTTATAAGAATTTCAAGGTATATTAGATAGATGTGAAGTCAGCCTTTTTGAATGGTGAGTTGGAAGAAGTCTACATTAAACAACCAAATAGATTTTCATTGGCAGATGAAGGAGACGTGATATGCAGATTGAAGAAAGCATTGTATGGACTTAAACAAGCCCCTAGAGTGTGGTATACTAGATTGGGTAGGTATTTGATGAAGTTGGGATTCTATAAAGGTACTACTAATAGTAATTTATACTTCAAGATTGATAATGATAACATTTTAATTGTTGAACTTTGTGTTGATGACATTATTTTTGGAGGAGATGATGATCTGAGTAAGAAGTTTTCCGATGATGTGTAAAAAGAGTTTGAGATGTCTATGATAAGTGAGATGAAATTCTTTTTGGGATTGCAAATTACACAGACTGATAAAGGAATTTTCATATTTCAATCAAAGTATGCGAAGGAATTGTTGAAGAAGTTTGGGTTAGGTGATTCCAAACCTATTGGAACTCCTATGGTAAGTGGATACAAGATGACAAAAGATGATGATCCTCTGAAGGCTAATCAAAATTTGTATAGATCTATGATTGGAGTGTTATATTTGACTCAGACTAGACTAGACATTATGAATGTTGTATGTCTTGTTGCAAGATTCCAGGTTGATCCTAAGGAAAGTCATGTTATTGTCGTGAAAAGGATATTCAGATGTTTGAAGGGAACAATTGATTATGGTTTGCGATATCCGAAGAAGGATGATTTCATTTTAAGTGCTTATACAGATGTTGATTGGGCAGGTGATATTGATGAATGAAAGAGCACTATAGGCGGTGCATTCTTTTTGGGAAAGAAGTTGGTTTCTTGGGCAAGTAAGAAGCATGATGCTATTTCTTTATCTACTGCAGAAGTTAAATACATTGCTACTGCTAGCAATTGTACTCAGGTAATTTGGATGAAGCAGATGCTGAAGGATATTAGAGTTGTCCATAATGAGCGTACTGTTATATATTGTGACAATTCAAGTGTTGTCAATATCTCTAAGAATCTAGTATTGCATTCCAAAACCAAACATATATCAATCAAGTTTCATTTCTTAAGAGAGAAGGTGAATGAGAAAGAAGTCATATTGGAGTATGTATCTACAAAGGAATAGATTGCAGATATATTTATGAAGCCTTTTCCTGTAGATACATTTGTATATGTGAGAGATAAGTTAGGGTTGATTTCCCCTCCTGATGTGAACTAGATGCAATGAGATGCATCAATCCAATGGACTTCACAGTCTTATTGATAGGGAGTTTGCTAAAAAGTGCTCAATAAGGATGTTTAAGTCTAAAGGTTCAATTTTGTTTCCAAAAGACTTACTTGTGGTTGTTGTATATGTTTGCAAATCATTCTTAAGTTCTTCATGCTAAGCAACCCATGTTTCACTTTTTAACAAACTCCCCTTTTTAGTGGGCTCATTCCCTTACTCATTCTCTATTGGTTTTGCCAAACCATTACATTTCTTCCAACACACTCCTCTGTTCTTTTGGGCATGATTCTAACTACTCTCTATTATCACAAGCACCTCCAATTCGTTTAGGGGACTAGATGAAGGTTTTGTTCAAAGAGCTTGTTTTCATCTTCTTGTTTTGGCTTCTTAGTTTCACTTGCTCAAACCAAATCCTTAGGTCTCACGACCCAAAATGCTTCACAAGGGTGCCCTAGAGATTGATAAAAGTTCATTCACTATCTTGGACTATCTTCCAAAGATCTTCCCAAACTGAATGAGTTCAACGTGATTGGGTTCTTGAAAAATGCATTTTAGCAGTCAAAAAGGCTTGTAGCCCGTGGAGGGGTAATTGTCACTTTTTTTGCTTATTCTGCTCAACGTTGGCCAAATCCTCCCACAAAATTGTTTTGGATGATGATTTAGAGGTCTAGGTTCAATTCTTTTTTAGGTCTTAGGCTCCATCAATTAGGTTTAGTGATTGTCCACAAATTTGGGCTTAAAAGTAGGGTTTTGAAGGGTTTTGGAGTAATACCACTATGTTTGCATCTTTGTTCACCAATGTAAGTTCCTAAATCTTCAAAGAACCTCTATCATCACTTAAACATGTGTCCCCTACCTCTGTCACACAAACAATATGCCAAACACTTGGCAAATAACTGAGAAAAGAAGTGAAATACCACTGTCACTGTTAAAACACTGCCCTTTTACCAGTCAACTGCTGCTACATCTTTGGACCTACATAACAAGGAGTTTGAACTAGAAATGTACCTCAATGAGGTCTGAAAAAAACTAATGAATCTTTACATTTCCTTCACAGTTACAAGGCTTGGATAATGCTCTTGAAGCATTCCTTGAGCATTTTGACAAAAACATATCACAAACCGTGAACTTGCTGCTAAATACAAATATTGATAAAACTTGCAAATTACAAACTTGTAAACTATTGAAGTTGAATCAAGCTAACTTGTAACACTTCTTAGACTCCTTTCTTGGCAACTTTAACACTTCAATGCATTTGATTACAAGAATTTGAGTTTTCAAGAAGGGTATTAGTCAAGTTCCAAAACTTGTCTAATCTTCACTCAAATTTGTCCTCCAACCATAGTTCTGACTCAACAAGAAATATATACACAATGTACATGCATAAACCAACTTGACCCAATCCATTTTGGTGGGAGCCTAGGCCTGGATTAGTCAAGTTGTAGCATTTTCCAACCCCAAACCCTTGACAGGCCAGTGAGCACATAGAATGAAAGAAATTTTATTTCACCAACTTGCAAAAGAAAAACCAATACAATGATCACTTGAGGAGAATTGATAGGAACACTTCCCAGAAGGCACAATACAGACAAGAGTGCTACAGTACGGACTATTACTCCAAGGAAGGAAAAAACAGTGATAAAAGCCAAAATTTCATGATTTCTATTAGGATTCTCTTGTTCATACAATCACCAAACTTTTTGAAGGAAAAGGGAGGCCTTTTTATAGTATTTCCAATTAGTTACCAAGCCCTGTACAGACATGAGGCTTCCATAACTACATTTTACTAGAAAAACCCAAAAATGACAACTTTGACAACTTTTGCAAGCCCAAATGACAACATTTCTTGCTCCAAAAGACATTTTTGACAACCTAACCTCATCAACTTGTCTAAAAAAATAAGACATGCTTAAAATCACTTAGTAAACATGTTTCAATTCTTTGGAAAGTATTTGCAGACCTTTTAGGCAATTTTACACATTTTTGCCAAAAATTGTCAACTCAAAGCCTAAAAGACAAAACTTGACCTCTTTAGCCCAAAATGAGATCAAAACCACTAGACAAGACACATAACAACATAAAACAACAATATAAACTTAACACAAGACATTACAAACATGAAAGCACAAAATACTCAAAAAGGAGAGTTTTACCTAACTAGGTGCTCCTGCACCATGCTCCCCCAAAAACAAAGAAGTCATGTGACTCCTTGAGGCAGCAAAGAAGAAGGGATTCCAAGCTTCTAAAAGTTAGGTTTAGGTATCCATGTGGCCTCTGAGATAGGCTTATCCTTCCATTTGATTAGATGCTCCATATAGGTGTGATTCCTTGTCTTCTTGAGAATCTTGGAGTCTAGAACCTGTTTTGCTTGGGGAATAGAAAGAGAAGGGAGAGATAGATCAGAAAGGGATTGTGAAACATCTGAAACTCTTTTAATCTCCTCAGGTATCTTGGAGAGCCTTTCTCACTTTCCCATGAACCCCCTTCATGGATTGAGCCATATCATCTGTTGTTCCACTCTTAGGCTGCAAGTTAGTGATATCCCTCAACTCCATTATACCCCTTGGATGCATACCATAAACAACTTCAAAAGGGCTTTTACCTGTAGATTGGTTGACACTATCATTGTAGGCATATTCTGCTTGATGAATGAGCTGATCCCAACTCTGCCCATATTCCTTTGTCAAGAACCTAAGCATGTTTCCAAGAGACCTATTCACAACTTCGGTTTGGCCATCAGTTTGTGGATGATAAGCTGAACCAAAAGAGAGATTAGTACCCAGTCTCTTCCACAATGTTTTCTAGAAATGACCAAGAAACTTAACATCCCTATCTGAAACAATGCTAGTAGGCAAACCATGTATTCTAACAACTTCTTTGAATAATAAGTAAGCAATATGACTTGCATCATGTGTTGTCTTACAAGGAATAAAATGAGTCATTTTGCTAAATCTATCAACTACTACAAAGATGCTATCAAATCCTGCTTGAGTTCTAGGTAATCCTACCACAAAATCCATACTAATACAATCCCAAGGCCTATATGGAATGGGAAGAGGTTGATATAAACCAACATTGGAGGAATTACCTTTTGCTTTCTGACATACCAAACACTGCTCAACATACCTCTGGATGTCTCTCTGCATCTTAGGCCAATAATAGAACCTTTGAACCGACTCTAAGGTCTTGTTGAGACCGAAATGTCCACTTAAGCACCCATTGTGCTTTTCCTGAATGAGGTTCTCTCTCATAGAACCTTTTGGAACACATAACTGTCCACCCCTGAATAACAAACCATCCTGCAAAGTGAAATCAACATATGCACCATGGAAATGATTTTCAAAATCTTGACAAACTTTATAAGCTTCAGCAAAATCATCATCAGTAGGATACATATCTTTAAAACTATCAATACCAATGCTTTGTACTTGAATTTCATGAACCATTAACAACCTTCTACTCAAAGCATCTGTTACTTTATTCAACTGACCCTTCTTATGCTTAAGAGTAAAAGTGTAAGCTTGCAAGTACTCTACCCATTTAACATGCCTATGATTCAATTTATCCTGTGAGTTCAAGAAACTTAGTGCTTGATTATCTGTGTATACAACAAACTCTTTAGGAAGAAGATAATGTATCCATTTCCTAAGTGCCTGTACTAATGCATAGAGTTCTAAATCATAGGAAGAGTACTTTTTCTTGGCATCATTCAACTTCTCACTAAAGAATGCAAATGGTCTATTCTCCTTACTTAAAACAGCTCCTACAACAATATTGCTAGCATCACATTCAATAGTAAAAAGTTTGTCAAAACTAGGTAAAATGAGCACTGGTTGAGAAGCTACTTTATTTTTCAATAATTCATACCCTTTATTGGCTGCAGCTATCCACTGAAACTTTACCTTTACACCCCCTCTGATGGTGTCTAACATAGGGGAACAAATCTCACTGAATCGCTTGATGAATTTTCTGTAAAATTGTGCTAAACCATGGAAACTTCTAACATCACTGGCTATCTTAAGAGTTGGCCAACTGGTTATTGCTGCAACTTTAGATTGATCCATTTTCAGATTGCCTCCTGATACAACAAAACCAAGATAGACCAATTCTTTCTTCAAGAAATCACACTTTTCAAGATTAATGGTTAGTTGTTCATTAGATAACTTTCTCAAAACATTAGCTAAATGCTTCAAATGCTCTTCCTTAGTTTTACTAAAAATAAGAATATCATCTAAATACACAACAATAAACTTGCTAATGAATTCATGTAAAACTTTATTCATGAGTCTCATGAATGTGCTGGGAGCATTAGAGAGTCCAAAAGGCATGACAAGCCACTCATAGAGACCCTCATTCGTTTTGAAAGTTGTCTTCCATTCATCACCCCCTTTGATTCTTATCTGACGGTAACCACTCTTCAAATCAATCTTACTGAAATACTGTGCACCCCCCAAACAATCCATCAAATCCTCTATCCTGGGTATGGGAAATCTATATCTGAAGGTGATCTTGTTAATGGCTCTAGAATCTGTGCGCAGTCTCCATGTTCCACCCTTCTTAGGTGCCAACACTGTAGGTACTGCATAAGGACTAATGCTTTTCCTAACCAGCCCTTGGTCTAAGAGTTCTTGTATTTGTCTTGCTACTTCTTCATTTTGTTCAGGGGTCATCTTATAGGCTGCCTTATTGGGTAAAGAGGCTCCTAGTATGAGATCAATCTGATGGCTAATGGCTCTAGGAGGTGGAAGGGCTGTCGGTGTACCATCACTGATTATTTCTTTGAAGTTATCAAGGATTTGCTGCACCTCATATGGTATCTCAACTTTCTTTTCTACCTTTTTTTCATTGGGTTTCACTATGAGTGCAAATCCCACTCCACCTTCTTCTAGTGTTTTTATGAATTCTTCTCATTCACTAACAAGATGTTAGACACTTTATTGCTGCTCTCTCCTTCTTCATTGAGGGATTGAATCTGATAGGTTACTTCATCTTTCTGAAATGAGTAGGAGTTTCTTTCCCCATCATGTTGTGCTTTCCTATCAAACTGTCATGGTCTACCCAACAGTAGGTGGCAAGCATCCATAGGAAGGATGTCACATAGGACTCTATCTCTATATCCACCTATGTGGAGGTCTACCCAGGCTTGCTCATTTACCAACACATGTTGTCCCTTATTTAACCATGTGACCTTGTATGGCTCCTTGTGTTGTATCCTAGGTAGTTTCAATTTACTTACTACTTCCTCTGATATGACATTATATGTGGATCCTGAATCTATGATCACCTTACACACCTTTCCCATGATTTTACACTTAATCCTGAACAATGCTCTTCTCTATGAGACCTCTTTACTGTGTGGCTTCTTCATTAACACTCTCTTGATCATTAAACTCTCACCATCTTCTGAAGCCAGGTTCAATGCTGAAGTTATGGTATTACCTCCATCTTCTTGAACATAATTTACCCTCTTTTCACCACCATAGGATGAACTAGGCTTCTTTGAGAATCTATAGGCAAGGTGGCCAACTTTTGATAGTTATAGCACTTCATGGTTAAGAAGTAGGACCCTCTCCCTGGTCCATTAGATCTACCCCTACTTAGGTTGCTTGATCCCCTACCCCTATAGTTGGGTTTTCTCTGAGAATCCCCACTTTGCTCTATAAGTTTAGACTCTCCCTAGGATCATTGATCTATGCTCCTTCCCCCAAAACTGCCTCTATGGCCTCTACCATCTCTTCCCATACCTCTTCCTTTGTTGTTTTGTTCTTGCTTTCTCCTACTTTTCTCTTCCACCTTAAGTGCCAATTGATAACACTTGTGTACTGTTTGTGGGCATAACAAGCTCATCTCTTCCTGGATGTTCCACCTCAACCCATTCAAGTACCTTGCCACTTTTATGCTCTCATCCTCTACTACTCTGAATCTCATGCACAATTTTTGAAACTCCTCAGTGTAGCTATTGTCATCTAAGTCTTTTTGTCTCAAATTTTGTCTCTTCCTGTGAAGTTGTACTTCATAGTCTTCGGAAAGGTAGGTTTCTTTTATTTTGGCTACCATTGCTTTCCAGGTGCCTATTGGTTGCTTACCTTCTTTCACCCTTTCCTCTTGGATGAACTTCCACCAAGCTAAGGATGCCCCTCTCAACCTTGATTTTGCTACCTTAACCTTTTGTGCTTCAGTTATTCCATCACATTCAAAATGATTTTCTAGACCTTCAATCCACTCTATAAGAGCATCTGGATCCATCTTTCCACTGAAAAGAGCCACTCCCTCTAAGGTTTTACCACTCATAGCTCTCAAAGATTTCAAGAATAGTTCTTTCTCAATAACAAGGTTAGCTATGCGAACCTCACCTTCTATGGCCACCATTTTACCCTGATCTCCAACCTTATCATGGACTTCTTCAGTTTTGACTTCTACTTCAACTAGTTTCATTGCTAGTTGATCCAATCTTTCTCTGAGTGCCATATTGTACTCCTCTTGGTCTTCAACCTTCTTGGCTAACTCAGCATTAGTCACCATGTTTTCCTAATGATCCTTTTCTCCAGAATCTTTCGTTGGCTCTGATACCAATATGATAGGGAGTTTGCTAAAAAATGCTCAATAAGGATGTTTAAGTCTAAAGGTTCAATTTTGTTTCCAAAATACTTACTTGTGGCTATTGTATATGTTTGCAAATCATTCTTAAGGTCTTCATGCTAAGCAACCCATGTTTCACTTCCTTAACAAACTCCCCTTTTTAGTGGGCTCATTCCCTTACTCATTCCCTATTGGTTTTTCCAAACCATTACATTTCTTCCAACACACTCCTTTGTCCTTTTGGGCATGAATCTAACTACTCTCTTTTTTCACAAGCACCTCCAATTGGTTTAGGGGACTAGATGAAGGTTTTGTTCAAAGAGCTTGTTTTCATCTTCTTGTTTCGGCTTCTTAGTTTCACTTTCTCAAACCAACTCCTTAGGTCTCACAACCCAAAATGCTTCAGAAGGGTGCCCAGGAGATTTCTAAAAGTTCATTCACTATCTTGGACTATCTTCCAAAGATCTTCCCAAACTGAATGAGTTCAAGGTGACCAGGTTCTTGAAAAATACATTTTAGCAGTCAAAAAGACTTGTAGCCCGTGGAGGGGTAATTGTCACTTTTTTTGCTTATTCTGCTCAACGTTGGCCAAATCCTCCCACAAACTTGTTTTGGATGATGATTTAGAGGTCTAGGCTCAATGATTTTTCAGGTCTTAGGCTCCATCAACCAGGTTTAGTGACTGTCCACAAATTTGGGCTTAAAAGTAGGGTTTTGGAGTAATACCACTATGTTTGCATCTTTGTTCACCAATGTAAGTGCCTAAATCTTCAAATAACCTCTGTCATCACTTCAACATGTGTCCCCTACCTCTGTCACATAAGCAATATGCCAAACACTTGGCAAACAACTGAGAAAAGAAGTGAAATACCACTGTCACTGTTAAAACACTGACCTTTTACCAGTCAACTGTTGCTACATCTTTGGACCTGCATAACAAGGAGTTTGAACTGGAAATGTACCTCAATGAGGTTTGAAAAACACTAATTAATCTTCCTATTACATTGCCTTCACAGTTACAAGGCTTGGATAATGCTCTTGAAGCATTCCTTGAGCATTTTGACAAAAACAAATCACAAGCCGTGAACTTGCTGCTAAATACAAATATTGTTAAAACTTTCAAATTACAAACTTGTCAACTATTAAAGTTGAATCAAGATAACTTGTAACACTTCACAGACTCCTTGCTTGGCAACTTTAACACTTCAATTCATTTGATTACAAGAATTTGAGTTTTCAAGAAGGGTATTAGTCAAGTTCCAAAACTTGTCTAATCTTCACTCAAATTTGTCCTCCAACCATAGTTCTGACTCAACAAGAAATATATACACAATGTACATGAATAAACCAACTTGACCCAATCCATTTTGGTGCGAGCCCAGGCCTGGATTAGTCAAGTTGTAGCATTTTCCAACCCCAAACCCTTGACAGGCCAGTGAGCACATAGAATGAAAGAAATTTTATTTCACCAACTTGCAAAAGAAAAACCAATACAATGATCACTTGAGGAGCATTAAAAAATCAATAGGAACACTTCCCAGAAGGCACAATATAGACAAGAGTGCTACAGTACGGACTATTACTCCAAGGAAGGAAAAAACAGTGATAAAAGCCAAAATTTCATGATTTCTATTAGGATTCTCTTGTTCATACAATCACCAAAATTTTTGAAGGAAAAGGGAGGCCTTTTTATAGTATTTCCAATTAGTTACCAAGCCTTGTATGGACATGAGGCTTCCACAACTGCATTTTACTAGAAAAACCCAAAAATGACAACTTTTGCAAGCCCAAATGACAATATTTCTTGCTCCAAAAGACATTTTTGACAACCTAACCTCATCAACTTGTCTAAACACCTAAGACATGCTTAAAACCACTTAGTAAACATGTTTTAATGCTTTGGAAAGCATTTGGAGACCTTTTAGGCAATTTTACACATTTTTGCCAAAATTGTCAACTCAAAACCTGAAAGGCAAAACTCGACCTCTTTAGCCCAAAATGAGATCAAAACCACTAGACAAGACACATAAAAACCTAAAACAACAATATAAACTCAACACAAGACATTACAAACATGAAAGCACAAAATACTCAAAAATGAGAGTTTTACCCAACTAGGTGCTCCTACACCACTTATCCTGATATCTGAATTGATGAGTGGGAGCTGCTACTCAGAGGGAGTAGTTAGTATGTGGTTCAGTTTGTGATTGTGTGAGGAAGTGTTATCTAGTTTTGAGAGCCTTTTTCATTAATGATAAAGAGGGAGAGAAGCATGTGAAAAACTATTCTATCTGTCTGAGGTGGGGAGCTATGTGTACATAATCTTAGGGCAAGATTGCTGGAGTTGATTTATTTCTTTGCATTGATTTTTTTTTACATTTATATATTTCCATAAATTCCAAAGGGGGAGATTGTTTCATATTAGAGTTGTTGGAACGTGTTGTTGTCATTGATGTCAACATATTCCTATGTTCTTTTGCAACAGTGTTGGAGAGAGTTGGTTTGATTGGTATATTGTAGATATGCTGATGTGGATTTAAGTCTTCAGAGATTAGTATCTTTAGTTGATTCAGCATGAGTTTCAGTGTTCCGAAAGGTGATTTGATCAAGTGATGAGGTCTGGTGTAATGACTGGTTTTTCTATTGGTTTTGTATTGTTGAGTTGTGATTTCTGGTTTGTATTGCTCCAGAATTTATTTATTATGTTGAGCAGATTTTGGAGAGTTTTTGGGACATTCATGTGTGTCCTCAATCCGAGTGGTTCATGATTTGAAACTTCACAAGCGTATCTTTTAGTTTTTTAGTAATTTATGTTGGTGTTCTTGAGCTTCGAGAGGGAGATGATGATGATTCTAGTAATCTAAGTTGTTGCAGTTGTTGCGGTGGAATTCACGTTGCTTGTTGATGTTTTTCGATCGTGTTCTATGTGTATTGGTGGTCCGCATTGATCGATGTGTGCTTTATTGAATATTGTTTTGGTCTGGTGGTATTCTTTGTGTTATACGACCTTCTGGCCAACCTGATGATTCTTGCATGTTGTGGATGATCTTGGCGAGATATTTGGTGGTGTTGCGTGTTTGAGGTTTTGATTTAGTCCATGTTATGTCCTTGCCAACATTGTATTGGTCTGCATATTGATTTATGTATTGTGTGATGTAATTTTCTAATTAAGTCTTATGAGTAGAACCAACCTTGAAATTAAGGTTGATGATTTGTATAAATAAGAGTAATAATCATGGAAGATGTGTCTACATTCTTAGCTGTTGTTGTATGTGCGAAAAAGCATTTGATCTTTCAGAAGAGCGATGAAATGAAGTAGAGAGTTGTAGAGCAGAAAGTGTGCTTAACTAGAACTGTGATCAGGCATTTGAAGATGACATTCTTTCAATTCATGTAATCTAGATTGGTGTCCGATCTTTGTAAGGCAATGGGCCTTCCTTTTTCCTTCGGGGTTTGTAGCCCTCTCTTGTATTTGAGTAGTGAGCTCTAGGTAGTGTGCCTGAATGCATGTGCATTCCCCATTGTAATATTTACATATACTACTACAAAGTATCATTATATTGTGGGTAGTTTCCCACCATAGTTTTTACTTTAACTGGGTTTTCCACGTCAAATTCTATATGTTATGTGTATTGTTGTTGTGGTGTTTATCTTTGTTCTTGTTGTTAATGATAAGATCTATAGTTGTGGTTAATTTATTTAAGTTTGGTGAAAACTGATTCATCCCCCCTCTCAATTTTCCTTCATTGTTGTTGCCAAGAATTGGTATCAGACTTAGATCCTATGGAAGAAGCTTGACCACTTGAGGAGATTTGAGATGGAAACTATTGTTTTCAAGAAGGAGAGTTTGAGATTTGATGGAACTAATTACACCATATGGAAGAACCAAATGGAGTGTCACTTGAAATGTCTTGGAGAAGATTATTGGAAGATCACAAAGGATGTCTATAGTGTTCCTTAGAATGGTCCTATTATTGAAAATAAGATCAAGGATGTTGAACATCACATAAGAACCAAAGAAGCATTATTGACTGCCCTAACTGATTTAGAGATGACTAATGTGATGGGATTGCAGATTACTCATGAGATTTGGGAAAAATTAGAAACCTTGTATGGAGGAGACAAACATGTGAAAGTTGATAAATTGCAGAGCTTGAAAGGAAAGTATGAGTTGCTGAGAATGGGAGAAGATGAGAATATTTCATCCTTTATGGATAAAGTGAATGATCTTGTACTGAACATCAGATGTGCTGGTGGAATCATTGAAGAAGATGATATTGTAGCTAAAGTGTTGAGATCCTTGCCTTCAGCTTACAAACACAAAGTTGTTGCTATCGATGAGATCCAGACTGTGACAACTGTGACAAGAGACATGTTGGTTGGTAAGCTTGCTGCCTTTGAATTAAGTGAACTGGGAGAATCACATGCCAAAACTAAGACTACATTTAAAGCTACTATATTCAGGAAGCAAAAGTATGATCCGGGAGAGAGTTCAACTAGGGTTTCCAGATATGAAAGGGAAATGAAAGAGATGGATGAATAGGAAAGAGAATTGCAAGAACTTGAAACACTCATTGCCAAAAGATTGCCCAAGGGAGCCAATAAGTATGAAGGGAAGTTACCTTTGAAATGTTTTTCATGCAATAAGATAAGACATTTTGCTTCTAGGTGTCCGGAAAGAGTGTCAAAGTATGATAAGCCTTACAAGCCTAATCCTGAGTATAGATATCAGAATAAGTGTTATTATGATGTTGATGAAGGTGAACTATAGATGATGCGTTTGAGAAAGGGAATTCATAAGATGAGTGGGTATTCATTTCTATCAAGGAAGATGATTCGGTACCTGTTGATTCTACAAGTTGCATTGTTGAAGAGAAAGCATTAGATGTTAAGATTGAAGAGAAAGATGAATGGGTGGTTGAAAGTGGTTGTTCACATCACATGACAGGTGATAAAGGTAAATTTTTGAAAATAAAGAAGTATGATGGCGGTATAGTAAGATTTGGAGACAACAAAGTTGGTGTAATCTGTGGCAGAGGTTCTATTTCTCTTGATGGTAAGCATATTATTGATGATGTTTTATATGTTGATGATTTGAAGCATAATCTTTTGAGTGTTGGATAGATGGTTGATAAGGGATATGATTTACAATTCAAGAATTGGAAATGTAAAATCTCGAGTAACTCTGGTATAGAAATTGCATCGGGAACTAATTAAAACTAAAGGTAATATCTTTCATCTGAATGTTGGTGAGAAAAGTTGTTTGATTGCTCAGATTGATGAAAGTTGATTGTGGCATAAGAGGATGTGTCATGTTAATTTTGATTGCATGGTTAAGATAAGTTCTATCCAAGCTATTAGAGATCTGCCTAAAATAGTGAAACCTACTAATCTGGTGCGTAAAGAATGTCAGTTGGGAAAGCAAACAGGAATTTCATTCTAGAGAAAACAATATACATCTAATGGGATATTAGATCTTATGCATACTAATTTATGTGGCCCTTCTAGGGTGAGAAGCTTGCAAGGTGACATATACTTTATGTTGTTGATTGATGACTATTCTAGAATGATGTGGGTTACTTTTCTAAGGGAGAAATCTGAAGCACTGGAGAAATTCAAAATATTCAAAGCTTGGGTGGAGACAGAGACAAGATTGAAGCTGAAGTGTCTAAGATTTGACAAAGGAGGAGAATTCACTTTCAGTGAGTTTAATTTCTTTTGTGAAGAGCCTGGAATCAAGAGACAGTTATCTACTCCGCAAACTCCTTAGAAGAATGAAGTTGTTGAAAGGAAGAACATAACTATTTTGGATGTTGCTAGGACTATGATGATTGAAGGAAATGTTATGCATATCTGTTGGAGAGAATTTGTTAGCACTATTGTGTACACATTCAACCGAGTGCATATAAAAGGTTATTCTATTAAGACCTTTTATGAGTTATGGTTTGGTCATGTTTCTACAATTAGATATTTTAGAATCTTTGGAAGAAAATGTTATATCAAAAGAGTGAGGATATAGGAAATTTTGATGCAAGATGTGATGAATGAATATTTTTGGGACATTCTACTAGGAGAAAGGCCTACTGGTGTTACAACAAAAGATTGAGAAAAATAGTGGAAAGTGCAAATGTGAAGGATGATGAGTGCCATGAGAAACAAATCAGAACATATTGATGATTAGGATGTTAGTTTAAAGCAAGTGCAGACTTAGCGCATAAAATAGAGTGATCCAAAAGAGTCAATAAATCTAGATTTTGTTGGTGGTGAAGAAGTTCAAGAGACTGAAAACCAAAACAATCAGAAGACCCACAGGTATGTAAGATTAAATCATTCAGAGAATCAGATTATTAGTGATAAAAATAAAGGTGTGATGACTAGGAGAAGAATTGTTGTTTAAGAGACATGTCTAATTTACAAGATTGAGCCTAAAGATGTTGTTGAAGCTTGTAAAGATAAAAATTGGGTAAAAGATATGGAAGAAGAGTTGAATCAAATTGAGAAGAACAATACATGGGAACTTGTTCCAAGGCCTAAAGATAAGAATGTAATTGGTACTAAATGGGCATTCAAGAATAAACTGAATGAAGATGGAGAAATTGTTAGAGACAAAGCAAGACTGGTACGCAAAGGATATTCACCGATGGAAGGTATTGATTTTGAGGAGACTTTTTCTCTGGTAGCTAGAATTGAAGCTATTAGATTATTTCTTGCATATGCTTCTTATAAGAATTTCAAGGTATATCAGATGGATGTGAATTCAACCTTTTTAAATGGTGAGTTGGAAGAAGAAGTCTACATTGAACAACTAGATGGATTTTTATTGTCAGATGAAGGAGACATGGTATGCAGATTAAAGAAAGCATTATTTGGACTTAAACAAGCCCCTAGAGCGTGTTATGCTAGATTGGACAGGCATTTGATGAAGTTTTGATTCTCTAAAGGTATTGTTGATAGTAATTTATACTTCAATATTGATAAAAAACATTTTGATTGTTGAAGTTTTTGTTGATGCCATTATTTTTGGAGGAGATGATAATTTGAGTAAGAAGTTTGTTGATGATATGCAAAAAGAGTTTGAGATGTCTATGATAGGTGAGATGAAATTATTTTTGGGATTGCAAATTACACAGACTGATAAAGGCATTTTCATATCTTAATCAAAGTATGTCAAGGAATTGATGAAGAAGTTTGGGTTAAGTGATTCCAAACATGTTGGAACTCCTATGGTGACCAGATGCAAGATGAAAAAAGATGATGAATCTATGAAGTCTAATCAAACATTATATAGATCTATGATTGGTGGAATTCTATATTTGACTTAGAATAGACCAGATATTATGAATGTGTATGTCTTGTTGCAAGATTCTAGGCTGATCCTAAGGAAAGTCATGTTACTACTGTGAAAATGATATTTAGATATTTGGAGGGAACAGTTGATTATGGTTTGTGGTATCCAAAGAATGATGATTTCATTTCAAGTGCTTATACAAATGTTGATTAGGTAGGTGATGTTGATGATTGGAAAAACACTATAGGTGGTGCAATCTTTTTGGGAAAGAAGTTGGTTTCTTGGGCAAGTAAGAAGCAAAATGCTATTTCTTCATCTAATGCAGAAGCTAAATACATTGTTGCTGCTAGCAATTGTACTCAGGTAATTTGGACGAAGCAGATGCCGAAGGATATTAGTTGTTTATAATGAGCCTACTATTATATATTGTGACAATTCAAGTGTTGTCAATATCTCTAAGAATTTGGTGTTGCATTCAAGACAAAACATATATCAATCAACTTTCATTTCTTGAGAGAGAAGGTGAACGAGAAAGAAGTCAGATTGGAGTATAAATCTACAAAGGAACATATTGCAGATATCTTTATGAAGCCTTTTCCTGCAGATACATTTGTATATCTGAGAGAGAAGTTAGGGGTGATTTAACCTCCTAATGTGAACTAGATGCACTGAGATGCATCAATCCGATGGACTTCATAGTCTTATCATGATATCGGTGTTGCTACTTAGAGGGAGTAGTTAGTATGTGGTCCAGTTTGTGATTATGTGAGGAAGAGTTATCCTTTTTTTAAAGCCTTTTGCAATGATGTCAAAGGGGGAGATAAGCATGTGAAAAACTATTCTATCTATCTAAGGTGGAGAGCTTTGCATGCATAATCTCAAGGGGATATTTCTAGAGTTTATTTCTTTTCACATTCATATGATTCCATCAATGCCAAAGGGGAATATTGTTGGATATTAGAGTTGTTGGAATGTGTTGTTATAATTGATGTCAACATATTCCTGTGTTCTTGTGGTTCAATGTTGCAGAGAGTTGGTTTGGTTGGTATATTAAAAATATGCTGATGCAGATTTAAGGATTTAGAGATTAGTATCTTCAGTTGATTCAGCATGAGTTTCAATGTTCCGGAAGTTGGATCAAGTTATGAGGTTCGGTGTGATGACTATTTTTTCTGTTGGTTTTGTATTGCAGAGTTGTGATTTCTAGTTTGTATTGCTCAAGAATTTATTCATTATGTTGAGAGGATTTTGGAGAGTGTTTGGGATGTTCATGTGTGTCCTCAATCCGAGTGGTTCATGATTTGAAACTTCACAAGCATATATTTCAGTTTTTTAGTAAGTTATGTTGGTGTTCTTGAGCTTTGGGAGGGAGATGATGATTCTAGTAATCCGAGTTGTTGCGATGGAATTCATATTGCTTGTTGATGTTATTTGATCATGTTCTATGTGTATTGGTGGTCCGCATTGATCGATGTACGTGTTATTGAAGATTTTTTGGGTTTGGTGGTATTCTTCGTGTTATACAACCTTCTGGTTGACCCGATGATTCTTGCATTTTGCGAATGATCTTGGCAAGATATTTGGTGGTATTACGTGTTTGAGGTTTTGATTTAGGCCCATGCTATGTTCTTGCTGACATTTTATTGGTCCACATATTGATTTATGTATCATGTGATGTAATTTTCTAATTAGGTCTTATGAGTTGAGCCGACCTTAAAATTAAGGTTGATGATTTGTATAAATAAGAGTAACAACCATGTAAGATGTGTGTCTGCATTCTTAGAGGTTGTTGTATTTGCAAACAATAATTTGATCTTTCAGAAGAGTGATGAAGTGAAGTAGAGAGTTGCAGAGAAGACAATGTGCTTAAATGGAACTATGATCAGGCATTTGAAGATGCTATTCTTTCAGTTCATGTAATTCGGATTGGTGTCCAATCTTTGTAAGGCAGTGAGCCTTCCTTTTCCTCCGGGGGTTGTAGCCCTCTCTTGTATTTGAGCAGTGAGCTCTAGGCAGTGTGTCTGAATGCACGTGCATTCCCCATTGTAATATTTACATATACTACTACAAATTATCATCATATTGTGGGTAGGTTTCAACTATGGTTTTTACCTTAACTAGGTTTTCCACATCAAAATCTGTGTTATGTGTATTATTGTTGTAGTGTTTATCTTTGTTCTTGTTGTTAATGATTAGATCGACAGTTGTGGTTAATTTGTTTAAGTTTGGTGATAACTGATTCATCCCCCCCCACTCCCCATCCTCTCTCAATTTTCCTTCATTGTTGTTGCCAAAAATATGGACATGAGACAAAGACATAAAGAGAGAGTGAAGAGAGGGATATATATTGATGGTAGAGAAATAGAGAGGGAGAGAGAGGGGGGAGAGATAGAAAGATAAAGATGGAGACTAGAAGTAATATATTGAGGTAGATAGAAGGAGAGATATATGGGTAGAGAGATGGAGATATAATGAGTTAGTTATAGAGAAAGAGATGGAAGAAGAAATATGAAGAGATAGAGATAGATTGACAAAGAGACATAGATATATAAAGATTTAGGAAGAGGTAAAGTGGGAGAGAGGGAGAGATGGATACATGCCTAGAGATAAAGGGGAAGAGAGAAAGATAAAGGTATAGATGGCGATGGAGTGAGAGAGGAAGAAGGAGATAAATAGATAGAGAAAGGTAGAGGGGCATATAAAGATAAGGATAGATATAGAGATAGAGAGATAGAGATATAAGAAGAGATAGAGCTTGTAAAGGAAGAGTAAGAGGGAGATAGAGAAATAAAGAGATATAGATGGTTATATAGAGAGATGGAGAGATACATACATAAGGAGATATAGAGAGAGGGAGATAGAGAGATAAACAAGCAACTAGAACTAGAGATTTAGAAAAATAGAGATGGAGAGACATAAATGTATAGTGGGATAGATGTAAGAAAAGAGGAAGAGAGAGTGTTGGTGTTTCCAAATGACTCCTTGAATTACTCTAAGAGTTAGCCTTCTTCTTTCAACAAGAATTCAAGGTCATTGGCCAATTTACAAGGATATCACAATAAGATGGACAATCCTTCTACACTTCGAGCTCTGCAAGACCTAGACGGGTCAACCTATAGCAACATTTTCAAATAGGAAATCTATACCAATGTTGCTTCTTTAAAAACATATGGTTCTTAATGATACTGAATTAACTCATGTAAGCTTCTAGAATTGGCCCAATTCCACTTACCTCGTAGGATATTATCACCTGAGAACCCAAAACCTCACCAAAAAATAAAAGATCAATTCATTATAAAAAGATTGTGGTTACTGAACAAACATATCATCAGACTAGTGTATTATTCATTGGCACAGAGTCAAATTTCTAGCAGATTGACAAGAGTTACAATTATTTTCTCGCGTACAAATGCCTTACAAATATACCCTATCATAATTCCTCACAAATCATACTTTAAATCATCATATGATCATTCCTCAGTCACTGTAACATGCTATTAGAATTTAATTTCTTCCTTAAAGAAAACCTAGATATCACATTACACATCTATTGTAACCCATAGAGACAATTCTATTTGCCCATGACAAATAAAAGCTTTCAACTAAAGAAACAACATATATGAGACAATTCACAGGAATGTTTCTATTAATTTCTTTATACATAACAATCTCATATGCTAGAAAAATTAATTTCACTTCCAAAAATTCAACCAAACCGTTTCTATATTTCTATTTTTTCAGAACCCCCAGAAAATTGCTATGAATTCCCTTTTATAGAAAAATAAGGGAGCACAAAAGCTTCCAGCCAACCCTAAACCACTTGTCACTATCTATCCCTATTCCCTAGAACAAAACATGACAATTACCTCGAAAAAAACATGAGCAAAAAGGAACCACAACAAATCATGACTAAAAAGGAATCATACACCTTTTGGTTACAACCCTTTTTACCGGTCATATCATAAGAAAGAGACTACTTGACTGGATTGTAATAGAACTTCAAAAAGCAAAAGGAAACCTCCATCTAGAAGAAGTACTTCATATGACTCACATCTCTTTGGAGAAGAAATTTTGACAAGCGTCCATGTGTGCATTATATAAAGGAGTTACTAGAGCAACGTTTGATTTATTCAATATCCTAGCGCTATATTCTAATTGGTATAGGCCACTTACTTGTAACTGTAAATTCTCCACCACCTGTAATGTGGTGATAAAGGGTGATGGAGAAGTCAAGAGGAAAGTTTTTCTCTCCTTAAGGAAATGAGTGAAAGTTTCGCAAAAGATTCTCTTCAACCTCTCACACACATTACATTTAAAAGAGGGGGGAGAATTCAATAGATCCAATCTCAAGAGATTGAATGCTAAGTGAATTGAAAATTAATTTAGAAAGTGAAAGTAACCCATCTTGTAGAATGCAATAGGTTGAATTATGTGATTTAAGACTAAGTGTAAAAGTGACAAAGAAATGATTATAAGTTAAGATAGAAATGCAGGATGAAGTTGTGCACTTGGAATTAACAGTAAAAGGCCGAGACGAAGCTCGCCTACAAATTTGGGCGAAAGTTGTTAGGACCGTGTTGAAAGTGCACATGGTCCTCCGAAAACTCCGCAAACCAAAAAGGGTTTTTCCACCTCTGAGAATGGAATCCAAATCCGCAAATACAACTGCACACCTACAATCTACACACAAAAAAGAGAGGAAAAGTTGTTGGGATCGGAGGTTTTCCTTCAGGTCAAACCCCAGTTTTCGAATTAACCAAATAAAAAAAAGTTCTTGCAAGTAATGAAATTAAATGATTGAAATGGAATTCACCTCAAGGGAGGATGTAATTGAAATGTTGATAGAGTTGTTTGAAGGATATGTAGAATTGAATGTCAAGAGAGATCTCCACTTCAATGGTTGAATCTTTGACTTGAATGCAACACCTAGCCTTGAAAGGATACTTGAGATGCTCAATGGATGCTTGAATGGACACTTGAATGCTTTATTTCACTTAGGATCACAATTTCCTCTTCATGTGTGTATATTCTTGAACTTCTTGACTTATGCAAATGGGAGAGAGAATGCATCGTATATATTCACCTCAAGGGAGGATGTAATTGAAATGTTGATAGAGTTGTTTGAGGGATATGCATAATTGAATGTTAAGAGAGATCTCCACTTCAATGGTTGAATCCTTGACTTGAATGCAACACCTAGCCTTGAAGAGAGTCCAAATCTACAAATACAACTGTGCACCTACAACCTACACACATAAAAGAGAGGAAATGTTGTGGGGATTGGGGGTTTGCCTTTAGGTCAAACCCCGGTTTTGGAATTAACAAAATGATAAAAAGTACTTGCAAGTAATGAAAGTAAATGACTGAAATGGAATTCACCTCAAGGGAGGATGTAATTGAAATGTTGATAGAGTTGTTTGAAGGATATGTAGAATTGAGTGTCAAGAGAGATCTCCACTTCAACGGTTGAATCCTTGAATTGAATGCAACACCTAGCCTTGAAAGGAGACTTGAGATTCTCAGTGGATGCTTGAATGGACACTTGAATTCTTGAATGCTTGATTTCACTTAGGATTGCAATTTCCTCTTCATGTATGTATATTCTTGAACTTCTTGACTTATGCAAATGGGAGAGAGAATGCATCTTATATATTCACCTCAAGGGAGGATGTAATTGAAATGTTGATAGATTTGTTTGAAGGATATGTAGAATTGAATATCAAGAGAGATCTCCACTTCAATGGTTGAATCCTTGACTTGAATGCAACACCTAGCCTTGAAAGGAGACTTGAGATGCTCAATGGATGCTTGAATGGACACTTGAATGCTTGATTTCACTTAGGATCACAATTTCCTCTTCATGTATATATATTCTTGAACTTCTTGACTTATGCAAATGGGAGAGAGAATGCGTCTTATATATTCACCAATTAGGGTTAATTGACTGATTTTTCATTATAGGTCGACATAGGGAAACTTTCCCGCTTCCAAAATGAAAAGCCCAATGCAAAGTTTGAATGGAGGGGGCCAAAATAGTCAAAGGACAAGGGTGCCACACCCCTGTCCTGCCCTAATTTAGGATGGAAAGCAATAACAAGGAGTGCGGGGTACAAGGAAATGCAAGCTTCAGGTAGTGTGGGCATGTCTTGGGTCTCCAATTAAGCTTAGGGATTCATTTCTCCAATGTGAAGACCCAAATGTGGTTGAAAATTGCAAGGTCGCAATTTTATGATGCTACATTTAGCCCCCACTTTAGTGGGAGTATAAGAATATGCCAATACTACCGGTAAAGTACAAAGAAACAAGATTAAAAGACTTTCACCACGTCAAGGAGGCAAGATACGCCAAGCCCCCAGTGGACTAAGGATCTTACGACATCGATTGACAAAGTAAAAGGGAAGATCAAGAGGGAAGGACCACGACTGCATGTAGCAAGGTTTCCCTCACTATGAGTCATGAAAATCAAGGATACCAAAAATTACAAAGTAAAGCCAAGTTCACTAAGTAAATTTGAGTATAAAGAAGGAAAATATGAGCGGAGTGTATGACCCCATGTTAAAGCGATCACGCATGCCTTATTGGGAGGGATTGATTTAAGATAGGATACACCCAAGAGAGAGAAAGAGAGAAAGAGTACGTTATCACAAGGATTTATCCCCCAATTGAGGAGTAAACACAAACATAAATCATGAGGTAGTTTCTCTTTCTTCAGGCTCAGTATGTTGTATGATAACTCATATATATATAGAATAGTCGTCATTCCCCAAAGAAAGGAAACTACCTTGTAAGAAAGAGAATAGAAGGTGTCTTTTAAGTCAACATGAAAGAGACCAAAAGAGATCTCAATGCTTTGCATCATCCTCAAGTAGACATTACTAGGGAACATAGAAGAACATGGATACACATAGAGGAACAATCAAAAAAGAGAAAGAAAATAGAGAGAGGTAGAGGATCTACGGTCCTAATGAAGCTAATCTAGCATGTCATCCGCCTCCCGACCTTGTTGATCAATATTTCAAGAAGGTGGGAAACATGCTAGAGGAGCAACATCAAGCACAACAGATGGAGCTATCAAAAGATCCAAACAAGGACTATTCTCATGTGCTAGGTCAATTTGTTCATTTCTAGGAGCTAGGATAAAGGCTTTTGAAAATTGTGCAGATAAATGTTTGTCTGCATCAACATATTCATATTCACTATAAGAAGCATTAGGAGTTGTATTGCCATGATGAATAATATTTTCACCTATTTCTTCATCAAGATTTATAGAAAGAGGAGCGGGAACATGAATGGGAGTAAAACCATCACATGCTTTTTGCAACTTATGATTTGGAGATGTAGGTTCAACATATTGTTTAGGAGAAAAGGGAATCATGTCAACTGTTAGTATTTTGGGAGATTAAATATTTTGAGGAAAAACTTCACGAGCTCAAGCATGACGCTTTTGTCGGCGGTCTCTCGCACAATGATTCCGTTGAGTCTTAGCAGAAGACTAAGAAGGAGGAGGAATATTTGTTGAAAGAAGAGTATTCTCATCTCTGATAGTTGAAGGTTTAGGTTGAGGTCTTTTAGGTTGAACAAGAGGAGAGGCAAGTCTCTTCTCTTTATAAGAGAAAGGAGGTACAACCACACCATATAAAGGAGGAATATTTGGTGTAGGAAGGAGACTAGGTCCATCATAAGGAGGAGGTACAGGTCTAACCTTAGGAGGAATATTGTTATCCTTCTGAGGAGGAGACATAGTTTCATCCATTGGAATAGGTTGGGAATCTTCCTTAGCAGGAAGGTTAGTTCTATCTGTCAAGGGAAGAACCTCATCTTCAAGAAGGATGGGAATATCAAGCTTTGGAGTTCTAGGTTGGCTTAAGGATAGGATCATATCTTTCTTCCACTTTTGATAAGATTGAAAGAGATCATCGCTTCTCGACGGAAGAGATTGAAATTGTTTAGGCCAAAAGAAATCAATAGGAACACTTGGGATTCTTTCAACTAGTTGAAATAAGCTATGGTTAATAGTTATGATTTCTCCATTGTGGGTAAATTTCAAACATTTATGGATTGGAGAAGCAATAGCCTTCATGAAGGATAGCCAAGGATAGCCCAACTTCACACGGAATTGCTCAGAGGAAGGAATGATAACAAAGTTGACATCCATAGATTTAGTGTGAACCTCAATAAGAAGTATGATAGAACCAATGGTAGGACAAGAGAATCCATCAAATAAATTAATGACCACATTAGTGTCGTCATATATTGGTTTATATAAATGTAAAGTGAAAAGATACTCCTCAGTGATGACATTTACCATGCAAGAGGGATCGATAAGCACACCATGATAAGGAATTTCTTGAATATTTGCAACTATATATAGAGGTCCACCAGGTGCTCTAATGGTCTCCCTAGGGTCAAATGTGATACATAGATCTTTAGGTTTTCTTTATTTCTCTACCATATTCATCAAATTTTGAACCGTGGTAATCACATCAGAAGGAGAGAAAGAGGTATGTTTAGTCTCAATCACGTTAGAGGTATGAGAAGGTAAAGGATCAATAAAAATCTTAAGATTTTGATTAGGAGGGGCTATTGATTTGTTTCCCTTATCATTCACACCTGCCACAGATATAGTATTATTATCAATCAAATCTTGAATCTTACTTGTTAATGAAAACACTTCTCAGTGTTATGACCAGATTGACGATAAAATTGACAAAAAAAATTATTATCAAAGTAAGGTGAGGTTTCCTTAGAAGGGTCAATTGGTTTTATTGGAGGAAGTTTGATAACATTTCTTTGTAACAACTAAGACACAATACTATGTAAACATTCATTCAAAGGAGTAAATTGTCTTTCTCTTTTAAAAAATTTAGAAATAGGAGGCATGCCTGTTGTATCATTCACATTGTTGTTGTTGATGTTGTCATTGAATTTGATAAATACTTTGTTTGGTTTGAACTTTGCAAATGGTTGTTGAGCACTATCACCCTTATCACTCGGAGCCATAGGAGTGGATTTCTCTAGTTGACTCATAGTCAGTTGATAATTGTGAAGTGTTGCACATAACTGCGGAAATGAAGTAAACTCAGAAAGGAGAAGTTTTTCTATAATATATTTTTTTCAAATTAGAAATGAAAATATTTGAATATCATTATTAGGCACTTGAAAAGAAATTTGAGAACACAAATTCTTGTATCTACCAATAAAATCAATCACTTTTTCTTTAACACCTTGTTTACAATGTATTAAATCAGTCAAAGTGATCTTAGGACCTATGTTGTTTTGAAATTGTTGAATAAAATTATTTGCTAATTGTTGAAAAGAAGTAATAAAATAGGAAGCAAAAGAGATATACCATTGTAAAGCCTTCTCTCAATGTTCTAGTAAACAATTTAGCAAGCAATCTTTGATCATAAGAAAAGTCAGTACACAAAGTTTGGAATGTCTTGACATGTGTTAAAGGATCACCTTTTCCATTATAGAGTTCCAATTGAGGGACTTCAACATGTTTAGGGGGGACGAATCTAACAATATCAAGAGAAAGTGGGCTCGCAACATCAAACGTGGGCACACTAAACTTGGATTGACTCATAGAAGTGATTTGTTGTTGCAATGATGGCACGGTTTGAGCAAGATTATTAATGGTTTCTTGAGTTGAATAATTCATGTTAGACATGTTTGATTGAGAGGGTGGTGTGATGTTGTTGAAAGAATGCATTAATTGAGAATAAGGTGGAGGAACATTATGGTAAGAAGGCATAGGATATTATTGAGTAGGAAATGGGACACTAAAAGGAGGAATGGAATGATTGGATGAATTACCCCCTTACATCACATTGATTGGGTGAGAGACAAGGGGAATACTTATTGAAGGCATGGGTAAGGATGAAAGGCTTATTGAAGAAGAGGGATTGCCCGCATGACTAATGGTTGTAGGTATGACATGTTGAGTTGATGTAGCCATGATGTTTGAAGAAAGTAGGAATACTAGGCATCGGAGTGGTCAAAGGAATAGAATGATTGATTTGTGTAGAAGGTTGTGAATAACCTAAGTTCTCAACACAACTCTTTATTGGCATGACATTAGAATCAACAATATGAGCAATGCTACACAATATATCAATTCTATTCTTATCACTTTGAATCATGTGCTTTAGGCCTTCAATTAATGGAAGAGCTTCACTATTAGGGTATTCTTGGGACATCCATTGTTGAAAGTTGTCAAATTGATTATCCAATTCTGAAAGTTGATCTATGGAAACTCTAGTCAAATCTTCTTCTCCATCATTAGAATCATCAATTGGGTAGATAGGGATGAGAAGAATTAGCATTATATTCATTAAAGAAGTCACCCAAATTAGGCTTCGTCTCCTCAGGAATTCAACCTTAATTCTAATGCTTCCTTTAACGGGGATAGTAGAGGTAGGACTAATAGTGGTAAAACTCATGCACTAGAGGGAAAATTTGAATTTTGAATTTTAGGAACAAAGTTTGTAAAATTGAATAATGCAAAATTCAAGGAAATTACGATTACATAATTTGAACTTTGTTGAAAGGATAGATGACACAATTTCTAAAATAATTTAGGAAATTGAGATTTAAAATTAAGGCCAATTGAATACCACTTAATTTCAAAATTAATTTTTTTAAAATTTGAATTTTTAAACTCAGGGCAGATTAGAATTAACCACTTAATTTCAATTTTTTCCTTGAAAGTTGTGATACTGAAATTGGGAAGTATTTTTTATTTTAGAGAGAGCAAAATTTGAGAAAATTAGCCAATTTTCTAGATTCAAGCAATTAAATACAGTCATAACAGTCTACCGAAATTTTGGGAAAAAACTAGGGACAGTGTTGAAAGTGCACATGATCCTCCCAACTTTTTTGAAATTTTTTAAGGATGAGAGTTACGACGATTTTAGAGCTAACCCCCCAAAACTGGTTGATTTTACCAAGTTTAGATAGGAAAAATTGAGGTTAGAATGTGAAAATAGGACCCTAATAGGATTTTGAAAAAGATAAGAATTTGAATTGCAAATTTAAAAAAGGTCAAACCTAATAGATAGGGCCACCTTGAAGAATGTTTAGAAAATTGAAATTGATTGAAATTTGCACAAAATCCAATTAATTTTGAAAATTAGGGTTTTAGGACCTCACCACTGAATTTTAAAATTTTGAATTTTGAAAAAGGGAGGGAAATTAAAAAATTTGAATTTTAGGGAAGAAGAAAAATCTGAAATATTCCTAAATCTGAAAATTAAATGTAAATTCAAGTTTTGCACAAGTTCAAATTGATTTTTAAAAATTAGGGTTTCGACAATTAACCTCTTAATTTTATAAATTTGATTTACAATTTAAACAAGACAATGATGAAATTGAATTTGACAATCAATGCAATTTTTAGATCTAAAACAATAGATAGCAATTTTTACAAGACACAAGCTCAATTCCAATTTTTGAAAACTAGGGTTATGATTGAATTAACCACTAAGTTTTATAAATTTGCAATAAAAATAAACTTGTAAATGAAAAATATGCTATGACTTGAAATGTCAAGCATGTAAGACGTCGGGTTCACCAATGTGTAATGTGGTGAAAAAGGGTGATGGAGAAGTCAAGAGGAAAGCTTTTCTCTCCTCAAGGAAAGGAGTGAAAGTTTCGCAAAAGATTCTCTGCAACCTCTCACACACAATACATTTAAAAGAGGGGGGAGAATTCACTAGATCCAATCTCAAGAGATTGAATGCTAAGTGAATTGACAATGAATTTAGAAAGTGAAAGTAACCCCTCTTTTATAATGCAATAGGTTGAATTATGCGGTTTAAGACTAAGTGTAAAAGTGACAAAGAAATGATTATAAGTTGAGATAGAAATACAGGATGAAGTTGTGCACCTGGAATTAGCAGTAAAAGGCCAACACAAAGCTCCCCTAAAAATTTGGGCGAAAGTTGTCAAGACTGTGTTGAAAGTGCACATGATCCTTCAAAAAATCCACGCACCAAAAAGGGTTTTTCTGCCTTTGAGAATGGAGTCCAAATCTGCAAATATAGCTACACACTTGCAACTTACACATAGAAAAGAGAGGAAATGTTTTTGGGATTGGGGGTTTGCCTTCAGGTCAAACCTCATTTTTGGAATTAACCAAATGATGAAAAGTACTTGCAAGTAATGAAAGTAAATGATTGAAATGGAATTCACCTCAAGGGAGGATGTAATTGAAATGTTGATAGAGTTGTTTGAAAGATATGTAGAATTGAATGTCAAGAGAGATATCTGCTTCAATGGTTGAATCCTTGACTTGAATGCAACACCTAGCCTTGAAATGAGACTTGAGATGCTCAATGGATGCTTGAATGGACACTTGAATGCTTGAATGATTTATTTCACTTAGGATCGCATTTTCCTTTTCATGTATGTATATTATTGAACTTCTTGACTTATGAAAATGAGAGAGAGAATGTGTCTTATATATTCTCCAATTAGGGTTAATTGACTGATTTTTAGTTATAGGCCAACACAGGGAAAATTTTCCCACTTCCAAAATGCAAATCCCAATGCAAAGTTTGAATGGAGGGGGCCCAAAATAGGGCAAGGATAGGGGTGCAATAGGGAGTGCAGGGTGTGAGGAAATGCAAGCTTCGGGTAGTTTGAGCATGTCTTGGGTCTCTAATCAGGCTTAGAGATTTGTTTCGCCAATGTGAAGACCCAAATATGGCGGAAAATTGCAAGGTCGCAATTTTATGATGCTACACTACCCTGTCAGCATCATCAAGAACCTTATCTAATAATTTATGGAAAATGGAATCTCTAAGTTCTAACTTCCATTCATGGTTCGTCTTGAAATTTCTACCCTCTTTTATGAATGATGGGATGGGAGTGCCTTGTAACTTAGTGAATCTTTTTGAAGCTTGGATAATATAGCCATGGAATTTTTGGTGACCACTAATCAATTCATTAGCTTCAAGGATATTAGGTTCTAATGTACCCGACATGTCTCTCCATACTTGAGCATCCCAACCTACAGATTCAGCAAACACACACATACAATGAAGTAACCGCTACTTTTGATACAAATATTTTACAGTGATTTTTAAATGGATCTCTATTGCCCGTTGTCTCTGCATGGTATGGAAAAATTCTTGGTACCTTGTCCATGTGATCTATAAATAGGGTAACATTTGTTCCACCCTACTTTTAATATAATCTTGAGCCCATGTAAACTTGTTCATTCTGAGATCCCTTTTCAAACACATTACTTCATTTTGTAATTTTAACATCTGTTTCTCAATCTCCTCTCTCTTGTTTCTATCATATATAAGGCTAGTTTTTAATTTTGAAATAGTATTTTCATCTTCTAATAACATACTTTTTCCTTTTGTAGCTCCTAATGCTTATTTCAACTCAATGTTTTCTTCAGTAATTTGTGCAATTGTTTCATTCAACTCCTCAATCTTTTCTTGGGTAAATAAAACAACATTCACATTTAGGTTAGCTATATTACTAACATGAACATCCTTAAGCCACTACACCATGAACTATCCAATTACTTCATTCATATCATTAATCAATTTTGGCCTTTGTCTTTCAGGATACATACACCATGTGGAAAGAGTTTTGTCTGAAGGCCTAAAATCTAAACCAAAATAGATTTTATCATATCCTCCATCCGTAAGGCCACGATCAAACTTATGTTCTCTCCTCAGGTTGTCAAAAATAATATTTGAGGATAAATCCATCCCAAGGATAATTAGGCATCTAGCTTCTTTAAGTAACATCCTCCCTTTCTCAGGTGTCATTTGATCAAATTCCTCTTTAAGATTTGCATGGAACTTCCTGTTATACTCATCCCTTTGCTCACTGGAATCTCTGTCAATCCTTCAAAAATTTCTTTCCCTTTCCATTTATACATAAACAATTTAAATTCTTGAGACTTAATGAATTCATCATCAGATATGAAAGACTCAGAAGCCTTTCTTCTTATGCCCTCTATCAAATAGCTTCTTACTTGGATCAGGTTATCATTATCCTCATCTGGTGGAATGTAAGGTAGCAACCTTACTTCTTGAGTCACTTCCATTTACTCTCAGGATTCGCTTGTGTCCTCACCTTCTTGAGATAAATTAACACATGAAGATGGTGCTAGAAACATCCTAGCCGAAGGAAGAATATCAATTGACCCACCCACCTCAAAATTTGAGGGTCTTGGAGATGGAAGTGGAGGAATAGGTGTATCAACAAGGAAAACTAGGGCACTTTGGATAACCTTTTTGATTCTTGTTACTCTATCTTGTTCCTTCGGGAAGAGTCCCTCATGAGAGGGGTCTTCTAACCTTTTCTTGCTTTCAATTTTTTGTATCTTAAAATACATTGACCTTCTTGTTTGTACCTCTTCATAAGAAACACAATTTCTCATTAATTCTTCTCTAAGTTCAAACTCATGTTGAACTTTTCCCAATGTCATTGTCCTCTTGGCAGAAGTGTAATATCCTTTTGGATCAAATTCTCTAGTTGTCAATCCTAATGGGAGGAGAAAAGATATAAACAATTTAATGGCTTCTTCAAAACCTTTAGTAGTGTTGACCTCAAACTCACCAACCACCAGGCACATGGGAAAGAAGGATCCTTTTTGGCTATTTCTAAAAGGAGCAAAAGCCTCATACATCTGGCATACAATTTTTAAAGTGGCCAATTGGTTTGGGACTATGAAAGGTAGCATATGTGGTTTTCCTTTAAAATCATACACTCTAATATATGAATATCTCTCATCCAGATACCAATCAACCCAATTGTGGTCAATATTCACATTGATTTCCTTCTCCTTCCCCTTTGGTCTTAATTAATTCATCACTTGCTTTGTCAACCTGGGAAATTCTATGCCACATGCAATATATATCCTTCTGACAAAATACTGCTCAAACATTAGAGACTGAAAAATGTTGATATCCATTATCCCAAATAGCAATCCACAATTGGACTGGCACCTTAACTCCTTTTTGGATAGGTCTTACATTAAGAAAAGGGCCCCATACATCATACTTATATCCTTGGAATAGTATTATATGAATCAACAATGAATACAATTTGAAATTTACTTTTGAACCACCCTACTGAATCCCTACTAGTGATTCATGCAATGCATTTGCAACAAATTGAGGGTAATCATAACACTTGTAGTCAGTCTCTCCTTGTACATCACACACAAGAAACAATAATTCCTTAGGAATTATAGAATCCCCATTATATCCCAACACTTGACATATTGCATAATAAGTCAGCTCAAAATATCTGCAAAACAAATCCACCTTGTAAGGGGGTTGCTCATTCCTAACAAATTTCTGCAAGTTATCCTTATATCTAGGTCTATGAATGGGCAACCATTTCCTTCTGAAAAATACCTCTGTGGCATCATACTTAGCTTTGAGGTTTTCCAAATTAATATATGTGTTACAATCCCTACAATCCTCTAAGCCAAACACCTCCAATATTGTATCCCTGTTAATGCCTAACAATCTCCCATTCATGAACCTGACATATCGACCTTCAACATTATAACACCTTGCCAGAGATTTAATGAAGTCTACTTTGAGAAAAACATTTGGAACGAATAATATAGCCAATCCTAATCTCCATGTGTTACACTTAGGAATTGCAGACTGTGATTTCATATAAATGCATTTGAAGATATGATGCCCTCTGACTCTAAAATAACTCTCCCTAGAATTAGATTGTTTGTCCGCAAACCTCATAGAACTTTCCCCTATCTTAGGTCTATAGGATGAATCGATCAATTGATAAATTAAGTCATCATGGAAGTTTTTATCCTTCTTTTGTCTTTTAGCCTTGGGCTCCATAGACTGTGAAGCTTTCGAGTGCAAGGGCACCTCTAGATCTTATTAGGCCTCATATAGGCAAAATGTGATTTTTGATAAATTTTATCTTAAGTTGTCCTAATAAGGTATTCTTAGGTCATTTTAGACCATTTTCAATCATTATGTCAAGTTGTAAGCCTATTGGAAAAAAGTTGCAAAAGTTGCTCAAAAATTGTAAAATGTTGTCATGCATTTTTTTTTGTCAAAATTGCTAAAAGAGGGAAAAAAGAAAAGAAGGTGAAAAGTCATGAAAAGGCATGGATCAGTTACATATTATGATTTTGGCTTAAATAAGCCTTTTTGGCTCTATTGTATAGATCGATCAAGATTTCAAGAGTAATTTTCAATAAAATTCTCAGTTTTCCTGGTTTTTTTTTTGTGTGTGTTTTAACAGTTTGATATTGGCTTGATTTGAGCTTCTTTCCTTCATTCCCATGAAAAGGTACTAATTGTGATTGTTAGAGTTTTGAATCTACTCTCATATGAACCTAGTCTTGTCAAATTTCATTGAGTTTTTGTAAAGATATTGCAATTTTTGTAATAAAGGGTCAAAACCCTACCTAGGGCAATCCGTGGGTGAACAAAATGTAGTTTCTTTCAAACCACAAGGTGAAAAAATTCTCAATAATTGTATTTTATTTTTTTGTTGTATGTTTTTACTTTTTATAGGAGTGAATGTCAAAAGGAGGAGGTTTGAAAAGGTTTTGAGGCGTTGAAAGTCTGATATCCCTTATGTATAAGACATAGCAGTGTTAGTTTTGTGTTGCATGTATGTATAGAAGGAAAGATCAAAGGGGTATGAGTGTGTGGAAATAAAAGAGGTTGAGTAGGGACCATAATCTCTTGATATTTCCTTATTATAAGCTTGTATGTGTCATAAACAAGTCACTTTGTATGACTATCTCAGAGAAAACTGTGGCAATCATAGCAACAGTCTGATAAACCTTGCAAAAATCTCATTTTTGTCTTTGATTAATACTTGAATATGGTTGGGAAAGTGTATTTGATTGGTTGGGTTCCTAAACACCAAGATACAATAGCATACATACCTCTTAAGGCATTGGATTTGTCACAAACCTTAAGACTACCCTAAGAAGTGCAGTCACAGTCTTAGTTTCATTTTATCAATGCCAAGTGAAGGATCATAAAAAATAGTCAATGCCTTTGTTTGCATGGGTTCATAGGAGAGTGTGCATGGTGCACAAGATCCCCATGCCTCTTGTTATAGTGGTCTTCTGTCAAAACTGGACCTTGTTTGAATCAACTTATTAATTGTTCTAACAATGTTAATAGTCCCTGTTTTAGGAATAGTCATTTTCATAAGAAGAAGATTCTTATTTAGATCATAAAAAATACATTGTATGCTCGCATTTCAGCTTTGATATGTTGTGTAAAGTCACAAAGGTAAATATTTTGATGTTCTTACACCAATTTGAAAGGTTAAGGAAGTCTTTGTTACCCATTCCTATAAGGATCCAAATCATTATCATTTATAACATCCTTAAGCCATGATGACAGTTTGTTTGGAGGCAGAGTTCAGGTCTTTTCAAGAGGGATAAGGTGTCCTAGATCACGTTCTTGCAAGTCTTAAACCATGTTAAGACTCCAATAGGTGGTTGAGAGACTAGTATGATGCTTTATCCTCACCATATCTCCTAATTGAGAAGTGTGATCAAACAAGTGTTCTTTAACCTTCCAAACCTATTTGCCCTTATCTCTGCATCAAATTGGTATCAAAACATAGGTTGGGTCAGAAAAGAGTTTAGAGAGTGTCAAATAAAACCATTTCAAGATGCCTCCTAAGAAGAAATTTGCTAGGATGATGAGTGAGTTGGAAGAGAAACAAGCTAAAGAGATAAGAGAATTGAAATAATTGACAGAGAGTCTTCAAGATAGACTGGTCATAGTTGAGATAAGTCAGAAAAGAGGAATGGTCACAGGAGATGTGAGTGACCAAGAGAAAGAAGAAAAAGAAGGGGAAGGAGAAGAATCCCTAGAGTAGGTGGACCATAAAGATGAAATGATGGTCAGGATGTTGAATTCTATCAAAGGAGATGATTCTAAGATAAAGTTGGACTTACCAATGTATGGAGGAAGTCTGGATGGTGAGGATTTCTTGGATTGGATAGGAGCAATGTATAGCTATTTTGAGTATGAGGAGGTATCATAAGAACATAAGGTGAAGTTAGCAAAGACCAAGTTCAATGGTCATGCCTCACTTTGGTGGGATTATATACAATATGAAAGAAGGAAGAATGGAAATTATATAATTACTTCATGGGATAAAATGGTTTCCAAACTCAAGGGAAAATTCCTCCCAAGTGATTATTCTATTCAACTATATAAGAGACTATAGAATCTAAGACAGAAGGACATGGATGTGAAAGCCTACATAGAGGAATTTTACAAATTGAGTATAAGAGCCAACCATGAACAAGATGAGGTTAAAAATGTGGCAAGATAGATTAATGGACTAAGGTTCAATATGCAATATGAACTTAGCCTTACCAATCCAAAAATAGTAGAAGAGTGTTTTTCAGTTGGCACTAAAGGCTGAAGATAAGTTGAAGAGAAGACAAGAAAAACAAGGTAGAGGTAGGGGTAGATAAAACTTTAGAGGAAGAGACACATTCTCTGGTAGAGGTCAATCTCAAAGATCTCAAGGAGAAACAAGTGAACCCTAGGAACAATTTATGTCTGAAATAAGATAAGGTTTTAGAGGAAGAAGACCAAATTTTAGGGGCATATTTGGAGGTCAAAGAAGTGGATCTAATGCATTCACTAGGAAATGCTACAAATGCAATAAGTCTGCTAGCCATCAAGCTTGGAAATGTCCTAAAAACAAGTCTATGAATTCATTTAGTGGAGAAAGAAGAAATCAGATTGCTAAAGTAGAGGATATTGGGAGTGTAAGCTCATCTACTCAATAAATTTCTCCTAAGGTTGGAGAATCACTCTTGATGAGAAGAACATTGATTAAAGTACTAGTGGAAGAAGAACCCCCCAAAGAAAGTCACTTTTCAGAAACACATGTAAGAGTCAAGGAAAATGTTACAAAGTTGTGATTGATTCTAGTAGCACAAACAATTTGGTCTCTATGGAGATGGTACAGAAACTAAAATTGAAAATGATCCCTCATACAACTCCCTACAAGGTCACATGGTTGAATAAGGGGCAACAAGTGTTGGTGAATGAACAATGTTGGGTGGATTTTCAGATTGGAGGGTACAAAGATAAAGCATTGTGTAACATCATCCCTATGGATGTTTGGCATATCTTGCTTGGAAGGCCATGGAAAAATGACATGTATGCCAAACATGATGGAAGCAAAAACACATATGTCATTGACAATAATGGAGTTACCTTTACCCTTACACCACTCAAAGATGAAGAACACATCCCACAAGCTAGAAACAATGTGATGTTGGTAGGAGAAAAAGAATTTTTGAAGACTATGAAGGAGGAGAAAAATGGGTTTGCTGTCCTAATCAGACCCAAGAATGTTGCAGCAATAGAGAAGGTGAAAGATGTACCACATGAAGTCCAAAAGTTGGTGAAAAAGTATGAAGATATAGTGGTGGATGAACTCCCAAGTTCACTCCCACCTATGAGAGACATAAGTCATTGCATTGATTTCATTCTTGGAGCTAATATACCTAATAAGGCATCCTACAAGACAACCCCAAAATAGAATGAGGAGATCAGAAAACAAGTGAAAGACTTTCTTGAGAAAGGGTTGATTAAAGAGAGTCTAAGACCTTGTGCAGTACTGACTATTCTAGCAACCAAGAAAGATGGAGGATGGAGAATGTATACCGGTTCCAGGGCCATCAACAAGATCACAATCAGATATAGGTTCCCAATAGCAAGGATTGAAGATCTCATGGATTGTTTAAGTGGAGCCACTTACTTCAAAAAGATGGACTTAAAGAGTGGATATCACCAAATTAGGATGAAAAGTGGAGATGAATGGAAGAATTATTTCAAAACCAATGAAGGACTCTATGAATGGATGGTAATTCCTTTTGGCCTCTCAAATGCTCCCAATACTTTTATGAGGCTTATGAATGAGGTATTGAAGCCTTTTATTGGTAAATTTGTAGTCATTTATCTCGATGATATTTTAATTTATAGTTCTAGTAAGGAAGAGCACCTACATCATTTGGATCTGGTTTTGAAAATATTGAATGAAGAAAAGCTAATGATAAACCTGAAAAAGTGTGAGTTTATGAAAATAAAGTTGGTTTATCTTGGATTTGTGGTGACTAATGGTTCTTTGAAGATGGATCCTAGCAAGGTGGAAGATATTTTGACTTGTCCAACTCCTAAATAAGTTTTTGAGGTGAGAAATTTTCATGGTTTAGCAAGTTTTTACAGAAAGTTTATAAGAGGTTTTAGTCATGTGTGTGCTCCTATTCTGGATACTTTAAAGGGTGAGAATAGAAATAAGTTTGTTTGGACTCTAGAAGTTGAAAAGAACTTTTAAACTTTGAAAAGAAAGGTTGTAGAGTAGCCTATTCTTTCCCTACTTGATTTTAATAAGGTTTTCACCATTGAATGTGATGCAAGTGGGTATGCTATACGGGTTGTCCTTAGTTAGGAAAATAGGTCGGTTGCCTTCTTTAGGGAAAAAATAAATGATACTAAGAAGTATTCATCTTATGATTTATAAATGTATGCTATAGTTCAAGCTTTGAAAAAATGGAGACACTATCCCCCTCCTAGAGAGTTTATTGTTTATACTGACAATCATGTACTTCAGTTTTTGAATAGTCAGGATAAGCTTAGCCACAAGCACATGAAATGGGTGAAGTATCTACAAAGCTTCACATTTACTATCAAGCACAAGAAGGGGTGGTCCAATAAGATGGTAGATGCATTGAGTAGAAGGGCAATGATGATTCAAGAGATCAAGTTGGAGAGTGTTGGTATAAAATCTTTCAAGGGTATCTATGATGATGAGGTTGATTTCAAGGATATTTATGCTTCTTGTAAACAATCTAGCAGTGTTTATCATGATGATAATTATGATTTTATGATTCAATAAGTTTAATTGTTCAAAGGGGCTCAATTGTGTGTGCCCAAATGTTCTATCAGAGATAATTTAATCAAGGAGAAGCATAGTGGTAGTCTTGCAGGTCATTTTGGTCTAGATAAGACCTTAGAGTAGCTAAGAAGGCACTATTATTGGCCTAAAATGCAAAGTGATGTAAGGAAGTTTGTTGAAAGGTGTGTTATTTGTGAAAGGGCAAAAGGAACCAACACAAATTTAGGTCTTTATAAGCCTTTACCAATTCCAAGTAGGCCATGGGAGTCTATAAGTATGGATTTTGTACTTGGCTTACCCAGAACACCTAGAGGATTTGATTCTATTTATGTTGTTGTAGATAGGTTTTCCAAAATGACACACTTCATACCATGTAAGAGCACTAATGATGCATCATATATTGCTGGTTTGTTCTTCAAGGAGGTGGTAAGAATCTATGGTTTTCCTTTGAATATTGTTTCAGATAGATATAGTAAATTTGTTGGCCATTTTTGGAGAACTTTGTGGAAGAAACTTGGTACTAACTTGAGTTCAGTTTAGCCTATCACCCATAAACATATGGGAAAACATAGGTGGTAAATATGAGCCTTGGTAATCTCCTAAGATTCTTGACAAAGGAGCATTCAACACAGTGGGATCTTATCTTACCCCAAGCTGAGTTTGCATACAATGATTCCATCAAAAGAAGCATTAGTAAGACTCCATTTGAAGTAGTTTATGGATTACAACCTAGAGGAGTGTTTGAGTTGAGAGATATCACTAGTATGGAGAGGATAAGTGCTAAAGGAGAGATATTTGATGTGCCTATGGAATAAATCCATCAACAAGTTAAAAATAATCTCCAAAAGACCATTGAGAAGTATAAGCAACATGCTGATTTGAAAAGGAGAGAACTTCATTTTAAAGATGGAGATTTGGTTTTGGCTCACTTGAGGAAAGGCAGTCTTCCCAAAGGATAATATAATAAGATACAAATGAAAAATATAGGACCATGTAGAGTGGTCCACAAATTTGGAACTAATACCTATGAGACAAAACTCCCTTCTAGGGTTTCTATCTCTGCTATTTTTAATGTTTCTAACCTTTAACCTTACAAAGGGGTTGTGGTTGTAGGTGAAGATGTAGGTTCATCAGTGATATCAGATGAATATTGGATTAGAGATCTACCCTGAAGTCAACCAGTGGAGTTAGAGTGCATTTTGGACAAGAAGGAGCTCAAGAAGACAAGAAGAAGAGTCCACTACCAGTATCTAATGAAATGGAAAGGGATACCAATGGAGGATGCCACTTGGATGATTGAAGAAGACATTATCAAGCATGGATATACTATTGTAGGTCTTAAATAAGTGGGAACTTGAATTCTTTTCCCAGGGGAGTATGGTGCAAGGGCACCTCTAGGTCCTATTAGGCCTCATATAGACAAAATGGGATTTTTGATAAATTTTGTCTTAAATTGTCCTAATAAGGTCTTCTTAGGTCATTTTAGACCATTTTCGATCATTATGTCAAGTTTTAAGCCTACTGGAAAAAAGTTGCAAAAGTTGCTCAAAAATTGTAAAATGTTATGCATTTTTTTGTCAAAATTGCTAAAAGGGAAAAATCAAGAAAAGAAGGTGAAAAGTCATGATAAGGCATGGATCAGTTACATATGATTATTTTTGTCTTAAATAAGCCTTTTTGGCTCTATTGTACGAATCGATCAAGATTTCAAGAGTAATTTTCAATAAAATTCTCAGTTTTCCTTTTTTTGTGTGTGTTAGCAGTTTGATATTGGATCTATCTGAGCTTCTTTCCTTCATTCCCATGAAAAGGTACTAATTGTGATTGTTAGAGTTTTGAATCTACTCTCATATGAACTTGTTCTTGTCAAATTTCATTGAGTTTTTGTAAAGATATTGCAATTTTTGTAATAAAGGGTCAAGACCCTACCTAGGGCAACCCGTGGGTGAACAAAATGTAGTTTCTTTCAAACCACATGGTGAAAAAATTCCCAATAATTGTATTTTATTTTTTTGTTGTATGTTTTTACTTTTTATAGGAGTGAAGGTCAAAAGGAGGAGGTGTGACAAGGTTTTGAGGCATTGAAAGTCTGATATCCCTTATGTATAAGACAAAGTAATGTTAGTTTTGTGTTGCATGTGTGTATGGAAGGAAAGATCAAAGGATTATGAGTGTGTGGACATCAAAGAGATTTAGTAGGGACCCTAAACTCTTGATATTTCCTTATGAGAAGCCTGTATGTGCCATAGACAAGTCACTTTGTATGACTATCTCAGAGAACACTGTGGCAGTCATAGCAGCAGTCTGATAAACCTTGCAAAACTCTCATTTTTGTCTTTGATTAATCCTTGCATGTGGTTAGGAAAGTGTATTTGGTTGTTTGGGGTCCTAAAAACCAATCTACAACAATATTCATACCCCTTAAGGCATCATATTTGGAACAAACCTTAAGACTGCCCTAAGAAGTGCAGTCACGGTCTTAGTTTCATTTATCAATGCCGAGTGAAGGATCATAAAAAACAATCAATGCCTTTGTTTGCATGGTTTCATAGGAGAGTGTGCATGGTGAAAAAAGTCCCCATGCTTCCTTTTATAGTGGTCTTGTGTCAAAATTGGACCTTGTTTGAATCAACTTATTGACTGTCCTAATAGTGTTCACAGTCCCTGTTTTAGGAATTGTCATTTTCATAAGAAGAATATTCTTATTTAGATCATAAAAAATACATTGTATGCTCCCATTTCAGCTTTGATATGCTGTGTAAAGTCACAAAGGTCAAGTTTTTGATGTTCTTACACCAAGTTGAAAGGTTAAGGAAGTCTTTGTTACCCATTCCTATAAGGATCCAAATCATTGTCATTTATAACAGCCTTAAGCCATGATGAAATTTTGTTTGGAGGTAGAGTTTAGTGCTTGAAAAATTCTTTTGAGGTCTTTTCAAGAGGGATCGGGTGTCTTATATAATGTTCTTGCAGGTTTTAAACCATGTTAAGACTCCAATATGTGTTTGAGAGACTAGTATGATGCTTTATCCTCACCATATCTCCTAATTGAGAAGTGTGATCAAACAAGTGTTCTTTAACCTTCCAAGCCTATTTGCCCTTATCTCTACATCACTTTGGAAGAGGTAGACATTTCAGCTTGTCCTAAAATTAACCAGGTTTAAAATATTTCAACTAGGGCTACACTTAATCCTTATCAATTTCTTTGAAGGAAACTATAGAGGTAAGTAACAAAACTTACTCAATTTTGCTCACGCTTTCTGATTTTACTACTGCCTGGAGACCCTCACAACTTGATTTCTCAAATCCAGACTGGACCTTGGCAGCAATTTGTGACTGTAATTATTCCACACTCGAAAAAACTATACTTTCTCCATAAATGAAGTTTGTGTGAATAATGATGGTGCAAGCAGGCTTTTACACAGGTTTAAATGTGCACTATTGATCTCAGAGAATCGATGGTAGGTGGTGAAATTCAAATAACCACTCTCGAGGAAACTATCAGTAACATCACTCCCCTTTTAAATCTTCTCGACACTCATCAAGATCATCAAAACTACCCCGATGAGGCCTACGCTGACACGCTGGATCTTACCTAGCCGCCAACTCATTCACATTCCCCTCAAGACTCGTCAAAGCAAAGACATTTCACTCACTGAGTACCGAGTAATCTCTGAGTGAAGTCATAAAATTCCTCTTGGGGACTCATTGGACATAGGAAACAATGCTCACCGAGTTCGGAGAAAAATTTTTGTGGCTCATTTGACTTGAGACTCGGCCAAGGCAAAATAAAGATTCCATCGAGTTCCGAGTAGCAACTTTGGTAAAACCTGTCTGCCACATCAAATAATAGCTCACACCAACACAATCTTTTATGCTGGTCGGGACCCACCTCAAATTATTTCAAGCATGTGATCAATTACAAACCCTTCAAGGCTACACGTGGGAGAAATCATAATCTTATCCACCTAGGACACATGAAAAACATAACTTATCGTGACAAGGGACACAAGGATTTTATATATATATAGATATAGTTATATATAATACAAACAATATGAATATTAATTGAAATATAAACTCAATATTAAAAAATAAAAAAATATTATAAAATTGAATCTACTTAAAATAAGTTTTATTCTTTTGGCAAACTACTACCAGGGGTTGCTGAAAACATAAATAATGCTTTGTTGTGTTGTCATTGGTGTCAAACATGTCCTATTTTTGTCATAATAATTAAGTTTATTAGTTTGAGAGATGTTGAATAGGTTCTATATGTTTGTTGTTTGTCTAATTTTAGACTTATTTGATGATTTTTTTGATGTTTTTCAGTTGATAGTTTGCTAATGTTAATTGATGATTTAATTATTTTCCCGGTGATCAATTGATGTGTTTGTATAGTTCTTTAGCTATTTATCATTTGTCTAATGATCAATCATGCAAACTACATGGTTTAGAAATATTAGTGCAGATGTTGTTTATGTTGATATGTTGACGCTTTGTCTAATGGTGGTGTTGGCTTTCATGACATCTACAGTTGTGGATGTTTCAATATGGAAACGAGAACCGATATGTTGTTTGATAGTTATGATGAGTAAGCTTTAATATTCAAGTAAGAGTACTTATGTCCTATATGTAGAAAATGGTACCTTGTCTGGTTTGTCAAAATCAATTAGTGTTGAATATGTAGCAAATATTCAGTTATGATAGGAATATATGGAAAATTGGAGATGATGTTTGCTAATGCATTATGTTGTCATATATATTAGTCTTATATGGTTGTCATTTGTCTTTGATTGCAAGTGTTTATTAAAGCTCCAAGATTAGATGTTCAAATATTGCCATGTTGCCTAGTATTGATGTTTTGCATACATAAGTTGCTTCCAAAAGGTTACAATACAAGAAGTCTCAATACGCAAGAACGAGTATTTAATATTCTAGTGGAAGAATAATTTGTATCCTTCAAAATTATGAAGATCGTGATGTTTAAAGCTGGATATAATGTTTATATTTTGTGAATGATGTACTATCATGTGTGCAGGTCTTCAGATGATAAGGTTAGTTATTTTTTTTACCGTAAGGTTCTTTGTCAAACTAGTCGAGAAATTACCTAGTGGCTTTTGAATATGTGGGTTCAAGTGATATGGAGGACATGTTCATTTGGTTTTTGCAGTATTCCAGTTCAACTTTCAAGTGTTTATTTTGTTCTGCAAATTAGTTATGTTGGTATGTGCTCGACATGATCTATTGTGTTGAGTCTTAGTTGTTTCAGTTGATCTATCTTATTTGAATAATTCTCTTTTGGTTGGGATAAGATTTGGAGGATGAGTTAGATTGTTGATATAGATATCACCATGGCATGTGGTGATCAACACAATAATATGCATTGGAAGATATTTTGGACCAACTGGTTGATGTGTTTCATTATATTTCTACATGTTTTGTTTGGTGTCAATCTTGGAGATTGTGGTAGCGTGTGTGGTTCATTGGAATCCACTTGAATGCATACATTATGATGTGTTTAGGTCCCCTTTATCTCTTGGAGAGGAGTAGAGTGATTTTTTTGATGAATACTAAGAGGGGGGGTGAATTAGTATACCGAAAAACACTGTATTCAAACACTTAAACAATCTAGTGACAAACTAGTAAAACAGTTTAACAGACAAACTGGTTAACACACATGCAAACCAAAATGCAAATAAGACATTCACCCACAGGAGAAATAACACCATAACACAAGATATTTGACGTGGAAACCCAAATGGGAAAAACCACAGTGAGATGAAACTCACAAGTAACTATCTACAGAATAGGAACCAGACCGGTTAAGGTCAGACCGGTTAAGGTCATACAATGTTTTTTACTAGAACAGATCCTGTTAGGAATCTCAATCTCTGTTAGGAGATAAGTCCGATCAAAGAATACCTTGCTAGAGGATTTTAGATCCACATATGTGAACCACCTTGTTAGAGGATTTTACAAAGGCTACTCTGAGCCTACCCGGTTAAGGGCTTCAGACTTGTAAAAGATGTGAGTAATAAACTAGTGAATGATCTAGCAAATAGCACAGATTGTTGGGTTAGATCCATTATGGCTCATAGATAATGCATCTCAGCATTACTTCAGTCTTCAAAAACTCACACTCTTTTACACCTCACAAAACTTGATCTTCACTGTTAAGATCGTTCTTACAAAAAAACTCATCAACCACCTTAAACCCTAGCAACAACTAAAAACCCTAGACATGATGTCCTTATAAAGGAATCTGATTTCATGTCATTCCAATAGGTTTACAATCCAATTTCCTAAGTTCAATGAATCTAGACATACTTGGTAACATGACACAAAAAGCACTGCCAGAGTGTCGACACCGTCAAACAATCGGTGGATGGTAACTCATCACAAGATGTCGGTTGGTAACTCATCATAGAATGTCGGTTGGTAACTCATCAGAGTATTATCGATTTACACAAAATACTGGTTGCTGGTTTGACAAAAATGAAGATTGGGAAATATGTGTTTTGCCACTTTGATCCCTCGTACCGCTTGAGATCCACGAACCGCTTGGAGTCAACATATCACTTCAGACCAGTAAACACATTCTGCAAAACACCAATAGTCTAAAGACTATAATACAACATACCGATTGCAACAAATTTTGGTTGAGCTTTAACTCATACATATAAAAGTGATCTCAATGCAAGTGTGTGTCCATCAATGACAATCACAACATAATCATAAAAAATGCCAACAATCTCCCCCTTTGGCATTGATGGCAACACTTAGGAAATTTTTTTTTTTTGACATCTAAGTGTTTTACAACGAAAAAATTTCATAAGAAAAATTGCTCCCCCTAAGCACATACACTATCCCTTTAGCTAACAATACATTGTATAACTATTTGCATATAGAGATAGACATTAAGATATTCAGAGCATACATCAAAATTTTAAATACCAGAATACTTCTCCCCCTTTGCCAACAATGACAAAGTACAGCTGAACAACCCCTGTTTTCATTTGGTATTAAAATAATAAGAGTTTATGACAATAAGGAATAAAACTTGTCAAAAATAGATTTAAAGTCCTGCAAAAATTGTTTCATAGATAAAGACCAGGACTCAAGTAGGGAGGTGGCTACTTCTTTCTCTGTCTGCATCTGGGAGACTTGCTCTTTTCCATGGCGTCTATTTTGCTCATCTCTTGAGTCACCATTAAGGCATCCAGATTGAGATAACACTTCTGAAGTATTTGCAGATGTGGGAGTAGAACTAGTTGTAGCTCCTGCAAATCTCATGACCGGGTGCTGATCTCAAGCTCAATTCTTGCAGACTGGATATGAAACCGGTGAACAGTTTGCCCATAAGTTGTAAAGGAGTCATATGGAGGCTTGAAGGTGCTCATGTATAATTGTAAGTCAAATTGAAGCTTTTAATTCTGTGTAAGTACATCGTCACAGAAGAGATGGGGTTGGCAAATCTTGCTAAGTAGTAGATTCCCCTCATCCAGAGCATCCCTTATATCTTTTTGTGCTTTTTGTAGATCGGACCGGAGCTCAATTAGCTTCTTCACCAGAGCAATATTTAGAGCTTTTTGATGCTCTTTCTTGGCATTTGCCTCTGCTACCTCCTCGAGGCTCTACACCTGATCATCCACTACTGTGCATAGGAGCTTTAATTGAGCCAGTGATGAATCAGTATTGGGGAGGTTTGTATTGGGTATCAAACCGGTAAGAGTGTCCACCGTAGCTTGGATCACATCTTGCTCCTTTTTCCTCTGTATCAATTCAAGGCATTCTTGAGCAACCTTGATGCTCTGCAGCAGCTCCATTTCACTTGCAGACTGGAGGTCAATAGGACTGGTGAGGTCATCCGGTTTGTCTTGACTACCGGTTGCCTTTGGAGTCTCCATCTGCGTGCTCTTTTCTGCTTCTACTTCCTTGTCCTCCTCTGCTTTCTTCTTCTCTACTTCTTTTCTCTTTTCCTCTTCCTTATCCTCCTCTACCTTCTTCTTCTCTGCTTCCTTTCTCTTCTCCTCTTCCTTTTCTTCCTCTTCCTTCTTCTTCTCTACTTCCTTCCTCTTCTCCTCTTCCTTCTTCTTCTCTACTTCCTTCCTCTTCTCCTCTTCCTTTTCTTCCTCTTCCTTCTTCTTTTCTACTTCCTTCCGCTTCTCCTCTTCCTTATCCTCCTCTTCTTTCTTCTTCTGTGCATCTTCTTGTTTCTTTTTCTCTTCATCCTCTTCTTTTCTTTTCTTCTCATCCTCTTTTCTCTTTTCCTCCTCTTTCCGTTTCTCCTCATCTTCCTTTTTCTTTTTCTCTGCATGTTCCTTTGTTGCCTCCTGTTTGTCCTCTGCTTGCTTTTCAACCTGTTCAGCCTGCTTGTCCTGTCCTGTTGCTTCAGATGGTGTGCCCTGAGCAACATCATCTACCTCCAGAGCATCAACATCAATAGTGTCTATAGGTTCAACAACTGGATTGCCTTCATCATCAAACACTTCATCCAGTTTTGATATTGCTAGTTCTTGCTCAACCTTCTTGTTGGCTTGAAGCACTTTGTGTGTGTGAACCGTAGTTGTCATATGCAGATGAGTGTCCTTTTCGACATCATCAATTCTTCCTTCCAATAACTAGAGTCTTCTTCTTCTAGTGAAGAAGAGTCCTTTATTTTGATTAATGACATCAAACAGCTCTGAATTGGACAAGTCAGGAAAATGTTGAGCAAAAACTTTCTCCCTGATTTCCTGTTCCTTCTCTATGGCAATGTGCCATTTATTGTCTAAGGACTTGTACAAAGAATCCAGTGTCTCAGATCTAATTTCTGAAGGCGACCAGTCATTAGCACATAAATACTTTATAATTTCTTTCTCTACTCCTTCCTTTTCTTCATCATTAAAATCATCGAAATGATCTACCAAATCATTTAACAATTTTCTCCTAATATTTTTAATTATTCTTTGACAATGTGTCAAAGGTTTGTAGGAAGAAATATCAATATTTACCGGTCCAGATGATGCCAGTTCATTCTTTGTCTTTTTCCTTGTCTGTCTCATCTTCTTGGGCTTTTCCCCAGACATAGTTTCTTCTGAGTTCGGTGAATTAGTTTTTGTCTTCCTTTTCCTCTCGAGGTAGGTGCCGCTTCTGGTTTCTTCTTAGCCGGTGACCGCTTAGTCACTTTAGGACTGGCTGTAGTAACCGGTGTTGATGCTGAAGGCACTGCCTTTCCTTTCTTTGCTGATGGTTCTATGACCGATGTAACCCTTTCAAGATAGGTGTCGGTTCTCTTCTTCTTCGGGTTAAGAGGTGAGGCAATAAGGGTAGAGGCATACCTGTCCAGCATATCATACATCACCTCATAGCCCATGGGCTTCACTTCTTCCTGTCTAGGCTCAACAACCTCCATTATACATTCATCCACTTTGATGATAAAGCAGATGTCCTCTTCATATTTCTTGACTATGTCACTATATATCCTCATCCTTAGGCTCATCTTGCTTCTGAACTCATCAAAGTACTTGTTCAGAACTTCAGGGTAGCCGGTTCCAACTGCTTGCAAGCTTTCTTTGATTTGCTTGGTAACCGGTTGGTCCGCAGACCACTGAATATCTCCCACTCCTGGGAAGTAACCTTGGAAATAAAAGAATAATCTGACCAGTAGCTGACCAAACTTGAACTTCAATGCATTATCCTGTTTGATCTATTTAAGATTTAGCAGAAGTTGCCTTTCCATACCGGTGCATAGATCAAATGATGCATCTTCCTTGATCATCTGATAAGCGACATTTACTACTGCAGCAGATACAGAGTTAATTGTGCTGGCATGGAATGTCTAGTATCCAATCACCATGCACACATATTTCATGAGATCATCCTTGATGGAATTAATAGTCATTCCTCGTGAGTCGCTCACTGAATCGGTGAGCTTGGTCATTTCTATCTTGATGATCTTCCTCAAGGCTGGCACTTCACCGACATTACAAAAACTGGTGATGGCATGAACAACTTGTGGTGTGATATCATGCGTTCTCTCCAGGTACATCTTATCACCATGAACTTTGCTCAGAATGATTCTAATGTGATCATCTATGAAATCCTCTAGGAAGTAAACCACATTATGAAGCTTCTTCTTCTCCAAGATGCTATACTCCGGTTTGATCTTTTTATCTTTCCCACAGAATAGACCTAGCTGTGAGTGGATTGCGAGAGACCCTAGGTCTTCAATTTTGCAATCTATATAATCGGAGATTCCTTCTTCTACTATTACTCTAGCAGGAACTTGTGACAGGGCATTGTATTTGGACTTGCGTTGAATGAAGTTTGCTGAATCGATAGATGCACTAGAGCTAGTATGAGATGCGGAAGCCATGATAAGAACATAAAATTTGAGAAATACCTTTTATAAATCATGAATTTAGGGCTTTCAGACTCGTCTTCACCTCACACTCCGTCGGTTGCAGAATCACCGCTTTGCATTCTTCTCTTGACCGTTTACAATTTGCTTCTGAATCTTCTTCAAGGTTTCTAAATTTCTCTCAATCACAGCACAAATCACTTTTTCGTCGCTCTGCACTTGAAAAACTTCTTCACTCAAAAAATGATAGTGAGAAATGATTTGAAAATTCCTTTTAAGCATATTCCTCACCTACCATAATTAATGCTCCATCATTAGGGTGTAAACCCTAATTTGACTTCTACCATTTTCGGTCTTCTGCCAAATGAAAGGTATCACATACTGGTTAAGGTCTCTTACCGGTATAAACCGAGGGTTCAAAATTTTTCTCTGTTTGCTCCCCTTAAGCTTTTTTGAAGCTTAGTTTTCCAATTCCGTGATTTCCACATTAGGTGCAGAAACCAGTTCTTCTTGCAACATTGTTGGTTTCTTCTTCCAGGTTTTGCTCATATCCGCTTGAACAGTTTCAACATCAATTTTTCCTTCCGGAGTGACCAGTATATCATCCGATATACTCTTTCTACTTCTGCAGAATCTTGCTAAATGACCCGGTTTGTTGCAGTGATAACAAACCATTCCAGGTGCTCTCCAAGGTCCATTGTTCATGTTTCCATTCTTCCTTCTGCATGTTGCAGTAGTGTGACCATAACCATGACAAATCCAATAGTTTTCTTTCCATCTAGTTGCCGGTTGATAGCCATTGTTACCTGACTGATGATTATAGGTATTAAACCAGTTGGGGTTCCGATTCACAAAAGATTTTGGACCAACTCCTTGAGTCCTCTAAGGGTATCTTCCAGTGTTGTTCATAACAGACCTGCATTCAGATTCTCTATGCCCAAACTTGTTGCATGCATAACAATTACCATTGAACTTATTGGATCTAGGTGCATTGTTTATAAAGTAAGGAAAATTGTTATAGGCTTTGCTCCTACATACATTGGCAGTATGTCCTTCTTTAAGACAATTAAAGCAAACAAGTTTGAATTTTTGCTTACCTTTACTTTTGAATGTCGGTTGCTTCTTTGATGCTTTAGCATTTGTACCTGAGGTCTCTCCTTCTTCATGACCAAAGAAACCAAGTCCATTGGTATTCTTTACCAGTTTGGCCGATTCATGCTTTTGCTCTAGCTTAATAGTACTCTTGTTGAACTTAGCAAGCATTTCTTTTGACTCACAGAGTTCTTTGGAAATAGAAACATTTGTCTCCATTAGGTTTGCATTCTCAGAGATGGCTATGTTCAGTTCACCTTGTACTTCTTTTTTTTCCATTCTTCTCTCATGAAGGTGAGTAGTAAGTGCACTGATCTCTTGCTTCAACTTGGAGATCTCATGATCTTTTTCCTTCACTAGATCTTCAGCTTTCCTCCAGTTCTCAAGCTCTTGACACATACAGATAGTCAGTCCTTCCAACTCCTTTCTTAGGTTGGAGTTTAATTCATTCAACTTTTCTACTTCTTGAATTAGGGCTTCCATATCCGCTTCATTAGAAGAACTATTTTCTGATAGCTCCATCAGTTTTTCAGCATGTTCTCTCCTTTTTGCCTGAGAGGCCTTATATTTTATCATGAGTTCATCATAGGCTTGCTCAGACTGAGTGAGCCGATGAGTAAGTTCCCTCATAGTGTATTCCCCCATATCTCTTTCCAAGTGATTAGACTTATAGAAAGATAGGCTCTGATACCAATTGATGAATACTAAGAGGGGGGGTGAATTAGTATACCGAAAAACACTGTATTCAAACACTTAAACAGTCTAGTGACAAACCGGTAAAATAGTTTAATAGACAAATCGGTTAACACACATACAAACCAAAATGCAAATAAGACATTCACCCATAGGAGCAATAACACCATAACACAAGATATTTGATGTGGAAACCCAAATGGGAAAAACCACGATGAGATGAAACTCACAAGTAACTATCTGCAGAATAGGAACCAGACCGGTTAAGGTCATTTAATGTTCTTTACCAGAGCAGATCCTATTAGGAATCTCAATCTTTGTTAGGAGATAAGTCTGATCAAAGACTACCTTTCTAGAGGATTTTAGATCCACAGATGTGAACCACCTTGTTAGAGGATTTTACAAAGGCTACTTCGAGCCTACCCGGTTAAGGGCTTCAGACTTGTCAAAGATGTGAGTAATCAACAAGTGAATGATCTAGCAAATAGCATAGATTGCTGGGTTAGATCCATTATGGCTCATAGCTAATGCATCTCAGCATTACTTCAGTCTTCAGAAACTCACTCTCTTTTACACCTCACAAAACTTGATCTTCACTGTTAAGATCGTTCTTACAAAAAAACTCATCAACCACCTTAAACCCTAGCAACAACTAAAAACCCTAGACATGATGTCCTTATAAAGGAATTTGATTTCATGTCATTCCAATAGGTTTACAATCCAATTTCCTAAGTTCAATTAATCTAGACATACTTGGTAACACGACACAAAAAGCACCGCCAGAGTGTCGGCACCGTCAAACAATCAGTGGATGGTAACTCATCACAAGATGTCGGTTGGTAACTCATCATAGAATGTCGGTTGGTAACTCATCAGAGTATTATCGATTTACACAAAATACTGGTTGCTGGTTTGACAAAAATGAAGACTGGGAAATATGTGTTTTGCCTCTTTGATCCCTTGCACCGCTTGAGATGCACGAACCGCTTGGAGTCAACATACCGCTTCAGACCGGTAAACACATTATACAAAACACCAATAGTCTAAAGACTATAATACAACATACTGGTTGCAACAAATTCCGGTTGAGCTTTAACTCATACATATAAAAGTGATCTCAATGCAAGTGTGTGTCCATCAATGACAATCACAACATAATCATAAAAAATGCCAACATGTTTTAGGTTTGGATGGCCTAATCTATGTAATATTGCTTATTATGTCTTTGGCCAACCTAATTGAAGGTTTTGATGGAGAAATTTGTATATAAGAATGTATGATTGTACGTGTTGAAGCATGTAATATGTCCAAATCATTGTGAAGTGGATGGGAATAATATTCAAGTAGACTTTGTGTTGGTGATGTGTGAAAGTCAGTTGCAAAGTACCTCGATAGTAATATCTTCAGAGAGACAATGATCAAAGACAATCTTTGTATTAAAAATGTGCTTTCATGATATTAATTGCTTGACACCAAAGATCAAGGTCAAGGAAATGATCAGGAGATCCTACTCATTTTAGTTTCAACTATTTCTCTTATTTGTCAGTGGACAAAGAGTTTGTTGATAGACTTTTGTACTTTGTCTTGAGATAGTGTTGGAATCAGGGATCACTGAGAGGGGGGGGGTGATCAGTGATCCACAAGTTAGCAGATTTTCAAACTTAACTTTAAACCACTAGAAGCAAATACTTGAAACTGAAATGTAGAAACATAAAACAAACAACCATAAGAGTATAACACCGGTTTTTTATGTGGAAAGCCAAATTGGAAAAGCCATGGTGGTATTTGAACCCATAATATTATTCCACTATGGCCAGTAGCAAAAAAAATTACAAAATGGGAATGCACAAGCATTTAGGCACACTGCCTAGAGCTCACTGCTCAATTACAATAACGCAGAATGATACAACCCTTAGGGAAGTATCACTTACTTACAAGGTAGTTACAATGATGAATTACAATGAATGAACTCTGAAATAGCATCTACAATTCTTGGATGAGTTTTGGTTAAGTGTCAAATATACTAACAGACTCCCTTCTGTTGATCTACTTTGTTCTACTTAGTCAGCTACTGGATCAAGAATGCGCACATTAAAATATGCCAAAATGGATTCTTGATCACCTCTCGCTCGCATACAATTGCATCATTCACCAAAAAGATCATCTACACCAAACTTATGTTAAACACAAGATGCCACTGAGAGGGGGCATGAATCATTGATTTCCAAAGTTTACCCTTTTCTATCCTATGTGTGTATATCGGTTAGCAGATGTAACATAAAGCAGACAAACTGGTTAGATGGGATGATGACACAAATGCAACCACACATAAAAGGGACATCACATAACACCAGATATACAAGGAAAACCCAATATGGGAAAAACCCTGGTGAGAAATGTTGCTGGAGTTTATTGCTCCAATCCAACATCACAATGAAACACTCGATTATTACAACATTTAGGGCATCGACCCAAGGATTACCACTCCTTCTTTAGGGAACCAACCCAAGGAGCACCAACCCTTGATTTTAGGGCACCAACCCAAGGAGCACCAACCCTTGCACCGAGCTCCAACTCAGTGATTACAAAATCATATATTAAATACAAAAGTAATATCCTCGTTACAAAGGAACTTTGTAACTCTCACATATGTCTCTCCGCCGGTTCACCTCTATCCAATTCTCTGTCAGTTCCCTACTCACATTTCTGCTACAACCTTATCTCATGCTGCAACCTACTCTCTGTTGCAACCTTAACAGTTCAGCCTCTACTTCTTCTTTGCCGGTACTCTTCTCTTTGCCAATTTTCTTCTATCACACTGCTACTAACCACCATCGGTCTTCTTCAAATTTTTAGTTGTCTACTATATGATCACTACCAGTTCTCAGCTTACTGGTTCTTCACTGATTCTCTCCATGCTCTTCTCTTTTTCTGCAATCTTCTCTTGCTCTTCTCTGCCAGTTCAATAACTACCGGTGCACTCCTTTGTAAGACTTAATGGTAGACTATCGATTACCTTACTCTTACCAATTGAACTCTTCTAGCCGGTTTTCTCTCACACACTCAGTCTCCTCTATGATTGTTGATGAGAACTTGACTGATTAACTCCCTAGTTTTTTCTCCCTCTACCAACTTTACTCACTCATTTAGCGATAGCAGATATGGTCTTCGATCCACATATTTATACTATGCTCTCCCACCAAAATGACATTCAAACTTCTGGCACGCTAGGGTTTCTTCATCAAACCTAAGGAAAATCAAATCCAATGAGATCTCCTTCTAGAGATCAACCACCTGCAGCAGATCAATCAGACTCTACCGATCCTACTGCATTTAGAATAGGTTTGCCCTATTTGGAAAACATGACACCTCCTTCAGTTTGCACTTGTCAAACACCTATGAAGCGTTCCCGTAGATAGTTTTACCTACCCTGATCAACACCTGGACACTCAGCCTCAATCATGAAGTCATCAAATTAGATCACCATCCTCTGATCAGTCTCAAGCTGCACCCTTCTGCTCTCTACCCGTGAAACATGCTATCGACATTAATGTCAACCAGTCACCACCTACTTCACCGATAATGCACAGTCCATCGGTTTGACACTTGGAATCCATGTGGCATCTCTATTGGCATCCACCTCTGCTGAGTCTTTTGAGTCAGTTTGGACAAGATCGCCAATCAACCACACAATCGGGTTCATCTACCAGTTAACAAACACTACTAGTTATACCCTAACCAGTCTGCCTTCAACTTTTCACTTTTCTTCTCTTTCGGTGGAATACCTAAACTGGTCAGCACACTTGCCAATGTACCTCATGCACATCTTCAATAGATGGGAGACTTTCACTTCTACACCTTGTCAGCTTTACCAGTGGACATACTTACGGGAAACCACCTTGATGACACCATGCTATCAACCTTCAACAATCTCCATTTGTTTGCATGGCAACACCTTTCTCCATCTTCAATCTAGTTGCACTCTTTGTCTGCAACTGCTTAACCTTTCCTTCTTCATCATTTTATTGGTTCTCCTATAAACCGGTTTGTCAAAGTGATAAACATATCCTTCCCTCTCTATATTAGCAACTTATCATGTCTGCCCTTGTAGATCCGGTGCACATCTATGATTTTATGCACCTAAGGCAACTTAGTGTTTCACCAATTGATCTGGTGTGAGCCTTCAATCACTTGCCTTCTACTCATCTATCTTATCTCAGAGGACTATGATACATTCCATGCATAATAGGGGATAAGCTCCACTTACCGGTGGGAGTGGATCCTTGTCATCTGTATTCGACAATGCACCAATATGACTTCCATGTTTGTGCAAGCACATCTTCAAACAGGCACATATGATCCAATTGGGCACATTCTCTACGAGTCTTCTCTTCATCTGGTGACTACATCTTTATCTGATGGGAGTCCTATTGTTCCACATCCAACAACATACTGGTTTCCACTTCTTCATTATCTCACTTGCCGGTTGGCAACAATGCACTACCAACATATCACTTACCGGTTGTTATCCAATACCAGTCTCCAATACATGTCTTCAACACAAGTCGAAACTAACTTGTGTACAAGTGACTCCAATGATCATTATGCTGGATAACACTCTCTTCCATACCGGTGACTGGCTATGCTGGTTGACATCAATGACACCATTTTCGGTATGCATCAATGACAACACTACTCATCAATCTCTCATACTGGTTGCCATCCTATACCGGTTGACATCAATGACAACACAATGCCAACAATCTCCCTCTTTGGCATTGATGTCAACACATGTAGTATCTAGCATACTACAAACTTACTCTCCCCCTTTGACAATAATGGCAAAGGGCACTAACAGGGTTACTCTCCTCCTTGTCTCTACCGGGCATTGATCGAGTTTTTTTTTTCTCCCCCTTTTTCTCTACCAGATGCCTCTCTTCCTTTGACCATCATACTTTGCATCCTCTCAATCCACAACACTTGAGATGGAGGGATCAACCACCAAATGACACCAATTGTTCAACAACCAAGTGTATATGCAAACCAGATACCTATTGCATATACAAGTTTGAAACCAATTGAAGGCACATGTGTCAGTGAATACAACATACCTGCTGGTCATACTCCATCATCTCCCCTTTGATATGCGGAAGTTATTCCGACCCCAATTTGCCAGTACCAAGTGCATCTTCTCTGATACCAAATGCATGTTCTCTTGTGCAGGTAACTATCTCTCTTTGCAGACAACCCTCCCGGTGGTCCAATTGTGATCTCAATTAAAACATTGACATTGAAATACCTCACAAACACGGACCCATGAGCACATCCCAAAGTCTCAATCATACCAGTACAACCATAGACACTTACTCTCCCTTTGTATCCAACAAGTCTGATACAAGTCAGAAAACATGGCTGTCAACTCCCCCTGAGTCATACATCTCAGGTCTTCATTTTCCTGTTAGGTTCTAAATCGGAGCTCCAATTTGCACCATATACCGGTTGAGCTGTGCATATGTGATCAACTGATGACGTTCCAACTCCATTATATTCACCTTTTTCTAACTCCTATCTTCTTGTGTAAGTTTCTTTTAATCCCAATTGCAAATTCGCCATCCATTGACACATGCAGTAGTGATTTATCTCTCATCTGTAGGTGTGTAGCCAAGGCAACCACTACAACACACTTGCCTTCTCATTTCCTTCCTTTATACTGGCATCAACCTGTTCTTTGATTTGTCCTTTTCACTAAGGGGGTGAATAATATTGTTAATGTGTTACTCCCCCAAGGTCCTGCATCTCCTTTACGCCTTAGGAGATATCACCTGTGCATTGAATGCACAGTGCCAGTCCATGATTCTATTTTCTTTCTTCTTCTTCCACACCTACTTAGTCTCATTCTTCTTCCTATTTGCAGTCTTGGGAGCAGGTCTTACCTTCTTTTGCTGATTGGTCCTTGCTCTACCGTATTCTTCAGCATGACAAGAAGCATTGTTGTAGAAGAAAACAATGTTCATGCCAATCAAATGATTGGGGGACCTTCTATCAAACCGATTAGACTATCTTCTTTTGGTCATGTTGTGTTTTCGGTTACCAGAACTAGTGGACCTTTTGATCTAGCAAGGGAATTTCTCCTTTGGTTCCATGCAGGTCTTTGACCTCCATATGCTCTATATTCTTTTCCATGTTGAGCATAACTTTTATACTGACTGTCATATGACTGAACTTTCTTGTTCCTGCATTCAAGACTTATATGACCAAATCCATTGCAATTATAACATACATGATTTATATTTCTTGAGGCAACAAATGGACTCTTACTATTTTGCATACGAGTATATCTATGCATTTTTATACATCTTGAAATATTATGGCCATATGTATTACTTCTTGGACATATTACATTCTTATTTCTAATCCTCTTTATGCATTCTTCTGCCCTATGACCATTATCTTTGCAGGAGAATCAGTAACTGATAAAGAATGGCATATGACTTACAAATTTATTCTGCCATGCATGTGGAGATCTTACCGGCTTAGTATCTCCATTTCTACTTCTCTGATGATGGATCCAAGGTTGTCCACATTCTGTAGTCCTTCAATCTGATCCCTTCTTTTCCCACAATTACTTTGTCTTGTGGGCATTAGCATTTCCTTATCTTCTACCAGTAGGAGGTCTTCTATGATGTCTTCTTCTGTTCTTGCTTTCGGTGAAGCTTCCTTCTCCCATCTTTCCTTTTCCGTTGGGATCTACATCATTTCTCCTTCTTACAGCACCGATCTTCATCCTTAGATTCATGTCTTTATCGGTTGTAGTTAGGTCAACCTTCTTCCTTGGAGCATTTCTAACTATGAAGGTCTGACTCTTGCCATTTCTATTTGAGGAGACAAATTGAATATCTTTGTGGGAGGTCTCCTTGCTTGTAGAGCGTTCATCGGAACCACATCCTAATCCTCTGGTATTCTTGGAATGTTTTTGCTTCTTCAACATTTTATCTAAGGCATCACTACTGCCATCAAACCAAATTCTCAACTTGAGCTTATCCTGATATTTCTCAAGGTCTCTTCTGATGTTCTCCATTTCTTCTCTTTTCTTCTGACATTCTTTGTCCTTGGCCTCTAGCTCAAACTCTAGATATTTGCACCTGCACTCCTTGGTGTCTTCTTATTGAGTTTTCAACTTTGAGATATATTTCTCAGATTCTTCAAGGTATTTGATCAACTGGTTTTGTTCCACAATAGCAACATTCTTGAACAACTTGTATTCATTCCTCACTCTACTAAGTTCTTTGAGTGCACTTACAAGTTCTCCTTCAAGATCAACTTCTGCTTCATCTTCATCATCTTTTCCATACACATCTTTCCGATAGGAATGATCTGCATGATCATTCTCGAATGTGTGCCTCTCATCTTTTGATTCTTGAGCCATGAAGAGGTGAGTTTATTCTTCATCATTGTTGTTGTTGCTAACAAATCTACTATCATCTATAGACCAATGTGTTGCATTTTCCTTCTTCCTTCCACAAACCAATTCTGCAGTGATAGGCTCATTTCCATAGAGCTTCTTTAATCTATCCCATAGGATCTTTGTCGATTTGCATCTGTCCACTTGTGAGGATACACCATCTAAAAGCCCACAAAGTATAGCCTTCATTGCTACATCATTGCACTGTTATCTTCTTTCTACTTCTAAATTGGTGGGAGGACTGACCTGACTAGGCCAAAGATTAATAACAAACATCCACACATCAAACCCTGAAGAGGATAGGTAGACTTCCATCCCACAACTCCAAATAGAATAGTGTGAACCATCAAATACAGGAGTACAGATTGACACTAAACAAACCATTGTGTTCAAATACTAGAATCTACCCAAGCTAGAGAAATCTTATAAACCGGGAACCTGGGCTATGATACCAATTGTTGAACATAAGATGCCACTAAGAGGGGGGGGGGTGAATCAGTGATTTCCAAACTTTACCCTTTTCTATCCTATGTGTGTATACCGGTTAATAGATCTAACATAAAGAAAACATACCAGTTAGATGGGAGGTTGACACAAATGCAACCACACATAAAAGGGACATCACATAACACCAGATGTACGAGGAAAACCCAACATGGGAAAAACCTCAATGAGAAATGCTGCTAGAGTCTACTGTTCCATTCCAGCCTCACAATGAAACACTCAGTTACAATATTTAGGGCACGAACCCAAGGAGTACCACTCCTACTTTAGGGCACCAACCAAAGGAGCACCAACCCCTGCTTTTAGGGCACCAACCCAAGGAGCACCAACCCCTACACTGAGCTTCAACACAGTGATTACAAAATCATATATCAAATACAAAAGTAATATCCTTTTTTCAAAGGAACTTTATAACTCTCACATATGTCTCTCCACCGGTTCACCTCTATCCAATTCTCTATTAGTTCTCTACTCACCTTTCTACTACAACCTTATCTCCTACTGCAACCCACTCTCTATTGCAACCTTATCAGTTCACCCTCTGCTTCTTCTTTGTTGGTAATCTTCTCTTTGCCAGTCTTCTTCTATCACATGGCTTCTAACCACCACCTATCTTCTTCACTTTTTCAATTGTCTGCTATCTGATCACTGCTAGTTCTCATCTTACCGGTTCTTCACTGATTCTCTCTATGCTCTTCTCTTTTTCTACAATATTCTCTGGCTCTTCTATGCCAATTCAATAACCATTGATGCACTCCTCTGTTAGACTTAATGGAAAACTATCGGTTACCTTACTCTTGTCAGTTGAACTCTTCTAACCAATTTTGTCTCACACACTCAGTCTCCTCTATGATTGTCAATCAACACTTGACTGATTAAATCCTTGGATTTTACTCCATTCACCAGCTTTACTCACTCATTTAGCAACAACAGATCTGGTCTTCGATCTGCATATTTATACTATGCCTTCCCGCCAAAATGACATTCAAACTTCTAGCGCGCTGGGGTTTCTTCATCAACCCTGAGACAAACCAAATCCAATTAGATCTTGTTCCAGAGATCTACCACCTTTAATAGATCAATTACTCTGCCAATCCTGTTGCATTTAGAACATGTTTTCCCTATTTGGCAAACACGACACCTCCTTCGGTCTTCACTTGTCAAACACCTATGAAGTGATCACGCAAATAAATTCACCTACCCTGATCAACACCTCAACACATGACCTCAATCATGAAGTCATCAAATTAGATCACTGTCCTCTGATCAGTCTCGAGCCGCACCCTCTGCTCTCGACCTGTGAAACACACTATCAATATTAATGTCGACCAGTCACCACCTACTTCATTGATAATGCACGGTCCATTAGTTTGACACTTGGACTCCACATGGCATCTCTATCGGCATCCACCTCGGCTGAGTCTTCTGAGTCGTTTCAGACAAGATCATTGACCAACCACACAATTGGGTTCATCTACTGGTTCAAAAACCCTGCTAGTTATACCCTAACTGGTTTGCCTTCAACTTTGCACTTTGCTTCTCTTCTGGTGGAACACCTAGACTGGTCAGAACACTTTCCAACCTACCTCATGCACATCTTCAATATATGGGAGCCTTTCACTTCTACACCTTGTCAGCTTTACCAGTGGACATACTTACCAGTAACCACCTTAATGACACCATGTTATCAACCTTCAACAATCTCCATTTGTCTACATCTATGGAAACACCTTTCTCCATCTTCAATCTGGTTGCACTCTTTGTCGGCAACTGCTCAACCTTTCCTTCTTCATCATTTGACTGGTTCTCCTATAAACTAGTTTGTTAAAGTGACAAACATATCCTTCCTTCTCTATACCGGTAACTCATCACATCTGCCCTTGCAAATCCAGTGCACATCTATGATTTTATGCACCTAAGGAAACTTAGTGTTTCACTGGTTGATCTAGTGTGAGCCTTCAATTACCTACCTTCTACTCATTTGTCTTATCTCGGAGGACTATGATGCATTCCATGCATAACAGGGGATAAGCTCCACTTACCAGTGGGAGTGGATCCTTGTCATCTGTATCTGATAATGCACCAATATGGCTTCCCTATTCGAGAATGTACATCTTCAAACATACACATATGATATGGTTGGGCACATTCTCTGTGAGTCTTCTCTTCATCTAGTGACTGTATCTTTATCCGATGGGAATCTTGTTGTTCCACATCCAACAACATACCAGTTGCCACTTCTTCATTAGCTCACTTATTTGTTGGCAACAATGCACTGCCAACATATCACTTACTGATTGTTATCCAATACCAGTCTCCAATACATGCCTTCAATACAAGTCAACACTAACTTGTGTACCGATGACTCCAATGATCATTATGCTAGATGACACTTTCTTCCTTACCGATGACCAACTATGCTGGTTGACATCAATGACACAATTTCTGCTATTCATCAATGACAACACTGCTCATCAATCTCCCATACCTGTTGGCATCCTATACTGGTTGACATCGATGACAATACAATGCCAACAACTTATATACCGACAACCACAAAATAGGTCATACATCATGTTGGCCTGCAAGTGTAACGTGTAGTCATCGAATCACCAAAGATAAATACGGATCACTAAAACAACAATAAAATGATGTGTCTAAGTCAGCCCAATCATCCCAAACATGATTCAATAAACAACAATCACTGAAAATCTTCTAGACCCAAAGGTGCTTTGTTCTTCTTGAAATATCGGTTAACACCTAGTTCTGAATAAGAAGAATTATGATCACTCGATCGAATCTCCACGAAGAGTTGCCATCAATGACAACCCTAAACCAATAATCAACCGCCGAAAACCATCGGATGAGTGTCAATTGCCAATAATCTCCCCCTTTGGTATTGATGACAACACTCATGAATAAAAACTAAGTGTTGAGCATTGTAAGCTAGTTCAAAAGAATCAAAAAGAATTTCTAAGGCTCCCCCTTAGAAAAGGAATTCCACTCTTGTATACTGTACATTTTTCACCTTGTCTCTCCCCCTTTGACAACAATGCCAAAAATGGGGTGTTGTCCAAAAATTATATACAACGATATTCACCAAAAACTTTTACAAATACTTAAGATGTCAGCATAAATAGTTTTCAAAAATCCTAGGTGAGTATCCCACCCACTCTTCAAGTTATCCAAAACTGTGATAAATGCACTAAATACAGTGGTATGAATTTATAATTCCTTAAGATTAGATGGCACAGGCTGGGCCATTTCCTTCATACAATCTACCTTGTTACACAACATGATGTCCAATCAAGGGGCAACCAAGTTCTGGAGTTAACCAATTTTTCTCAAAATTTTGTCCTTGTCCACTTGGAGGCTTGAGATCTGATCATTTAGAGCTATAATATTCCCTTCAACACTTCTTGTTAGAGCTACACTTGGTTCAAAGGACTGTGAAATACTAGCAAGCTTCCCCTGGCAAACACCTATCTTCTTGTCTATGTCTATAGTGAATTTAGGAAAAATTAGAGAAGATTTGTATAATTTACCGCCTTTTGACAATGTATCAAAAATAATCTGCAATCTCTTATTTAGTCCATCTCTATCATCCTCAATCATCTTTCAGAATGTCTGTATCCTAACATCCTTAAATTTATTCAAAACTTTCGGAGTAGCAAACTTCTCTAAAGAATGAAAACCAGTATTTGCACTGTTAATTAATTGCAACAATTTACTAGAGGGGCTATTATTGGAATCCAACTATACATTTGGATCCACCTTCTGCAAAACATCTACCGACATCAAAATTAGCTTCTTGTCTTTAGATTCAGACTTCACTAGTTCTTGGCTAGCCTAAGCTTGCACAACAGCTACGAGCATGAGCTTTTCTGCAAGAGACATCTGTCCAAGGTTCAATGGACCATCTAGATTTATAGGGATCTGAGGTGGGGTGCTTGTAATCAAAGGAGTGACAATTGTCCGATCAGCTACACCTTTTCCCTTGTTAGACTCTCCAACCTTTGACTCTACGGTCTCAACATCCTTCTTCTTTTCACCATCCCCTTTATCTTTTGCAGCGGTGTTCCCACTTGGTGTAATATCAACTTGTTGGATATTAGGGGTTGGAAGAGTTGTCCACCATCGAAGGGGTATCACTTGTCTTAGCATCAAGTGTAGTGTTACCTTTATCTTCCAGATGATCCTCAAATTGAATTTCAACCTTCTGACCACCAGAAACACCTTGCTTTTCTTCTGGCTGAGAGGGCTTAAATGCATCCTTGTACAGAGGATCATGTTTAATGATCTTTCTCCATATATCCTCTATCTCTTTCCTCACCTCTTCCACATTTCCAATCATTAGCCTATTCACCCTTTTCTTACTTTGGAATTTTTTCTTATTTTCCTCCCCAATCAACCTCTTGGCTTCATCACAAGTGATACAGGTACATACATTTATTAGCTCTCTCTCCTTCATTTCCTTGTCAATCTTACTTGTTGTCATTATCCTTGCATCTATAAGGCTGTACAAGTCCTTAGGAATGGTCTTATCCAATTCAATTAATGTCTATGTAAATATAATACAACTGCTTCCTCTAACTTTCTTTTATAAACCTCATCTAAATTCTCATAACAAGCTCCAATACTCTTCAAGTTTCCATCAACTATTATTTCATCTATTAGCTGATCTGTTGACAGTGGAGGAACAATTATGTACTTACCTTGTAATTCACTAGACTTAAGGTCTTTGTCAAGTTGACTTCTGACCTATCTACCTCTTTTGGATCTTCCAGTGGGAGCAGGATCAGATTTTGCCTTCTTTCTCTACCGGGCTCCACTGGACTGCAGCTTCCTCACCACTCTCACAAATTCACCTTTCTTCTTTGCTTTTCCCGCTTCCTCCTCAGACTCTATTTCAGAAGCTACCAGAGATACTGCAACATAGGTCCTTTTAGGCTTCTCCTTCTTCTTCAACACACCTTCCCAGATGGGCTAGGTCCTACAGATTGTGCCACCAGAGCAGGAGCAGACTTGGTCTCCTTAGGCTTGACCTTGGAGGGAACCAGATCAACCTTAGGTTTCTTGGTTTCCTCTTTGGCCTCCTTATGTGCATACCTTTCTCTTTCTTTCTTCACCTCCTCCTGGGTGAATCCCATTTGAGCGGCTACTTCCTCTGCCATCTTTGTAACTTTCCTTTTTCTGGCAGGTACAGTGAATTGGTTGTGCAATTCAAGGTCTTTTTCCTTGAATGTTCCAAATCTCCCTTCCTTGGGATCCACTGGTTGACTCAAAAGATGTTGGGCATATGCCTCAAGTGTGACAGAGTCAAATTAATACCCCATGGGCATGATCCACACTATTCTAGGCTATACTGCTTCCATCAGACATTGATCTTTGTCGATCATGAAGCATATGGTTTGCTCATACTTCTCCACAATTTTCGTAGGGATACTCTCTTTGGTTTTCATTATTGCTTGGAAAGATTTAAAGTATCCCCAGAGAGTAGATATTCTCATTGTTTCATCTCCAACTCCCCATAATCCCTCTTTGATCTGCATGGTCACTGGTCCATCATAGGCCCATTGGACCTTTCCTTTTATACCGAGTATCTCATTCAGGAAGTATAAAGCAAAGCAAATAAGAAGAGTACCATATTTGAAAGTGTGATTTTTATCCTGCTTGATCTTTTTCAAATTTCTCAACTCATTTAGGAGGGCTAAACATAGGTCATACCTCTTGTCATCCTTAAGCATCTGGTATGAAGAGTAAATGATAGTACCAGAGACAAAATTGTACCTGCTTGACTGGTAAACCTTATAACTGACCATCATTGATGCAAATTTCACATCATTCTCTAGAATGTTGTTTATGGTCATCAATATGCTATCAAATTTGGAGCTAGTGGTGGCTATCACCATGTTATTTGATACTTTCCTCAAGTTAGGCACCTCACCAGTTTCAGCTAGGCCTTTCATGGCTCGGATCGCCTATTTGGTGATCTTGTGAGGTCTATCAAGGCATGTGAACTCATCGTGAACACAAATAAGAATGTACCAGATCCACTCTACTTCATCGAACAACGGAAAGTGAACAAACTACGAGAAACCCTTGTCCTGAAGCACCTTGTATTCGGGTTTAAGATTTCCCAAATTGTCAGCCAAATGTTTGTTCTATAGGTCCAACATGTCTGCATTTTCAAGCTCCTCGAGATCATAGTGTATGTAAGCCCTAATATCTTCTTTATGGAGGATGTTGTAGGGCATTGATGAAAATGCACCTTCTGGATCATCCTCAACCGACTTGGAAGGGTGTTTCTTTAAAATAGGTTGGGCCCTATCCTTGATCTCGACCACCAAAGAGGTAGCAATACCAGAAGCTAAAGCCATGCAAAAAATGAAAGCCTGAATAGATAAATATCTTGATTCACAACCGGGTGCTAAAGTTTATTTTGAAATTATTGAAATCACTGTTGAAATTTCCTATTCGCTTTGCTCTGCTTCTCTGCACTATTTGCTTGATTGCATTGTGACAAATGAAACTTTGAAATGCACTTTTATCCTTCGAAAACCTAATTTTCCATTGTAATAAATGCAACTGGTTATCATGAGTTTCATGAAGTCACATACCAAAGTATCAAATCCTTTCTGAAACTTCCGAATAACATCTGCATATCTATTCTAAGATTTCTGCAACCTTCCAGAATTAATTGTAGACCACCGAAGAGGGGGTTCTTAGAATCTGCATGAAAAGTTGCCCCTAAGGCATAAAGCCCTAGTTACCAGATGAAGATCCTGCACCGGATTCAAGTGCAAATCCATTTTCTGCTTTAGATTCATCTTTTCTAAACCACATCTTCTCATGCTTGTCTCTAATCTCTTCTACCTTATCTTTTCCATTCTCATCTATTTTGCTTTTGTCTACCAAAACACTGTTCTTGCTTCTGCAATTCTTTGCAATGTGATTGGTATTTTTGCATCCACAACAAACAACATTATTCTGCATAGGTATGAAGTTCATCTGATTTGGTCTCATCCTGCACTGGTTAGAGATATGTCCAAACATCCCACAAGCATATCATCTTTTGTTTTGGAAGTTATTCATTACTACTCTACACATATTTGACTTGTGACCAAAATTATTGCATATGAAGCACTGATTGGTAAAGGTAGGAACATTGTTTATTCAATTATTCATCCTACTTTTGCATTGGTTCACCATATGACCAAACTTATTGCAAGTAAATCATCTACCATTGAATTTATGAGCATTAGGTTGTCTTACCAGAGGATTCTTTCTCTTTTTCTGATAAGGTTTTGCATTGCCTTATCCAGATTCGAAGGATTCACCTTTCTCAAATCCAAGTCCTCGCTTACCCTTTCCATATCTTTGACTTTCCAGTATCTCATCAAGATTTTCTAAGCTAGATTTGAATTTGTCTTTGTATTCATTAGCAGTAGCAAGTTCATCTTTAAAGGCAACAATCTGTCTTTCAAGTTCTTGACCATTATTCCTTGATTGTGTCAATTCAAGCTTTAACTTATCATTCTCATAGGTAAGTCTGAAGCATTCATCAACTCTTTCCTTCAATGATTATGCCAGATTCTCTTCACTCTTCTTCTGGTCCTCAATCTCCTTAGTTAGCCTCATCACAATAGATTGCATCTCATTCTTCAAAGCAACACTCTCTTTAAAGATTGTTTACTTCATCAGCTTTACCCTGATATTTCATGATCTAATCTTCTTTCTCCTTCAACTTGTCCATGAATTATTTCCTCTTGTCTCTAGAAGTGTTTGCTTGATCCTTGAAGTCATTAATGTAATCATCAACAACATTCAGGTTCTTCTTCAAGGTAGAGATCTCATTTCTAACTGCATCAAGATCCTTAAGTGTCACACTGAGTTGTCTCTAAAAATCAGAATCCATTGAATCAATCTCCTGGAACTTCCTCAAGAGATTAATCTTCCTCAGAGGAACTAGGCTCTGATACCAATTGTTGGAATCAGGGATCACTAGGGGGGGGGGGGGGGGTTGAATTAGTGATCCACCGATTAACAGATTTTCAAACTTAACTTTAAACCACCGGAAGAAAATACTTAAAACTGAAATGCAAAAACATAAAACAAACAACCACAAGAGCATAAAAATGTATTTTTACGTGGAAACCCAAATGGGAAAAAGCATGGTGGGATTTGAACCCGCAATATTATTCCACTATGGCCAGTAGAAAAACAATATTAGAAAATGGGAATGCACATGCATTCAGGCACACTACTTAGAGCTCACTGCTCAATTACAATAACTCGGAAGGCTACAACCCTCAGGGAATTCTCACTGACGTACAAGGTAGTTACAGTAATGAATTACAATGAATGAACTTTGAAATAAAATCTACAATGCTTGGATGAGTTCTGATTGAGTGCCAAATATACTGATTAACTCCCTCCTGCTGATCTGCTCTATTATGCCCTATTCTTTGTCTTAGTCAGCTACCAGATCAAGAATGCGCACGTGAAACTATGCCAAAATGGATTCTTGATCACCTCTCACTCGCATAGAATCACATCATTCACCTAAAAGATCATATACACCAAACTTATATAGCAACAACCACAAAATAGGTCATACATCATGTCGGCCTGCAAGTGTAATCTGTAGTCACATGTTAGCTTGACCATATCACCAAAGATAAATGCAGATCACTAAAATAATAATAAAATGGCGTGCCTAAGTCGGCCCAATCATCCCAAACATGATTCAATACACCGTGTTGGCTGAAAATTTTGTACACTTGTGAAAGCAAACAAAATTGTGGCTTCAACCACAGTGTGTGAGTATGAAACTCTCCTAATTAATGGAAGGCTCCCCCTATCTATCTAAAACTGAAATAAAAACAAGATGGGACAACGGTCTTCCTTCTTTCTTTAAGGAAGCCTATATCCTTTTCTCTCCTTAGAAAAGTGATAGCAAGAAAATGTATAATAATGGTAACAACTTCAAATGAAAATGAGAGAAAGGAAATGAAGTTTCCTTAAAGCTCAAAGACTCCCGTCACTTCCTTCAGGACGGGACAACAATATCAAGCTCAAAGACTTGACTATTGAAAGTCCTATCTACCCTTTGCTATACTAAATTTTACAACGAATAAAAGACAACAGCTCAAAGACTGGAATAATCTATTCTTTCAACACAAAGAAAAGAACTAATGCAAGCTCAAAGACTTGCTGCTATTTCTTATCAAACAATAATTTTTCTTCAAGAATAGACGCAAGCTCAAAGACTTGTTGCTCCTAGATATTTTCCTATTTTAATTAATCTTCTCTGCTTGCAGCTCAAAGACTTCAAATCAGATTGGACTAAGCTCCTTTAGAAACACTTTGCATGGAAGAAATAAAAAGATTCAAACTCAAACATGTAGCTCAAAGACTCAAAACTTGAGTAATCCTTCTTTATTATTCTTCAAAACTTTCAATTCACATACATAAGCTCAAAGACTTCTTGCTGTAAATTTGGTAGAGTTTTTGCTTGCTTTTCAAAATATAAAAATTACAATAGACTCCTCAAGTATTTATAGAAGAGGAGCCTTGAGAAAAAGGTGGGAGGATCCTAACTAGCTTGAGAGATTCTCTCAACCACCAAGACTTATTCAATAACTAACTAAGACTTATTCCAACTACAATCCTAATTGGACACAACTTGTAGTTGCCTTACATGTAATTACAAAATTGCAAGTAATGTGTAACTTGCATTTTACAAAAAATACTTTTACATGTAACTTGTCAAAACAAAATTACAAATGCATAACTAAAACTATTCCATGTGTCTAAAGACATGACTCTAACTGCATCATCCTTTGTCTATGATGATCTTCATGTCGCTTTAAGATGCTAGAAGTTGAATTATTTTGGATTGGTAAAGAAATCTTGAATTGGAATGAGAACTTGCATCCTTATCTTCTTGCTTGGGGTAGTACTGGCTTTTCAAGAGGGAAGGGTGGCCTTCCTCTTTTCACGTCATGACCATCTTTGTCTTGAAAGTATTCTATGCTCTCAACCATGAATTGTTGTTGTATCTCTTCTTTGTATCATCCTTCATTCTTGAAATATTCTTGCAAAATAAGGCCCATGCCTTAATCCATTGATTTGGTAGATCGTGTGTGCACACCGGATTGACAAGGGAAGAGAGAAATTGATGCAAAAATGGGCTCACAAGTGAATTTCGGGTTTTGGAAGTTGACTTACATGTGTGGGGAAAACAAGAGCATTAAATTGCAATTGCGAGGAACAAACATGTAACTTTATATGTATAATGGGTAACTACAAGTTTGCACTTGTAATTGAACCTTTAGAACTCATTTTCAAGTGTTTTTTGAGAACATTTTGGACCAATTTTCGGGTTCTGGATGGCTGACCGCAGGTAGACTTTAAATGGGGGAAATGAATGAAGGTGTGAAATGAGTGGATGAAATGGTATGTACAGATGATGGAAATGAATATGAAAATATTTTGGGAAGATCATCTTCAAGAAAATGGGAAGAACTTTCAACATGTAATCCGGTTCTAAAAACCCCATTTTGAAAGAATGGGTATTTCTCATCTTTGCAACTTCAAATTTCAACAAAAGATGGTTAAATCTTTTATCTATAAGGGAAGAACAATTATTTTCATCCAACTTGTAATCGGGATTTAAAATCTCGAATACAAGAGGGAAAATGGGGAAGAACAATACAATTCTAAAATTGCTTTACAAAGGGGAAAATCTTTCTCACAAAAACGATTTTTTTGGGGAAGAACCAACATATTTGAAAACAAGAAAAATGAAAGAAGAAGAAAAAAAATATTACCTTGCTCCAATCTGAAAATGCCTCTTCAACAAGATGATTAATCTTTGAAAAAAGGAAGGAGAACTCTTAAAAAGAAATTAACCGCATTCCAAAACCCTAGCCACGTTTTTGTAAAAATGCCCAAAACTAAAAAACGTGGCAGCAAATGCATGAGAAATGGCATGGAAAATGACCAAGAATCTTTCTAACCTCAACACCTTAGCATAACAAGCCAAAACGATTCATAACATTGCTGATTCGTGGCATTCCAAATGGCAAAAAAATGTGGCTGTTGTTATAAAGCTAAAAACCAGCAATCTTAACCTCCATGTGGCGCGAAAGGTGTTTGAAAATCCATGGAAATAGGAAGGAATCCTAAACGCCTTCCTCCTCCAACAAATTCTCCACAAAAATTTGCTAAAAATCGTAAAAAAAAAAAGTTTTTCCTTGCAAATCGGGTTTTTTGGAACAAAGTGCAAGTTCGAAATGCATAAAACAATGAAAATCGGGTTTTTTTGGAGGATATAACAAGTTTAAAATTTCACTTTTTCAACATGTTAGGCAAAATCGAGTTTTTTTGACCAAATAGCAAGTTTAAAATGTCAAAAATGCACTTTATAAGCAAAATCGGGTTTTTGGAAACAAAGTGCAAGTTTTAAATTGTCACTTTTTCATCAACAAGGCAAAATCGGGTTTTAAAAATTTAATTACAAGTTTAAAATCCTCAAAAATGCACTTTATAGGCAAAATCAGGATTTAGAAAAGAAATTACAAGTAAAATTACTTGTAATAGGAAAATAGAATTCCCTTTACAAGTGATTTCACTTAAAACATGTAAAGGGGTTTTAAAATCCCATTTACAAGTTTTATTTTAACATTATAAAAACAACTTTAAGCTATAAAGACATGTTTAGGGGTTTTAAAATCCCATTTACAAGTTTTTAAACACTTAAAGTCAAGCTACTGGTAAAACCCCCATTACAAGTTTTATAAAAACTTGCAATTGGAGAAAAATTCCCCTACAAGCCTAAAAGCTTCAAGGGGGGTTTGAAAAACAAATTACCAGTTACTGGTAATCATCGAAAAATTCCCCTACATTGAAGCAAAAACATAGCAAACAGACTCGAAATGTGACGAAATTCAAAACGTAGCTTGGGGATGGATCAACGATCGATCCAGCCCAAGGATGAGGTGAATTTATGCCTCGAGAAGCATGCCATAGAGTAAAAACTTCAACTTGCAGTGACTGTTCTGAAACCTGAAATTGCACAGAAAACTAGGAAAAGGAAGACCAAAACTCACCAAAACTTGGACAATGATGACAAAGACACCCCCCAATGATTTGACACTATCAAATGTGAGTTGTGTACCTCGTAAAACATGCCTTGGGAGACAAAAATGACACCTTTTAGGCAAAAATTTATAGGGGTTGTCACATTTTTGAGAATCCAAAAATGAGGACAACACACCGCAATCACCAAAAAGCTTTTGGATCCAAAGATGCTCTGTTCTTCCTGAAATATTGGTTAACATCCACTTCCGGGTAAGAATAATTATGATCACTAGACCGAATCTCCATGAAGAGTTTCCATCAATGACAACCCTAAACCAATAATCAACCACCAGAATCCACCGGATGAGTGTCAATTGCCAATAGATAGTGCATCTTAGTTTTGCAAGTCTCTTTTTATCTTGCCTTTAGGTTGTTTGCCTTATCATTGCAAGTCCATCAAGTGCATATTTCTCCTTGGCAGTGAGCCTAAAATCTCATAATCAATTTTATTATATTGTAAATTTGATTCTCATTGTGGTTTTTTCTCTTATAGGGTTTTCCACATAAATCTGGTGTCCATGTGTTGAATGTGCTTTGTGCTTTCGTGCTTTACAATTACTATAGAAGATTAATAGTTATATAGATTTAAAAAGAATTGATTTGGATTGATTCACTCTCCCCCTCTCAGTCCTACAATGTGTTCAACAGTTGGTGTCCAAGCGAGGTTCCTCTTAGAGAAGCTTAACTACTTGAGGTAGATCTGAAATGGCAGAGGAACCCAACTACAAAGAACCAAAGTTTGATGCCACAAACTACTCTTATTGGAAGGATAGGATGGACTGTTATTTAGAAACTCTACCAAATGGAATCTGGGAAATTGTCAAGACCAGCTATACCATACTAGAGAATGGTCCTTAGACTTTAGATGAGGTTATAAATCATGATAGCAATGCAAAGGCTAGAGCTATAATTATTAGTTGTATAAGTGATACAATATTTGATAAGGTTATAGGATTAAAATTTGCCAAAGATGTCTAGGAGAAACTAAGCTATGCATATGAAGGAGATCCAAAGACAAAGAAAGCCAAGATGATGAACCTAAAGCACAAGTTTGAGAGCCTAAGAATGGGTAATGATGAGAATATTGAAGACTATATACATAGAGTGAATGAAATAGTAAATACTATTAAGGGTACCAATAGAAAATGGAACAAAGTGATGTTGTGAGAAAAGTGTTGCCGACTCTACCAAAACTCTATAAACCCAAGAAATATGCTTTTCAAGAAAGTCATGATCTGGATAAAGTACACAATGAATGAGCTCCTTGGTTCACTATATGCCTATGAGACTGTCAAAGTGGATGATATCAAAAGGGAAAGGAAAGGGACTACATTTAATGTGTCAAAGAAGCCTGAAGATGAACTAGAAGTAAGTGAAGATATGGATGAGATAAAATCAAACTTTATGAGGAGATTGAAGAGAGGAACTGGAAGGTACAAAGGTATGTTACCCTTGAAATGCTTTAATTATGGATGAATTGGTCATTATGCTTCTAGATGTAGTACAAGAGACTAGGTGATGGTGAGAAGAAGGATAGATACAAAAGAAATGACAATGACAAGAAGCCATATGACAAAGATAAAGGCAAAATGGGGTTTTTCTTAATGGAGGCATTTTTGTTTGAGGATGAAGATGGTGATGTTACAAATGAAGAGTTTTTGTTTTTGGCTATAAAAGAGAAGGATAAAGGAAGATTTGAAAGACTGGATGGTGGAAACCTGGTAAAAGAAAGAACTACTTTGCATGCTAAAATTGAACCAAAGGCATGTATTATTGACTCTAGATGCTCAAACCATATGACAAGTGATAGAGAGAAGCTCATTAATCTTGAGAACTATGATGGAAAATCAATTAAATTTGTAGAAGAAGAGGAAACTCCTATTTGTGGAAAAGGAAGCATTACAATTGATGGTAAATGTTAGACAAATGATGTCTATTATGTTAAAGGTCTGAGACATAATTTACTGAGTGTTAGTTAGATGTGCAACAAATGGTATGAGGTTACATTTAAAGAGACTAGATGTGAAATCAGAAAAGGAAGCTTCAAAAAACTTGTTGTTGAAGGAATAAGAGCTAAGGGATATGTCTACTTTGTGAAGGATAATAGTGATGGCAATTACCTACTAGTGCAAGTTTGTGAAGAACAATATCAAATTAAAAGTGTACGTAAAACTGAAACTGAAGAAAAGGTTACACATAAATATTAGCTGGATAAGCATAATAGAAGAAGAGATGAATCAAGTAGAAGAATTAGGATAATGAAACCAATGCCCACCCTAGAAAAAATCTACTTGAATGAAGAGAAGAAAAATATGAAGTTTGAATTGACTGACTCCAATAAATTTTAGTGAGTCTTCACTCCAGTCCAGAACAAGAAGAATGTCTGAAGTTCTCTCACTTCTTAAATCATTTATTCAACTTTCAAACATAACTATTTTTCTTGTAGTAAGTGTGGACATAGAGCTAGTGAATGTAGAATTTAAATTAGATGAAAAATCTTTAATGGATAGTACTACAATTGTAATAAGTTTGGCCATAAGGCAAATGTATGTAGAAGAAGGATGAATAGGAATAAATAGTATTAATGTTTGGATTTTCAATTGATATTGTCATACATGCAACAAATTTGGGCATAAAGCTACTGAGTGTAGGATTAATACAAGAAGGAATGGAAGTATTAGAGGTAATGAGATGAGAAAAAATGGACAAAAGTAAGGTCCAACATGCTATAATTGCAATAGATCAGGACACATTGCCAAATTTTGCAAAGGAAAGAATGAGAAGACTAGTTCGGTTAAGAAGATTGACTTGAATAAAGAAAGACAAAAGATGGAGATAACTTGGGTGAAGAAAAAAGATGGGAGTGTTCAAGGAAATGATGAAGTTAGATTTGAAGCATCTGTTGGTCTTGATTCTTCTTCCAAAAAATATTCAATGTGCACTATCTAAGGGGGAGAGTTGAATGCAGATCTAGTGTGTTTCACTCTTATGTTTTAGGTGCTAAGATGCCCTCGGCATGGAAAAGTGTGAGAAGATCTTTTGCAAATATTTCTAGATGTTTGTGGAAGTCCACAACATAGTTGTTAATTGATAAAGATGTGCATCTGTCCAAGGGAGATTTATAGTTAATATTTTGTCTCTAGACTGATGTAGTGGCTTTTCTTAGGGGGAGCAGTGGTATGGCTGTAATTTGGTGGTTTCCTTGTCTTGGGAGTTGTGTAGTTATCATTGTTTTTATAAAGTAAATTGGAAAAGTAGTTGTTTGCAGTTGCATGCCCTTTATCCTTGTTGTCAAAGGGGGATATATCTAATTATATTTTGATGGTACAAGTATTTCATCAATGACAAAGGGGGAGATTGTTAGAAACCTGAATAATGCTCAGTTGTGCTATCATTAATGGAAAAATTGTCTGGTGTTTGTCATAATCAGTTGATGTAGTTGACCAGTTTCACAAATGTTGAATATAGTCTACCTTATGATGTTTGTCCAATTTTAGATCCATTTGATGATTTACCTGATGTTCAATTGATGTGTTTTAGTTGATGGCCTGATGATGTTCAGTTGATATGTTTCAGTTGTTGATTTGTTCGGTGATCAGTTGATGTGTTTGTCCAGTTCTTCAACTGTAGATCATTTGTCTGATGTTCAGTCAATGATCAATCATGTAGACTACATGGTCTTGAAATATTAGTGCAAATGTTATTGTTTATGTTTAGATGTTGATGCTCTATCTAATGTTGGTGTTGGATTTCTTGACATCTATAGTTGTAAATGTTTCAGTATGGAAAAGAGAACTGGTATGTTGTTTGATAATTATGTTGGGCTTTAATACACAAGTAAGAGTACTTATGTCTGATAGTTCTGATACTTAATATAAGTACAGATCCAATAGCCAACAAGATGAGAGGGGGGGGGGGTGAATCATACAAACTTAATCTTCCATAAAAACATCAGATTCATCCTCGGTAACATTTATATCAGTCATATAACCAAAACTGTCAAACATGCAAACTCAAAAGCATATGAACAATATAAACCTCATAACACCAGATTTAACGTGGAAACCCAAATAGGGAAAAACCACTGTGGGATTTCGGACCCACTAAGAAATATACTCTTTTAGAGTATGCTCGGTTAAAAGCAAATCCTGTTAAAGATTACAAACACATTGCTAGATGTGACCCGGTTAAGAGATTTCCCTCAGATCTGTTAGAATCTTCACTTTGTTAGAAGTGACCTTGTCAAAGGATTTCAAACACTCAATCAGAATGTCACCTTGCTAGAGGATTTACATATAAGACTGTTAAGTCCACTCGGTTAAGAGATTTCCTGTCACTTTTACAAAATAACAGTAATAAAGATATGTCTGCAACTTCACATCTAAAAATGCTAAAGCAGATTCCTATTTATTCAATACAATTTAGACATAGAACTAATCTTGTCTATCTGCTAGGCATCTACACTCTGTTATTCTAACAGGTCTTCAAGCTTATGTGCTCGGTAATCACTATGTAGCATCCCTATGCATACACTTGCCCGCATACATTGTTTATCAACAGTTTCCTATTTATAAACAATCTTCTAACCACTCAATCTCATTGATCACATTTCCCATGATCAATCATAGCCATCAGATCTTCAATCTTGTCCAAGTTCAATGTATCTTTCGATTTGAAAATGTTTTACCCCACCTTGGAACTTGCATTGTCACCTTGGAACTTGTGTTAGGATATTGCGGTTCAATTTGAGCTGTAGATCTTCATGCCGACTTTCCATTGCCTTAGATTCGTTAACAAACTTCTTCCACGGCTTACTAATCATTGATCCGCTCCAGCTCATCAGATTCTTTCATTAAATATCACATGTAAACATTTAATGCATTCTGTTATAGCTCGGTTGTAACTCAGTAAATACTAAACTTCACTCGGTAGACATTCTGCCTTCATTAACCGATAGCGATAACCTTAGGGTTTACCTACTAGTTTCTTTGCCTTATAACATAGTATAGTATTAACCTTTACATTTTACAACATATGTATGATGTTAAAACAATCTAAAACATCATGATCTCATCATTGTCTGACTCGGTAGTAGTTGCCCATTGAATAACTTATCCCCTTATTCATCATATTCTTTCTTGTGTCTTTTACAGACTTCTTTATAATCTTCATATCATACTTCTCAAGATATGGCAACATCATACTGAATTAGAAAATCAATTTCTTGACATCAATGACAAAATAATAATATGAAGATAGTAAAACATCTTTAATCAGTTATGTCCATAATCATCAACAACCTTCTCAATATCCTTATTGAAATGTCAACAATCTTTCATTGTCTATTATAATGTAATATTTCCAACAATGTCTTATGTGCATAAAATGGTGCCTTGTTTGGTTTGCCACAATCAGTTTGTGCAAAATATGCAGCATATATTTGGTTATGGTAGGGATATATGGAAACTTGGAGATGATGGTTGCTGATGCATTATGTTGTCATGAATATCAGTCTTATATGGTTGCCATTTTTTTTTGATTCAAGTGTTCACTAAAGATATAGGATTAGATGTTCAAATGTTGTCATGTTACCCAGTAGTGATGTTTTGCATACATAAGTTTGTTCTGAAAGGTTACAGTACAAGAAGTCTCAATATGCAAGAAAGAGTATTTGGTGTTCCAGTGGAAGAATGATTCACATCCTTCCATATTTTGAAGATCATGATGTGCAGAGCTGGATATAATGTTTATGTTTTGTGAATGAAGTACTATCAGGTGTGTAGGTCCTCTGATTGCTTAGATGATGAGGTTAGTTGTTGTTTTCTGACAGTAAGGTTTTTTGTCAGGCTAGTCTAGAAATTACATGGTGGCTTCCAGATATGTGGATTAAAGGGTTGTAGTTTGGAGGACATGTTCATTTGGTTTGTGCAGTATTCCAATTCAACTTATAAGTGTTGGTTTTGTTCCATAAGTTAGTTATGTTGGTATGTGCTTGACATGCTCTATTGTGTTGAGTCTCAATTGTTTTGTTTGATCTATCTTATTTGGATTTTATTCTTTTGTTCTGGAAAAGATTTAAAGGATGAGTTATATTGTTGATATGGATCTCACCATGGCGTGTGGTGATCTGCACTTAATAATTTGCATTGGAAGATGTTTTTGGACTGGGCAATTAAGATGTTTCATTATCTTTCTACATGTTTAATTTGGTATTGATCTTGGAGATTGCAGTATCATGTTTGGTTCACTGGAGTCCACTCAAATGAATGTATTATGATGTGTTTAGATCCCCTTTATCTCCTGGAGAGGACATAAGTGATTATTTTTGGTCTGGACGACCTAATTTATGTAATATTGCTTATTTTGTCTTTGGCCGATCTAATTGAGGGTTTTGATGAATACATTTGTATATAAGAATGTATGATTGTATATGTTGAGGCATTAAATATGTTTGAATAATTATGAAGTGGATGAGAATAATATTCAAGTAGATTTTATGTTGGTGATGTGTGAAAGTTAGTTCTGAAGTACCTTGATAGTAATAACTTTAGAGTGATGGTGATCATAGGCAATATTTGTGATCAGATGTGCTTGCCATGATATTGGTCACTTGGCACCAATGATCAATTTCAATTTTATGATTAGGAGATCCTACTCATTTCAGTTTGATGCAGGCATGGTCCAAAGGGTCCTTAAAGAGAATAGTCCAGATCATGCAGCAAAAGTAACACAATGGAAGCAACAACAAAACATAGAGGAAATGTTAGTTTAGATATCTGCAATATCATAGATTCACCATAAACATCTAGTGTACATACAGGCTTACAGCTCTAGAACAACTTACATTCCAGTTTACAATCCATTTGAACCTCTAAGAGGTATCCAAATTACATAACATGAATTCATCCTCCTACAATCTCTTGTTGTCCCTCTAAGGATCAATTACAACAATATATATATATATATATATATATATATATATATATATATATATATATATATATCATACAAAACACATCTGGGTTGGCCACAAAAGATTGCATTCTCCAAAGACAGGAAAATGAAACGTGTAAGATAGGTCCGACCCAAAGCTTGATCACCTCTACCAAAGACAATAATGAAGTGTGGACCACCAAGGAAGGTCAACCAAGGGCCTAGTACATTGTACGTGGTGCCAATTAGATTTGCAAGTCGAGAAATTGCTCTACACCAAAAGAAATCTCCAATTAGTTGATAAGCTCAAAACTGCTCCAGAACCAAGAAACAGCCAAATCGGAAGTAAAAACTCGCCGGAAAAGAGTCCAAATGAACTGGAAATATAGAACACGTCTGGAAGCCAATAATCTAATCTACAATGAAAAATGAATAACTATTGGAGGATTTTGGGAGTAACACAAAAGCAAAAAAACTAAAAAAGAAAATATATTTTTGGTTGATGCAAGATTGCTCATCAACCAGGGATGCTCCTACAACATAGTTTTAGTTGTTTCTCTTGTCTATCGATGGATAGTGAGTCTATTGGTAGATTTATGTATCTTTCCTTGAGATAGTGCATCTCAGTTCTACAAGTCTCTTTGTATCTTGCCCTAAGGTTGTGCACCTTAGCATTGCAAGTCCATTAGGTACATATCAGGTTCCAGGCAAAAAAAAAGGGCATGCAAACAAAAAAGAAAACAAAAACCAAAACAAAATGAGGAGAAAAACTAAACTAATCAACAAACACCAAAAATGAGCAAGGAAAATCACCAACTTGGTGAATCGAAATGCTTGAAAATGCCAAGGAAAGCTTGAAAGTCTGAAGGTTCGTAGCTTGGAGCTAGGGAGGAGGACCTCTAAATGCACAAATGAATTTAAAAGGTCCATCATCCCTATTTATAGCTCATCCCAAGCCCATTTGTACGAATACTTTAAACACAACCTCGGGACTTCGGGGTCTTGAGGTTCTGAGCTCGACATGGGAAAAGGAACACCCCACCTCGGAACTCTGGGGGTTCAGGGTTCCGAAGCAAGGAAAAGGAGGCTCCACCTCGAAACTCCGGGACTCCAAGGTAGAAGATGCAAAACCTCGGGGCTCTAGGATTCCGGAGTTCCAAGGTCAAAACCAAAGAAAACAAAGAGACCTTGGGACTTCGAAGTTCCAAGGTCAAAAACCTAAAAGAACAAAGAGACTTCGGGACTCCGGAGTTCTGAGGTCAAAAACCAAAAAGAATAAAGGGACCTTGGGAGTCCGGAGTTCCGAGGTCAAAACCCCCCCCCCCCCCCCCCCCCCCAAAAAAAAAAGAAAAGAAAAGAAGAAAGAGACCTCGGGACTCTAGAGTTCCGAGCTCAAAAAGGCAGAAAGAAAGAAAGAAGAAAAAAAAAGGGGACCCAAATTTTGACACAAGGAGACTAACGGGGAAATAGATATGCAAGGCATAACAAATGGCGACTATCTGGGACAAATGACTATAGGCAATTTAGAACTTCAAAATATCTGATTAACTTGACACCTAAGGCTATTATCATTCAAAAGGATGTATAAGAGTAAAAGATGAGTGAAACAATGAACAAACAACCAAGAAGAGAAATAGACATGATTAACTCTTAAGTGTGTGCGTATGATTTGTTACTCCATCATTTCAATAATGCAGATAATCATAGGAAACTAGGTGCAAGCTACGTAGATGAAGTCATTAACCATGTTTCGTGCAAGGTCATCTTAGGCATAGCTCTATTGCCATTCAGGCGTCTATAGCCCCAACAGAGATACCTCTGGTTCCCATCAAATAGTGCTCCACTGCCCGCCAGGCGTCCATAGCCCTGGTGGAGGTTACTTGAAACACCCATTTGAGTTGCTTAAGAGGATCATTTCTTTTCTCTCTCTCTCTCTCTCTCTCTCTCTCTCTCTCTCTCTTTTTGAAAACATTATAGGATATAGAGAATGACTTCTTTCTTCAATAACCTTTTAAGCAAATTTCAAACATTGAAGTTCAATAACTGGGTTGGGAGCCATGATGGATAACATGAAACACCTTGACTTTGGATTTTTCACTTGAAAACTAGTTTATCTGATATCTTACAAAAATTTCTGATGTATCTTAATGTGATGTTAGTGCTGAGTTTATCAAGCTAGCCTTTTCCAATTGAAAGTCAAAACTCAAATCATATTTAAACGATTATATACCATTTTGAATGAGTATAGACAAAAGTTCCAAAGTCAGCCAAATGACAATGAAGTTGTAAATAGAAGAGAGTCAAAGTTTCTCAGAATTTGGCAAGATGTTATGCAAAGGATACCTACCTTTTAGAATATTTGAGAACAAAATATGTATATCCCGACTCAACAAACAAAATGAACAAACAAACAAAAACAAAAGGGAAACAAACAACAACACCCAAAAACATGAAGCAAAATAAAAAGAAAACAACTAACTACTATATACAACAAGTCAAGCTTCATTGAGGATTTAATCAAAGTAATGCTTGAGGAATTGACCATTGACAGGCAATGGTACCAGTTCTCCAGTCAAAGAGCTTAACCTAAAAGTGTTCTCGCCTAAAATCTCAGCTATTTGGTAAGGACCTAACCACAATATTTCAAACTTGTGATGATCACCTTTCTTCTCCCTGGCCTTGTCCCATAACAAGACTAGGTCAGAGATCCAAAAAGCTTTCACTTTGGCCCTTTTATCAAACCATCGCTTAACAATGACTTGGTGTTTGGCAAAGTGTTGTAGAGTATTAATCTTTTTTTCATCGAGTCTTAATAAATTTAAGAGGCGAACCTCTACCTGATCCTCAATGTCAATTTCTTTCATTAATTGGAGGACCGATATTTGCAAGTTGATTGGGAAGATAGGGGTCTGGCCGTAGACAAGGTAATATGGAGAAGTTCCCAAGGCAACTTTTACTCTAGTTCGATAAGCCCATAAGGCATATCTCAATTGATTATGCCAATCCCTGAGGTTTTTCTCAAGTAGCTTCTTGATGACATCTAGGATGTTCTTGTTTGTGGATTTAGCTACTCCATTTCCTTGTGGGTAATAGTTGGATGAAAATTTTAATATAACTTTATATTTGTATGACCATTGCACCAACTGTGCAGAAGTAAAAGAAGGACCATTATCACATTACCAGAGCGAACAACATACCAAAGCTGGTGATGATATGCTCTTCAATAAATTTTAAGACCACCTCGGCAGTAGCATTCCGACATGCAATGGCTTTTGTCCACCAGGTACAATAATCCGTCGCCGTAAGAATAAACTTATGTCCTGCAAATGAGTTAGGATTAATAACACCTATGAAATCCAATGCCCATTGAGCGAAGGGTCTTACCTTGAAGACTGGTTGGAGAGGCATGGCAAGATTTCTTTCTCTGGAGGCGGCAGTTTGGCATGTATGATAGTGATGAACATGCTCATGAGTATCCTTAAATATGCTAGGCCAATAATATCCAGCCTTCAAGATTTTATGTGCAGTGGCATCCGCTGACCCATGACCTGTACCATATTTCCCATGAAATTCCTCAATCATCTTATGGGCTTCTTGATGATCAAGACACTGAAGGTAAATACCTTCATAATTTTTTCTATAAAGTGTCGAATCCTTGATCATATAATTGGTACTTTTGAGCCTTAATTCTCATCTTTGCATGGTTGTCAACCCCTCAGGACACCTATTATTTAGCAATATAAATACCAAATCCGTGTACCAGGGATCTTGAGTGAATGACTTCAACGTATACTATTGGCACTGGATTTGAGGGATGTCAGTTGCCATGGCCTGAGACAATCCTTGGCCTCAGACCAACTTCATTGGATGCATCTCTAAGTCAAATTATTGCAATATTGCCATCCATTTCCCTCGACGTTCTCCCAGTTTGGACTGCATGAGTAGTGACTTCACTGCTGGGACAATCACGTAAATTTTACTCTCAAGATGTAATGCCTAAACTTATTGACTGCTCTTACCAATGCAAAGGCCTATTTTTCAAGAGAAGAATATCTAACCTCAACACTTTTGAAAGGAGAGCTCATAAATGCAATAGGCTTCTCGTCCCCTGCTTGCCTCTACGTCAAAACAACCGCTCTTGAGTGTAGGGAAGCAAAAAAATATATGTAAAATGATAGCAGGTAACCAGGGCTAGTTAGCACAGGAGCTTCGACGATGGATTTCTTGATCTGGGAAAAAGCCTCTTTTGCTTCAGTTGTCCATTCAACCTTAGCATCCTTCTTCATCATTTCATTCAATGGCTTGACTATTTCTGCAAACCCAGTAATAAACTTTCCAACAAATCTTCCCAAAGAAAGATCTCATCTCCTTTTTACTGCCGGGCACCTGTAACTTCAATAATGCTTCTACCCGATCTGGGTCTATAGATATCCCCCTCTTAGAGATTACGTGGCCAAGTAGCTTTCCTTTAGCCACTCCAAACACACATTTCTTAGGGTTAAGGGAAATCCCATATCTCCAACATCTCTCCAATACCTTTTGGAGGTGGTTTAGGTGGTCTTCTCTGACCTTGGAAAATATTGTCAAATTGTCCATATAAATAATGATGCATTTTCCAATCAGTTCCTTAAAAGCCGTATCCATTGCTCGTTGGAAGGTTGCCCCAACATTAATCAACCCGAATGGCATTCTTTTGTACGCATATGTTCCCCACTTCATCGTAAACGCTGTCTTCATACGATCCTCATAATTTACCAATACCTGATTATATCCTGAATAACCATCTAAAAATGACATCATTTGCAAACCATTTACTATTTGTAGTACTTCATCCAATGAAGGAAGCAGGTAATTATCTTTTTCGGAGGCTTTGTTGAGATTGCAAAAGTCCACGCAAAGCCGTATTTCTCTGACTTTTTCCGCACTGGTACCAAATTAGCAACCCAAGTAGAATGTCGTACCGGAAAGATAATCTTAGCGGAAAGTAACTTTTGTACTTCCTTGAAAATCAAGGGTTCTATTAGTGCATTGATTGGACGTTGTTTTTGTTGGAATGAATTTACGTTAGGTTTTAAGGGAATCACATGGGTGATAATCGTTGTATCGAATGTCTTTAAATTTTCATACCCCCATGATATTACATCAATGAACTCTTCCAAGATCTGTATCAGTTTTTCTCTTTCATTTTGAGTGCAAATCTTCCCAATATAGACAATCCTCTCTTGTCCTTCTGAACCAATATTATGGGGTTCGTACTTTCCAGCATATGAATATGTTGTTAGTCTCTCTTTTACTCTAGGGTCTGAATCAAAAAGTCTCTCCAGGGTGACCATCCCTTTAGGAATAATGTTTGTTGGTAAATCCACATTACTTTCGATATCAAGATCATCTGATTTATCTTCCTCATCAACAATTTGCTCTTCAAAAGCCCCTGAATTGGCAAGAAAGGCTAGAATGTGGGCATCATCCTGGAAGACTTGGAAGTGTTTGATATTATTAGGTACAACAGGTATAGAGATTAACTCCACAGAGAACTTCTTCAAAGGGGATTGGCTTACTGGTTCTAATGTACTGGCAGCTACGACCAGCGCATCAGGTATTCCATTGACTTTCCTAAGTACCAATTGAATATCGAAAGCATCAAAATCCTCAATCAGATCCCACACTCTATTTCGATACGCTGCTAACCTTTTATCATGGCACACATATTGGCTTCACACTTGTTTAACCACCAGCTCAGAATCTCCTTGCACCTTCAAACACTTTACCCCCTTCTTATGAGCAAACAATAATCCTATAACTAAGGCCTCGTGCTCCATCATGTTATTAGTACAAGGGAATTGGAGTCGGTAAGAAGCTAAAAGGGTTTTCCCTTTTGGGTTGGTTAACTCTACGCCTGCTCCACTGCCTTGCTTGGATCTTGACCCATCAAACTTTAAAACCATGTTTCATCTTTTGGTCTCTTCACATTTTTCACCTTTGGGTCAATGATCAGGTTAGCTTTTGGAGGGGATTGCTGCTTCTCAAACTCGAGGTCTTGTGACAATTGAGGTTGTTAAATTTTAGGTTGCATAAACACTTCAGTAGTGTTAGGAACAACCTGTTCTGATTGAAGTTGAAGTTGAGATTGTGTTTCTTCTTGGTGCTCAAGAGGAATATCTTCCTCTTCATTTTTAACAATCTCAACTGCAAGAATCTCTTGGCTATATTCTTTAGGTAAGGTAGTCTTATCTACAGGGTCAATTGTTTGGGGCTCTAATCCTTCACAAGTTATACCTTGAACTTCCTCCATAATGATGGTATGATCATCTTCTTCGTATGGAACCAGACTCATCAACTTCGTAATCTCATTCTGACATGGGATACATGAAACTTCTAAGTGCTCCTCATGATGTATCTGACACCATTTTAGAAGCAACACATCTTGTATCTTCATAGTGTCTCCCAATAAACACATTCCTTGTTGTATTGCTGTAGCGAACTCTTTGACCCACCTTTTATATGCGGTCTTGTCTGCTTGAAATAATTGAAGAGGAGTTGGTGGGGAGAAAGTAAGAATCTCATTGACCCTATAAACTCCTGGACTTACTTCAGCAAACACCACTTCATTGAGAGCACCATAATCCGTGACTAATTTCTTCAATTTAGGCTCTCTATCAATTCAGATCTGGTTACTTACTCCTTTCCATGGAAGCCATAAGTACGTAAAACAAGTTGAGAAATATCCTCCCAGCGGCTTGGACCAATCCCTACTAAGGAGCATCCCATATACTTCTGGAATATCCACTACTTGAATGTCAATATAACGAGATATTCGAGGATCAAAACCTAATTGGATGTATACATCTTTCAATTCTCTGATGATGTTAACCTTAGTTTTGTCTAGTTGCACCACCTTACTATTTGCACGTACTGGTTGAAGTCCGAGATGTTGAAATATAGAGTAGGGCATTACGTTTCCTGAAGCTCCCGAATCTACCAAACAATTATGTAAATTCTTCCCACATATCCTCAAACTCAATAAAATGGTGGATTTTCTATTGCATCACTATTGACGTTAGCGTTGACTTCGTTAAGGTCTATCATCTTAACCTCATTGCTCTATGATTCTAGTAATTCCAACTTTCTAAGGAGAGCCCTCTTCTGTTCAGGGAAATATCTCAATACTTCCATCAAGGACATAGTGGTGGCGGTCCTTTCCATCTCCTTAGTAACGTCAAATGATCCTTTCAGAACATAATCTTGCCCTTGAGCTTCTCTAGGGCGTGTTCCTTGGAAAGCCTGAAGAGGGCGAGGATTGTTGCTTGCATTAGTGTCAAGAGGTACAAACCCACCCATCAGGGGAGGTGGCTCCATTAATGGAGCTTTGCCTTGACTCCTAAGATTGTAGTTGTTCATGGTTTAAAAGGCCTAAGCATCGTAGACACATGGTTCACCTTCAACTTCAGCCTGAAATTCTCTACACAGGAAAGTATCGACCAACATGGCAGTATTAACCTTATGAGGTTCATCATTGGAACAATCTTTGGGATGAGAGTCAGCTTGAGCAATTCTTATGATTTTCTTGAACTGAGCACAATTAACCTCAAAATGTGCAGTTGTGTCAGGCAACCTGCACCAATTTGTTAGCAAATTCATATCAGCTAGGTTAACACTTTGTGTGTGGTTTGGGTTATCTCGTGCGTCGGGGTGATCATGGTTCACCCCACTGTTATTTGGACCCATATTCCACCACCTATTATAAGGTTTGTTGTTATACCTTTGATTTTGGTTCTGGTTATTGTAATTCCGCTGATTATTATATGGTTGGGATTGATTATACCCTCCTGGAGGATTCATCTTTAGCTGGCTCAAGTCTAAAGTAACTGTTAGAATATTTAATCTTTACCTAGCCTAGGTTTATTTTTATTTAGTTTAGGATATTCCTTTGGAATTCCTACATGTAATTTGTCCTCTAGTACATGTGTGAGGACAAGTCATTTCTTTTATTTTCCTTTATTAAGGAATATTAGATTTCCTCCATAAGAGGATGTGGACACATGGCACACACATTTTATGAATGGTGGCATTCATAGATTTGGGAGTTACTTTGTAACTCCTCTCCTCATCTCTATTTAAGAGATGCCTCCTCTCTCATTTCTTCTTAATGACAATATTGTAAAGAGCTTCTTGCTCTCTCTCTCTCTCTCTCTCATTTTTAGGCATTGCCTCATTCATAATATCACAAGGGGTTTTTCTTTGCTTTTCCCCTTTCAAAAGTTCTTGTGCCTCCTTCTTCACATTTGGGTGATGCTCCAAGGTCTTTGCTTTTCTCATGGTAACAATTACTTCATCATAAACTTTCTTGGATTAATTTTCCTTTCCTTGCTCTTTTATTTCCTTTCATGGTATCAGAGCAGGTTTCTAATCCTTGTTTTAAGTTAACATTGATGAAGGTTACCATTCTGTGGAGTTCACCTTGTTGGAGGCATTCTTGAGAGGAGAAGAAGTTCTTTTACTAATATTTTCTATTGTGCAGGGTTTTGGTTTCAGATTTTTAACTTTTTTTTCAAACTTGTTAACAAGTTTGCCTGCAGGTTTAATCTCCTATTCTAGTTAGTTTTTATTAAAAAAGGGGCTTTGGAAGGCTTGCCGCCAAAGTTCCTTCTTTCTAGTTTAAATTTAATTATTTTTAAAGTTTTGGAAGGCTTGCCGCCAAAACTCCGGTGCTAACTTCTTTTCCTGCATACTTTAGATTTCATATTCATTTGTTTTGGAAGGCTTGCCGCCAAAACAGTTTCATCATAAAGTTGTTTCTCTTATTCATATTGCAGGTTCTCACATTTTGTTTACTTGCAAGCTTTTTTGATTAAAAAAAAGGAAATTTAAGCTTCCTTGCAGGATTTTGTTATCAAATTTTCTCATTTTCTAACCTCATTCACAGAATACTAATTTTTTTTAATATCTATTTCTCTTTTATGTTTGTGCTTATTTCAACCTGGTTTACTTTAAATAATAAATCTTACATTTTATTCCTCTCTGGAAGTTTGTTTCTGTGAGATATTTTGATCATGCACAGAGAAATCAGTCTGTGTGAATAAGTGAATACATTTTATTCAGAAAAACAAGTTCACCAACACATGCGTGTAATCTTCCAGTAAATCGCATATTTAAATAATTTTGATGGGTGTTCTGTTTTAGTTCACTGTATTCATTTATTCTCAATAGTACAAAGAGGTCTGCTAAAGAAATTACAGTATTTTTTTTAAACACTGTATTCATTTTTTGAAACTCATCAACAAGAATTATTTTAGCCTTTGAGGTTTGCGTGAGGATAGGACCTGCATAAGTTTATCATTAAGGGACAGACAACATATGCCTTTACACCCTTAGACTCTAACATTGGCTTCATTTGAGCTCAGCCTTTGAGTGTGAGCCCTACTTCTGAACTTAATGCAGGCATTCTGAATGCATTCCTAATCTCCCCTCCCCACCAAGGCCTCCTTTCTCCCAACATTACCACCTTAAAAATATAAATATACTAGTTAAATAGAAGATTTGAATCTCTACAAATAACATTTTAATTTCACATTATTCTGTGAACTGAAACTTAACGGGGTGAAAGAGTCTCGAACCTCTTGGACCTGCCCTCTATCATCCTAAATCTCTCAAAGCCAGTGACCCCCGTACACCGTGTGACAAAATCCCTCAGCAATATCAGAACTTCGGTTTCTTTTTTTGTCTTCTTAAAAGGTTATTCATAAATATCGAACTCATCCTCCGCTGCTAAACATTTAATAGCCGAAGCACCTCGCCACCATTGTTAACAAGTTTGAATGGTATACTTTGTGTGAAGGGAGCCCAAAACCAGTTACCGTGGCATTGCTGTTTGATCAACAAAACTGTTAAACTTGTATCTTTGTCTTTGTCTCTGTAACCTGCAAAAATAAACAGAAATCTTTGACATAACTCGCATAGCCCTCGCATAGCATTCTAGCGTTGATCTTCCTTCCAGCGTTGATCTCTGCATAGCAATTCCAAACCCTAAAACCCGTTAAAAAACGCCTCTGCAGAGTATCGCCATAATTTTAGATATCAAGTTAAAAAAACATCTGTGCAGTCATCTGTCATCTGACAATGCCATTTTAATATATTCAAAATTTTTGATAGTTTATTAACTTTTTAGCAAAAAGTTTAATAGTTAATAACGTTAAAAAAACATTTAGTTATAAAGTTTTTTTAAAAAAATTTAAAATAAATTAAAGTTTTTTGAATAAAGTGTTTTTTAATAAAGCTTTTAATATAAAATCGATTTATTTTGTTATTAAGACTTACAATTTATTTAAATAAAATTTTAAAAAAAAAATCAATTTCAATTTGTTATTAAAATATAATTTTTTCTTTGGTAAATTTTTTTTGTTTAAAAATTTGTTATTTAAGATTTGAATATAACATTTTTTTTTTACATAACTTTTGTTATAATTCTTACTCAAATCTGGTTTATTTTTTAAATCAAGGAGGTTAATTTTTATCTTTTTAATCAAAGGGGTAATTTTTTTTACAAACTATTATTTTGCTACCATGTCTACATTAATTCCAGAAATTAAATTAAATAGTTCCAATTATCATTCTTGGAAAACACATATCTCGTTTATTTTTCGTTTCAAACACCTTTTGGATGTTGCGACTGATAAAACATTTGAACCCGCTACATCTGCTCCTCAAGCCGACCTAGATAGATGGAAGGCTCAAAATGAGGAAGCACTTGGTTTAATTGGTATTTCAATGGTTCCTGATTTGTATGTTTTAATTGGAAATTGTACAAAAGCGCATGAAGCTTGGGAAATTTTAAAAACTACTTATGATAGCTCAAATGAATCCCGAAAAATTCAACTTCAAGATCAACTTGAAGATCTAAGGTATACGGATTTTAAAACTATGGATGAATTCTTATTAAAGTTTGATTCTGTTAATAGTCAATTAACTGGTTTAGGAGTTACTCTAGCTGATTTACATTTAATTCATCTTATTCTTAAAAAATGTCTTCCTCGCCAATTTCAATAATTTATTACCAATATTCATGCTCAACTTGCTATTCCTAGCTTGGCTACTCAATTAACATATGATATTTTTCGTAATTTATTGCGTCAAGAGGAAGCTAAATTAATTCAATTTGGTACTCTTAAAAGTAGTGAACATGCTTTTATGTCTAAAAATCAAAATCATAATAATAACTTTAGATCCAATAATAATAAACATAATCATCATAACAATCACAAATCTTCTAATTATCAATCTCATTCTAAATCCTATCATAATAATTCTCATAATAATAATCATAATAATACGTACAATAATCAAAGGAATAATTCTCAAACAAGACCCCATTGCACATATTGTGGGAAAGATGGACATATTACTAATAATTGTTTTAAGAAACAAAATGGTAAAAAGCCCATGAATCAAAATAATCAAAATAATCAACATAAACCTCATTATAAGAAGGGTAATAATAATAATGGTAATTCATCTCGTCATGCATTTACATGTACTTATAATGTTTCTCAACCACTTGAGTGGATTATTGATTCTGGTGCATCTCAACATGTTACTTCTCATAAAGAATGTTTTGAATCTTTGCATCCCGATACTTCTAATATTCCTGTTCAATTAGCTAATAATCATAGTTGTAAAGTTGAAGCTATTGGTGATGTGAATGTTCCTAATGGGAAATTACATGATGTTCTTTATGTTCCTGAATTAAAATCAAATTTGATTTCAGTTCCTAAACTTTGTCAAGATTATAAGATTAACTTTTATAGGGGCATATGTTATATCATTGATCCAAACACTAATCATGTTATTGCTACTGCTAAAATGGATAGTGATAACTTATTCAAGTTCTATGAATTTGCTCCTCCAAATTATTCTTTGCTTACTACTGTTGATTTTACTATATGGCATGAAAGACTTGGCCATCTCAATTCTGATTATATTTCATTGATGCAAAAAGCAAATATGGTTGATGGATTGCCTAGTATTGTTCCTTCTCAAATTGTTTGCAATGGTTGCATGAGTGGTAAGATGCATAGGGAACCCTTTCCTCATGGTCAATCTTGGAGGGCATACACTAAATTGCACCTCGTTCATAGTGATCTCTTGGGTCCCATGGAGAATCCCTCCATCCAAAGTTCAAGGTATGCACTTACCTTTGTTGATGATTTTTCAAGGAGAACATGGATATATTTCCTTCATAGTAAGGATCAAGTGCTTGATGTGTTTATTGAATTTCATATGTTTGTAGAAAGGCAATCTGGTTCTAAAATAAAGATTCTTCGTACTGACAATGGAAGAGAATATGTCAATAATGCATTTAATGCTTATTTGAAATCGTTTGGAATTAAACATGAGCTTACCGTTCCTTATACACCACAACAAAATGGTGTGGCAGAACGGAAGCATAGGACAATTGTTGAAATGGCTAGATTTTTATTGCATGCTAAAAATATGGATTATAAATTTTGGGCTGAAGCTATGGCTTGTGCAACATATTTAATTAATAGAACACCTACCAAAGCCTTAAAGGATAAAACTCCTGAAGAAGCTTGGTCTGGTAGAAAGCCTAATTTGCAGAATTTAAGAATTTTTGGTTCCATAGCTTATGTTCACAAACCTAAGGAGAAAAGGAAAAAATTAGATGCTAAATCTTCTCCTTTTATTTTTGTTGGTTATGATGAAAATACTAAAGGTTATAGAGTTTACAATCCTATTACTAACAAGGTAAAAGTTGCAAGAGATGTTTGTATTGCAGAAAAGGGCATTCATGATTGTTCTAAAGTGAAGGATGATGAACTTGGTCAAACCAAAGTTGTGCTTGTGGAGGACCAACCTCCTTCTCTTAACCCTACTCCTAATGCATCTCTTTCTATTCCTTCTAGTGATAGTGATGATGATAATAATAACTCTACTCCTCATGACTCCTCTTCTAGTGATGAATCCATTACTTCTAAAAGAAGACCTAAATGGTTTAAATTTTTAATTCAAGATAGTGATGAATACTTAGCTAGAATGGATAAACTTCAAGCTAGGAGAGTTAATTATTGTAATTATGCTTTAATGACTACTATTATGAATTCTAATGATCCTAAAACATTTGATCAAGCTAAAAATCAACCACATTGGCAAAAAGCAATGAAGGAAGAATATGATTTTTAAAAAAAGCTTTGCCATCTTTAGCAATTATGTGCTTATCCCTTATTTCTTGATAAAAGCTCTATAATTATCAACTATAGATGCAATTACTTGAACTAGAGGATCTGCTATATGTTTAACTCTAAATTTATACTTCTTCAAAACTTCATTTGCATGCGTTCTCCCCTCCTCTAACTCCTTCACTGTGTCTATCACCCCCTGACACTGAGTAATCAGATACGTGTACCTGTCCAAAAGGGTGACATCAAACTGGGCCGCGGGTCCTAGGTGTTGTGCCTCATATGCATCCCACCAATTCAAAACTTGTTGCTGGTCCATTGTTCCCGTATCAGCTAATCTGAGGCCAAAAGGTCCTAGCATATTCTTTACAAAATTCTCATATGATAAAATTTCCCCGAGGAGAGGCTCCCGAATCTCGGTCATATCCTTGATATATTGCTAAAACATTTCAATCTTCAGCTCCAAGATGTATACATAAGACTATAATTATTTATAGCTGTCACCCCCTAAGAGGTCTTCCTTTATCACCGTCTCTTCCCCTAGCTGCAATATCTTTTTCAAAATTCAGAACTGTTTATTGAAAATGTTTGACTTTCGTTCCCATTGCGTGGAACAGGAAGCCAAAGCTCTGCTGCCTGTACTTCCTAACAATATATCTCCACCGTATTCTGCAAGAACAATCTAATCTTAGCTGCATTCACCCGGGTCCAAGATTTGGTGGTAGCAGCCACTCACCTCACCTCCACTAGCACCTTTACTTCTCCCTCTAGCAGCGATGAGGTTGAAGGTAGGTCATCAACTCTATAGGAGTCTAGAGGTTTTCCCATTTCAATTAGGAGCTTCTTGTATTGCCCTAGTTGCACTTTGAGCTCCATATTTGAAGTATGCTCCTTTTCTACACGCCCCCTAACAATACTTGTGGCTAGCTCAAAAGTATCTAGCTCTCCCCACTTGGTTTGTGTACCTAAATTTACCTGGGATATTTGATACTTGGGAGAAGCTTGTCCCTCAACTTGGAGTGGAACTACCATATCTGCTATCACTTCATCGGAGTCTGTTTTTGATAAATGACGAATGGTTTTTGGCTTCTTAATCTTTGGTGGCTCCTCAGTGATTACTTGTTGTAAAGTGACCTTGGGGAGCTCTTCTTTTCTCTTTTTTCTTCTCAAAAGTGAACTCGATCCATTGCGGTATATTTTCATCTTTTTCACCTTGATGCGATACTATGTGTGCAGATATAACATGGACCTCTGCCTGCTTCTCTACTTCATCTCTTACTTCTATTTCTGTTTGCCCAAGATCCCGAGGTGAGGTAATCTGGTGGGCTAGATTAATTTGGAGAGCTTGTTGCTTATGTAACTCCCCTAGTTTTCCATTGACCTCCTCATTAAATGCCATTTCTTCCTCACTTGCCTCTGTTTCCCCTTGCCTGGCTGCTATATCCTAAAGAAGGTCCTCTTGATCTTGAGGGATTAGAATCAATCTTTCATTCAATATGTCTTCTGCCTCATCCCCTTTCTGCTCGCCTTCCAATGGTTGATGTTGCTCAAGATCTTCTTCCTCCTGATCCGAATAAGACTTGATGTTTCTAACTTTTATTCCTTCAGTGGTAAACCTGAAGCCTTGCACTCCAGGCTGTCCTGCGAGTATATTGACTAGTGGTGGTACAGGGGCACTGGTGCCTAGAGCCTGTGTGGCATCTGTTGAAGGTGGCTAAGTGGGTATCTCCTTAGTAATTTCTATATTTTCTTCTTGCTCTTGGGTACCCTCTCCTTTAGCGTGCCCTATAGCCGTCCTCAGTGGGAGAACTTTGGCAAGTGGTACCACTCCCAATCCATTTTTCACTCCCAGGTCCGCTGCCTTCTTTAATAATTCAGACTCCCTCATCTTTTCTTGGAGTTTCTTGAGTAAGTCCTTAGTACTTTCTTGAGATTTGTCTTCTTCACCTGGATCGGTGGATGTATTTTACCTTGAGGCTGACCTTGTCTTCCGAGCGTACTTCTTATGGACCCTTGATTGAGGTACCCCTAAAGTGGATTCCTTTTGTTTTGCCTTTGAGACGCTGGGCCTTATCCTTTGGCGTAACCATTACTTGGTCTTGTTGATGACCACTTGGGAGACCTTTTCCATATTTGTGTCTTCACTTGCAGACCATTTTATTAGGGAGAGAGGCCTTTTATCTATCCCTGATTCCCTATAAGCTGGATTGAGTAAGTCCCCATCATCCCTAAGGTCCTTAGGGAGGTTAGTCTCAATTTCAAAATCTCTTACCTATGGCACAGATAACCTATTATATCTCTTCTCCCTAACCTCGAAACTGTCTTGCAGGTTGGCCCAAAAGTCCTCCAAGCTGGGCCTGTGCCCCTCATATGCCTTAGGCATAGCTTGTTTAAGTTTCCCGTAGGGATCATAAAACTCCCTAGCATGATCATATTCCTTCAAGTTCAAATCTTGAAGTTCTTGTTCTGCTAATTTTGCTACTTGTATTTTGGAACATGCAAAATATCCAATAGATACTGAGAAATCGATACTTGCTTTGTGTTTTGATGACAATAGTGACTGGAGGCCCACAAGCTGCCTCACATACTTTAGCAAAATTATCCTATCATTGCACTATCAGGGCAGCAACATTGGATTTCCTGTGTATCCACTAACCCTGATGTAAGTAGAGTGTGGGTTTTGGATAAACCAACAAGCCCACTCTCGGATGATAGCCATGGCCTCCGGGCTAATCCGATATCCTATATCTCCTGTCAATTTGATTATTATTGGGAAAACGAAGGCATCATTAACTCTTTTAAAATGAGTCTTTGCATTGGCTAGAGTGAGCTGAGCATAATACTCCCATATCTTCTTTTTTCCTTCCTCGTCTCCCAATTGACCTTCTACTCGTAGCCCTGGAAACTTTCTAGCTCTAGCAGCTACCCAGATGACATATGACGTGAAAAAGAACTTTTGGGTATGCTGGACTTCTTTCATCTGCCTACAGATATTGTCAGAGAGGATCTGCGGCCAATCAAAGCATTGTTTCCCCATTAAAATAGTGCTCATGAATTGGAACATCCAAGGATGAAAATGTTTGCAATCCGGCTTGCCAAAGGCCCTGCTGAGCATAATGATTAAGTCTCTTTGAGGCTCTTTGAAATCCGCCCTCAGGATCTCCATTGCCTTGAGTCCTGTCTTTCTTTCTTCTTCTAACCAGTTTGTATTCATGTGCTTCTTACTGGCTGATATTTTGTCATTCCTGTAACGTCGTAAATTGTACGCACTTGCTAAAGCAGTACAATTTCACACCTAGTTTAGCACCCGCCTTGGTGCATTTTGCATTTTGCATTGCATTTCCCCTTTAGCACTTAATTAATCAAATTAATTAGGTCTAAGGTCCTATTTCATCATCTACCAGTTGGGCCCTTTCATTAAAGTGTGCCCCTTTCATTTTATTCCTCTAATACATCATTTAATCAAAAACCCTAATTAGGTCCTATTTTGAACTTGGGGGCTTGATTTCGGGGGTCAAAACATCTCGAAATCACCTGTAACTTTGGGATTCTCTCTAAAATCATCATATCCGACGGCCCTAAAAATTTGGTGAAAAGTTGTCGGGACCATGGCGCCCGGAGTGCACACGGTCCCAGACATTTTTCTCAAAATTTTAGGAGCGCAATCCAATCATAAAATAAAGCTTAACCCCAAGATATTGGTGGGAGATTCAATCTCTAGGTCGGCCAAAAGTTGAAATTAAGACCTAGGGTTTCATATATAAGAGCTCTCTTTCTTCATTTGAAAGGATCTGAATTTTGGTTTCAGGGACCTTTTATGCAGCAAAAGAGCAGATCTTTGAAGACTTCAACAACATTCAATATCCATCCATCAAGCATTCATCAATTTCATTCATCCATTTAGGGCTTTGAAGGCATTGAAGAGCAATAAGGGATCACCGACTGAAGATTGGCTTGTACCCCTCCCTTGGGGTTGGGTATGATTTCATGTTGTTTTTCAGGTCTTTGCATAAGCCTCATTATATCCTTGGTATTCATGCTTTAGATCACTTTGCATCTTGATTTGGAGCATTTACATTATCATTTACAAGCAACTAGGGTTTACTTTCTAGGCTGCTCTAGTTTGCTTACTTGCATTTTAGGATCTTGCACACACACAAGGTTTGCACACACACTACTTTTACAATACAACTTGGCTATTCGTGGAGGTGGAAATCACCAAAGCGGGGGTTTGACTAAGGCAAAACCTTATATAGCCGCCCACCATACCTTTTCAGATATAAGTGCAGGTTTCGGGATTCGGACGACGCCGCAAGTTGCAGATCCGACGGAAGCGGACCGGGACAGAACTTCACACCAAATTTCAGAGCAAAAGACCAGGATAGGGGTGTGGGGTGCCCTGGTCCTGCCAGGACATGGGCGCTAGGTGCCCTAGTCCCTGGGACAGGGGCACTGGGTGCCCTGGTCCTTCTGTCAGACAACAAGTTTCATACAGCTTTTCAGGTTACCAAACAACAGTTTCAGGTGCAGTTTCAGGAGTAGAATTAGGACAGTGGCGCCTGCGCCCCCATCCCGAACATTTTCACTTAGATTTTAACTCCGGGTATGCATCTGCATTCTTGTCTTGTCCTTGTGTTTACAGCTTTCCATTGTTTAACTTCAATTCTGCAATTTTGTTATTAGTTCATACTTGCACTTTGAGGTTAGGAATTGAACTTGCATCATTTTATCTTTCAATTACAACAAAGGAATAGAAACCCTAATAGGTGGCCCGTGGCTCTCTCTTTCACAAAAAGAAGTAGCCAATTGTGTGATACCTCTAGGCTCTTTCGTATTCCACAATGTGTGTCAAAAGGTAGGATTAGGACATGTTAGCCTAGTCTCGCTTTCTCCCCTACACATTTTGGTGAACCCGACATGAACTTATTATTGCTTTCTCTTGCATTGCATTTGTTAGATCTAGATCTAGACTTAGTGTGTTTCATTTAGGTTTCATTTTCATTAAAAAAAAAAAAAAGAAAAAAAAAAGGAAAAGAAAGAGTTGGTTTCTTTGCATTGTGTGTTTAAGTTTTATGCAATCTTTATTTCAAAATGTCAGATTTTTATTTGCAAGATGTTCATATTTATGATGATGTATGCAATTATGTTGATTATGAGTATAGCCAAGATGAATTAGATGAAGCTTTAGATGAGTTTTTGAACCCTAAAGATACCAAACCTTCATTTTACCAAAAACTCATGAACCTTGTTACTATGCCATTTCGTTGTGATGAGAAAGATAAGTCGAATGATTCCTCTCAAGGGTACATTCCTATCAACTCTTCCACTAAATCTAGTAACATGGTTGTTTTCAATGATCCCCTCTATGAAGAGATGTCTCCTTTTGAATCAAAAGGTAAACCTTTTAATAGATATGATCATGCTTTGTTGGATGATGCTCTTGATGACTTTGTGGCTTTATCGAAACCTTTAAACAAGAACAAAACTTCTAAATTAGTTAACATGATAAACCTAAAAGAGCATAATAAGCCTCTCTTTGAAGTCCAAGGTGCTTATCCTTCTCCCACCTTTCAAGTTCCTAAATCACCTCTCCTTACTGTCCAAGGAGGGTATGGTCATGATTCCTTTCTTACTCCGAATAAACCTATCATCACTGTGCAAGGAAGAAAACCTATGAGTCCTTATAGTTACGCCAAACAATTAACTAGAGAGAGTTATCATGCGGTTGCCCATACTTATCATACTAGAAATAATAGGCAGCCTAATCCTCCTCCTGTTACTCCAGTTTCTCTTCCTAATCCTCAACCAATTCTTCCGCAAGCTCCACGTATTTCACAAGTTCTTGGTAAGGAATATGATCTCATAGAACAACTTAAGGCTACCCTTGCTAAGATATCCCTTTGGGATTTGATTCAAACTTCTTCTGCTCATCATGGAATGTTACAAGATTCCTTGAAAGATTTGAATGTTCCTCCACCTAATACACCTAGTAATATAGTGTCTTTGGTTAACTCTGTGATGAATCCTAAAGCTCAAATTGTGTTTACTCAAGATGAGTTGCCTACTAGTGAAATTCAACATCAATATGATCCCTTGATGATTGTGGTTATCATAAATGACACTGCTATAAGACGAACACTAGTAGATAATGGCTCTGGCCTTAATGTGTGTAGCATTAATCTATTGCATAAGATGAATGTGGATACATCCCTTATTGAGCCTGACTCTCATCCCATTCGAGGCTTCAATAATGTGGCTAAGTCTTCATTAGGTATTATCACCTTACCTCTCACAGTGGGACCTGTTACTTTGCCTACTCCTATTCATGTTATGTCGGGAAATCTAACATACAACTTGTTATTAGGGAGACCTTGGATTCACAGTATGCAAGTCGTCCCCTCGACATTGCATAGACAAGTTAAATTTATTTATAACAATAAGACATATACCTTGATGGGTGATACTAATTTTCAAGCTTGTTTGCAAACATCTACTTCCAAAGGGGGTTCTTCTAAACCTTCCTCTTCTAGCGATGACTCTTTACCTATGGATGAATCCTCACTCTCTGATGATCAAAATTCTTTGGATGAGTCTGAAGTTCCTGAAGAAGAGTCTTCTAAACTTGAATCTACACATGAGAAGGCTTTTGATCCTGAGAAGGTTCTCACAGAAGACGATTGGGGATCTCTTGATTTTAATCCCACCTTTGTAGGTGAATATAGGGTTCCTCCTAGAGAGCTTAAAGTTAAAAAGAAGGAAGAAGCTAAAAATCAATCAACCTTACCTGAGCCTATGAGCAATAATTTTGTGGCCGCTTCTCAAACTTCTTCTCCTCACACCTCTAATTCTGAAGGATTTGATTCTTTGTCTTATGAAAAACCACCTTCTCTTTCTGAAATGGCTGATCGTTATGGTCGTGGTTTTCATATTTTAGCTAAGCATGGGTATAATGGAAATGGTTGTGGCGCTCACGAACAAGCGATAAAGGTTCCTCTAGGGAATAATCTTTATGATGAGACCTTTGGACTTGGTTATAATCCCTACAAACGCTCTAAAGCTTCTAAGAGACCATGTATTAGTGTTAATGTTATTTCTACATCTCTACCAATGAGACACCCTGAGTATATTGATGGGGATCCTTCGTGTGCCTATGCTTTGGATGTCTTTCCTACTGATGATGCTTTAGCTGAGTTTTTGGGAGCATATGACACTCTTCCTTTTTATCATCACAATAGGGGATTTCCTTATTGTTTGAACACTGAAGCTTATTTTGGAAGAGAGATTGATAATGATGAGATTGTGGAAGAATTCCCTCAGTTAAAGGATACTCCTCAACAAAGTAATCTTCTCATAAGTGACATTGTTGATGTTAAGATGGATCCTTGCAACGAAGAAAAAGTTATTAAAATTGGAAAGTGTTTAGATGAAGAAGAACAAAAACAATATGCAGATTTATTGCATGAATTCCCTGAGATCTTTGCTTGGACATATTCTGACATGCCTGGTATAGATCCTAAGATTGTTACTCATAATATTGTCTTAGTCCCCGATGCTAAGCCTGTGAAACAAAAGATTCGAAAAATGAATCCTAAGGTAGCTTTGCTTGTTAAGGCTGAGATTGAAAAATTATTGGAGGCTGGATTTATCTGCCCTATTGATTATTCCCCGTGGATTTCAAATATTGTCGCTGTGGCTAAATCAGATAATAAAATAAGAATGTGTACCAACTTTCGAGATTTAAATAAGGCTTCTTTAAAAGATGATTTCCCTCTCCCAAACATTGACATGATAGTTGATTCTACAACAGGACATGCTTTGTTATCTTTCATGGATGGTTTTTCAGGATACAATCAAATTTTCATTAATCCTCAAGATCAATTCAAAACTGCTTTCACCACTCCTTGGGGTACGTTTTGTTGGGTGATGATGCCTTTTGGACTTAAAAATGCCGATGCAACTTATCAACGAGCGATGACCCTTATCTTTCATGATTATATGCATAAGATTTTAGAAGATTATGTTGATGATATTTTAGCCAAATCCATTCTCCGTATAGATCATATTAAGATCCTTCATCAAATCTTTGAAAGAATTCGTAAATATCACATGCACTTGAATCCCCAAACATGTGTTTTTGGTGTGGATAGTGGAAAACTATTAGGATTCATAGTTTTGCATCATGGGATTGAGGTGGACACTAAGAAAATAGATGCTATTGTCAACATGCCACCTCCTAGAAATGTGTCTCAACTCAAAAGCTTACAAGGAAAGATTCAAGCTATTTGTAGGTTCGTATCTCAACTTGCGGATCGTACTTTTCCTTTTACTCAACTTCTCAAAAAGAATATCACTTTTCAATGGAATGAGGATTGTCAGCAAGCATTTGAAGATTTAAAAGTATATTTGGCTAATCCTCCTATCCTTCAACCTGCCGAACCGTCTAAACCCTTTCTTCTTTATACAACTGCTTCCTCTCATGCTCTTGCAGCATTATTGGCACAACATGATAAAGATGGTAAGGAGTGTCTGGTTTATTACATAAGTCGTACCTTACTCGATTATGAGACCCAATATTCTGCGATAGAAAGACAATGCTTGGCCTTGGTGTTTGCGACTTAGAAATTGAGACATTATCTATTAAATTCAGAAGTCCACGTCATGGTAAAGTTTGATCCTTTGAAGCATCTTTTCTCTAAAACTAATTTATCAGGGCGCCTAGCTAAGTGGGTTATGATGTTAACTGAATTTGACCTTAAATTTGTTTCACAAAGAGCAATTAAAGGGCAAGCGTTGACCGATAACTTAGTTGAGGTCCCTTCACCTTTCTCCTTCCCTAACCCTGAGTCTTTTCCCGATGACTTCATTCTTTGTATAGAGAAAGATGAAACTTGGGAGTTGTACTTTGATGGCTCTAAGTGTCGTATGGGATCGGGGGCAGGTGTTGTTCTGATTTCTCCTATAAAGAAATCCATTCCCTTATCTTATCGTCTCAATTTCCTATGTACCAATAACATTGCTGAGTATGAGGCTCTTATAACAGGAATAAAGGCAACCTTGGCTTTGAATGCAAAGCACATACATATTTATGGAGATTCTCAATTGATTATAAGACAAGTAATAGGACTGTATCAAGCAAAACAAGACAAATTATCACAATATAAAGACCTTGCTATCTCTTTGTTACAAAAATTCGATTCTTATACCATGGAACCTGTTCCTCGAAAAGATAATTGACATGCGGACGCAATGGCATGTGTGGCTTCTCTTGTATCTTTAGAGGACCCTATGGTTGATCTTAAATTTGTTATTCACAACCTTATTTCTCCAGCTATTGTAGATGATTCTAGCTTGGTGACATGTTGTGACTTTATAGACTCAGATGAATGGTATTCGCATATCGTAAGATACTTGACCGATGGTACCTTTCCTGATTCCACCAATAGGAACACTAGGGCTAGAATCTGCAAGCTGTCTGCTAGATATATCATTCTTTCTAATGTTCTTTACCGAAGGGGTTATAATGGTCTTCTCCTTCGCTGTCTTAACAAATCGGAAATCCCTATTGCTCTTGAAGAGGCACATTCAGGTGCCTGTGGGGGGCATTTTGGAGGCAAATCCTTGGTTCAAAGATTGCTTCGCATGGGATATTATTGGCAAACTATGCAGAAGGATTCTTTTTCATTTGTTAAGAAATGTCATCAATGTCAACAACACAATAATCTGATTCATGCTCCTGCCCAAGAACTTCGTTCTCATGTAGCTTCTTGGCCTTTCTCTGCATGGGGGTTGGATCTCATCGGTAAAATCTCTCCTCCTTCATCTCAAGGACATACTTTCATTATAACCGCAATAGATTACTTTACAAAGTGGGTAGAAGTTGTTCCCCTTCGCTCTACTACTGCTGAAGTGATTTGTCGATTTCTTCTAGAAAACATTATTTCTCGATTCGGGATACCTTCCACTATAATCTCAGATAATGGGACATCATTTAAGAACAAGGACATGAAGAAATTCCTCGAGAAATATCATATCAAACATCTATTTTCTACAACATACTATCCTCAATCAAATGGTCAAGCCGAATCATCCAATAAGATAATTGAACAAATTCTTCGCAAAACCGTGAATAAGCATGGTAAGGATTGGAGTACTCAGCTAATTTATGCTCTTTGGGCCTACTGAACGAGTGTACAAATTGCTATAGGAACCACCCCTTATAATCTTGTTTATTGTGCTGATGCTATTATGCCTTTAGAGTTAGAGATTCCATCACTTAGAGTTTCTCTCAAAGGTATAGTAGATGATGACTCTTATAGAGAACAAAGACTTCAACAACTTGAGATGCTTGATGAACAACGTATAAATTCTCTTGAGCATATTCAAGCGTATCACAAAACTCTACAACGAAGCTATAATGATAAGGTTATTCAACGTTCTTTCTCAGTAGGTGACTTAGTTCTCTATGAGAATCAGTGCAATGTGAATGCCTTACCTGAAGAAAAGGGAAAATTTAGTCCTAATTGGCTTGGACCGTATATTGTTATTGAAGATTATGGATAAGGTGCTTACAAAATAGTGGATGTAGATGGTACGCCTCTTAAAGAACCTATAAATGCTATGCACTTGCGTAGATACTATGCTTAATTCCTCATTCCTTATCTTTCATTTCATTTATCTTCTTTTCACTTCTTCAAAATTGGATAATATGTTAGCATATCTTTGTTAGAGCAAATAGAATTAAATGATGTTTTGTTTAATCTATATTGCTTTGTTCCTGACAAGCGTGTTTCTTTACTCTATGGTTTGTCTTGAATTAATTTATGTAAATTGTAAAAGATTTACATTTTCATTATGCTGGCATATTATACAATGTCTTTATGTGTTAAGTAGAATTGTATCATGTTGTGTTTAAGTTCAAATTAAATCACATTACTTATATGATTCTTAGGCGTAACAAATTAATTAAGTCACACATGTATCAATTTAATCGTGGAGCATTGAAAAATCAATCACATGGAAATTAAATTCAGAACATACATGCACATCTACCAAATGTATTAACTTTAATCAAAATATACATTGTTTTAGACATTAAAGATAACACGTTTGAGACAAAGAGAAGCATGTATATATATATATATATATATATATATATATATATATATATATATATATATATATATATATATATATATATATATATATATATATATATATATATATGTGGATCGTGTGTTCATATACAAACGTAGGTCACTATACATCCAAAATGTGACCTATCCTACATCATGAGATCATCTCCTATCCCTAGGGCTAGTGGCTGGAGAGTGACGACTAGACGCTCACTCCTGATTCGACCGTGAAGGTGGACCCATAGGTGTATAGCGTGATATAGACCGTGAATGACTCCGAGAGGAACTCCTACGATCCCTATCCATAAGGATTGCGTGATACGAGGTAGCCTCGGCCTGAGCTGCTGCTAGGTCACACTGGGAGCATTTACATTATCATTTACAAGCAACTAGGGTTTACTTTCTAGGCTGCTCTAGTTTGCTTACTTGCATTTTAGGATCTTGCACACACACAAGGTCTGCACACACACTACTTTTACAATACAACTTGGCTATTCGTGGAGGTGGAAATCACCAAAGCGGGGGTTTGACTAAGGCAAAACCCTATATAGCTGCCCACCATACCTTTCCAGATATAAGTGCAGGTTTCGGGATTCGGACGACGCCGCAAGTTGCAGATCCGACGGAAGCGGACCGGGACAGAACTTCACACCAAATTTCAGAGCAAAAGACCAGGATAGGGGCATGGGGCACCCTGGTCTTGCCAGGATAGGGGCGCTAGGCACCCTGGTCCTTGGGACAGGGGCGCTGGGCGCCCTGGTCCTTCTGTCAGACAGCAAGTTTCAGACAGCTTTTCAGGTTACCAAACAACAGTTTCAGGTGTAGATTCAGGAGTAGAATCAGGACAGTGGTGCCCGCGCCCCCGTCCCGAACATTTTCACTCAGATTTTAACTCTGGGTACGCATCTGCATTCTTGTCTTGTCCTTGTGTTTACAACTTTCCATTGTTTAACTTCAATTCTGCAATTTTGTTATTAGTTCATACTTGCACTTTGAGGTTAGGAATTGAACTTGCATCATTTTATCTTTCAATTACAATAAAGGAATAGAAACCCTAATAGGTAGCCCGTGGCTCTCTCTTTCACAAAAAGAAGTAGCCAATTGTGTGATACCTCTAGGCTCTTTCGTATTCCACAATGTGTGTCAAAAGGTAGGATTAGGACATGTTAGCCTAGTCTCGCTTTTTCCCCTACACAATTCCATGCCTTTAAGGCCTCTTCTTCAGTTAACATAAATACTTCTTCACTGGTTGGGATTCCAAAGATGAACCCAAGCATATTTGGAGACAAGTCTATGACTTTTTTTCCTTGTGCATCTGTGCACTTTCTAGTTTCGGGGTTATAAAATGGGGAAATGGTCATTATGAACTCTAGTTCCTATAATGACTGTGGGAAGACAATAGCTTCAACTAGGCTGGATCTCTTGATTCACCTGTGAAGGGCCTCCAGACTAGGTTTGTCCAATTGAGCCTTGATATCCTCAATTTCTATATGACCTATTTCAGTATCCATGACCCATCTGACTTGATCGTCAAGCTTTGAAACATAGACCTATCCTTGATAATGATATTTCATGGTGGTTGGGAGTCTATCAATTTCTTTGCCTCTTTTGTTGGAGGATGAGTCCATCTAACCACTTGAAACTGCAAGCAGAACACAAATCCTCAGTCTTAGATAATAAGCATAAATGTTGATTTACTTCAGGACTTCGAGGTCCTGGGGTCCCGGGCTAGGCACAAGTGAAGCATGCCCCAAACTTTAGGGTTAAGTTGGGTGCAAAAGGAATCTCAGAACTCTGGGGGTCTGGAGTTCCTGGCTTAGGCTGAACTGAAGCCACTCAGAACTTTGGGGTTCCGGGCTTAGGCTGAACTGAAGCTGCTCCGAACTCCAGGGGTTCAGGGTTCCGGGCTTAGGTAATTGAAGCCGTCTGGAACTCCAGGGGTCTGGGGTTTTGGGCTTAAGTTGAACTGAAGCCACTCAGAACTCTAAGGGTTTGGGGTTTCGGGCTTAAGTTGAAGGCACTACTTGGAACTCCGGGGGTCCAGGGTTCCGGGCTTAGGTCAAGCCAGCTACCTAGAATTCTGGGGGTTTGGGGTTTCGGATGAAAAACTAGGGCATGAAAACAAAAAAGAAAACAACAACCAAAACAAAATGAGGAGAAAAACTAAACTAATCAACAAACACCAAAAATGAGCAAGGAAAATCACCAACCCGATGAATCGAAATGCCTGAAAACGCCAAGGAAAGCTCGGAAGTCCGGAGGTTCGCAACTTGGAGCTAGGGAGGAGGAGCTCTGAATGCACAAATGAATTTAAAAAGTCCATCATCCCTATTTATAGCTCATCCCAAGTCCATTCGTATGAATGCTTTAAACACGACCTTGGTACTTCGGGGTCCTGAGGTTTCGAGCTCGACATGGGAAAAGGAACACCCCACCTCGGAACTCCGGGGTCCGGGGTTCCGAAGCAAGGAAAAGGAGGCTCCACCTTGGGACTCCGGGACTCCAAAATTCCATGACAGAAGACACAAAATATTAGGGCTCTGAGATTCTAGAGTTTCGAGGTCAAAACCAAAGAAAACAAAGAGACCTCAGGACTTCGAAGTTCCGACGTCAAAAACTAAAAAGAACAAAGTGACCTCAGGACTCTGCGACTCTGGAGTTCTGATGTCAAAAACCAAAAAGAATAAAGAGACCTCGGGACTCTAGGAGTCTGGAGTTCCGAGTTCAAAACCCCCCCCCCAAAAAAAGAACAAAGAGACCTCGGGACTCCAGGACTCCAGAGTTCCAAGGTCAAAAAGGTAGAAAGAAAGAAAGAAGAAAAAAAGGGGACCCAAATTTCGACACAAGGAGACTAATGGGGAAATAGATATGCAAGGCATAACAATTCCCAAGACAAGTAGTTGTCTAAAACAATATATGTGACATTTTGGTCACTAGCCAATTTTGAAAGAAGGGTAGTAGTCAAATTTATTCCCTAAAAAATATGTTTTATTGAATAATATGATATCCCTTCTAACAATGCATGCAAACCAATCCACATTTTAAACTTCCAACAAGGGGCTTCATTTGATATAATTTCCTTGACTACTATGGAAGAGTCTCCCTTAATGTCAATATGGTTTAGATTATGTTCTTTGCATTTCTTGAGGCATTCTACTATTGCCAAAAAAATTGGGTTGTTATTGGTCTCATCATTGAAATTTGATGGATCCCACCCATACAAGCTTTACAAGATTATCTCTTACTATGTACCCAACCCCTAACACATCCACCTTTGGGCAGAATAAGGTGCTTCCAAAAATTTATCATTTGATTATCCCAAGTTGAAAAGTACTTACATTTTATATTAATTACCTTTATGTTTTGGTGTTCACAAATCTTGATTTTGATCTTACTTAGTATTGTTTCATTTGGGGACTCAATTTCTTTAAAAATTCTTGCATTCCTCTCCTTCCAAATCTATCAAATGATTATTTCCAAAATTCCTAAACATAGACTGGCCCATAGGGAGCTCCTGTGTAAAATTGGCAACCTTAAGAAAATCCCTCAAGTATTGTTGGGGAGGGGACCTTGCCAACCTAACATTCCTCACAACTTGGACCAACAATCTTGGGCAATTTCATAATGGATGAATAAGTGATCCACCATTTCATCGTCAGCTTTACACATTGAATACCAAAATGGAATCGAGAATCCCAATTTCATTAATCTATCCCCTTTTAAAATTCAGTTGTGAAGAGCGGTCTATGCACAAGTACTCACTTTTGGAAGAATATTCTGATCCCAACTTAATTTTGTGGGGCAAGGACATGTCTCATGATCCCTTGATGCAACTTCATACCTAAGAGTTGTAGAATATTCATCTAACTTTTTTGCATACTATATTATCTTGTTTTTGTCATTTGAGAGTATCACATGTCGAATATTCAATTCTTCCAATTTTTTGGATTTATCATTTCAAAATTTTCCCATTTGAAGGATCCAAAATCATCGTCCCACAATATCTCCACATGATCATGTACCTTACTACCATATAATATTTTAGTGATGTGATAGATACCTTCCAATCCAGGTATAGAAGATAATGGATGATAACCATTCCACAAATCAAGCCAAAAGAAAGCTTTGCATCCATTCCTAATATTCCATGTTAGATGATCTATTATTAAGCTCTTGCATTTGGACATCAAATTCTAAATAGAGGAGCCATTCAAGAGATTATCAATGGTCAAAATTTAGTTTGATGTACCTTCATTAAAATATTTCTTTTGTTGATAGACTTTGAAAAATTCTATGACATAATTGAGTGGAGCTTCATATTTATGATCATAGAGAGTCTCAGGTTCCCTAGGTCATTTTGTCTAATGGTGAAGACATTGATTGAAGATGCTAAGGCTTATGTGGAAGTTAATGGGAGAAGATCTAAAAGTTTTGATCTTACTAGGTCCATTCGGTAGCGATGTCCATTAGCACCTGCCATCTTTGTCATTGCTACAAATGCATTGTACTACCTTTTGAGGGACAACCTCCTATCTCCTAGGGTCAAAGGAATTACTTTTCCTAATCAAGACAAACTATCCAACATACAATTCATAGATGATATTGCCATTTTAGTAAATTTGGAAGAGGATAACCTCTCTACTCTTATGTTGAAAATGGATATCTTCTGTAAGGCCTCTGAGAGAAGAATCTCCTTGCCTAAATCTATAATGTTAGGTTGGGACAACCACTCCCCTCATTGGTTTAGTAAGTATCCCTTAATGTGGGGCAGACTGGAACTTTAGGTGAGATACTTGGGTATTCCATTTGCCATATGACCAAACCTTAAAGAAATGTGAAATTGGGTGAAAGATAAGATAGATAGAAAAATAAGAAAATGGAATAAGCAGTATTTATCTTTGGCAGGAAGAATGTAGGTGTGTCGAAAAATTCTATCCTCATATAATATTTACTATACTTCTACTTGGATTTTCAATAATTATTAGTTTAATTATATTCAGAAGCAGATTAGGAAATTTTTATGGTCTGATGGAAAAGGTATAAAAAAGAAGCATGTAGTCAAATGGATGTGGTGCACTATGAGTAAGAATAAAGGGGGTCTTGGATTAAAGGACCTTAGGTTACAAGGTCTTTCTCTTGCAGCTAAATGGATCTTTTAAGAACTTCAAGGGGAAGAACTATGGAAGATCTTGGTAAGACATAACATATCAAAGTCTATCCCAAAGCAAAGTCCAGCTTGGAGGGCCCTTCCACTTTGTGATTTGATTGCAGGCCATTTTCTTGTCAAACCAACTAGGTCGATTGTTTTCAAATCTATATGGAAAGCCTCACAAAGTGCGAGGCACTTGATTACACACAACAACATTATTAGCGAGGATAGTAAGGTATGTGGAGAAAGGTCGATATGGTGGAACCTACAACATAATGGCAAGCCACTAGCACTTCTTCAAGATTGCTCGACCAAAGTCTAGGTAGCCAATGGAATTGAAAGACTTGGTGATATCATAAAAGAAAGCCACTTAGTATCCTGGAATGAAATCTACTCTAAATTTGATGGCCTACAATCACATTGGAGGACCTACATTGTTCTTAGGGAGACATGTGCTTCTCTCTTCCTTCCCAAAATTTGTGATGTTACTAAAGATAGATTCACCCTTTTCAAATGGCTTGAGGGGTCCTACCTTCCATGTGTTAAAGCTAAATCCATTTATAGCCAACTTGCTGACAATGAGATAGGATATCCTTACACATTTGAATTGCTGTTGGAATGTCAATCATGATACATCCACATGGCAGAAAATTATTGTACACATGTGGAGCCAACTTATGGAACCCAAAAGAGGTGTTTTTTGTGGCACCTCATGTTGCATAAGTTACCCATTCTTAAACTTGATGGAGATCCCAATATTTTCTCTTCTTGTAGACTACCTAAAACTATGAAGCATATATTCTTTGATTTTTTTTAGCTAAAGAGGTCTGGAATATATTTGGAATAGTTGTTAACTATAATGCTAGTAGTTGGGAGAATGTTGCGGGTTACATGTGTCTAGCCTTAAGAAAGATACTAATGTCTTTTGGTTTGTTCTCTCTGTTGAAATGCTATGGTTGATATGAAAACTTAGGAATGACGATGTTTTTAGTGGTAGTGTAAGAGTGCTTACCGAGTCTCTAAGGAGACTCATAACCTATAATATTTTTTGGCAGGTCATAGTTACTATGAAACTGCCAAAGGAAAAGTTTGAGAAGTTGCCACATGATGGCACTACTAGGGTTTTTACTTGGGAGATATACCATGGGTTTCCATGGGCTAGGTAAACGGTGGAAATAACATGATGGCACTACTAGGGTTTTTACTTGGGAGATATACCATGGGTTTCCATGGGTTAGGTAAATGCTGGAACTAACTCCCTTCGAAATTGGTCTCTCTAACTTCATCATAGAGCTGGAAGAGAAAAGAAAGGGTGCAACTTGGATAGTTCCTAGTTGCATAAATAGTTCTAGTGATCCCAGTTGTATTAGCAATGGCAGAGATTGTTATGATCCCCAATACTTGGGGGAAAGGATCATAAATGGATAGAGGGTCCATTAGGATGGACTGCTTGGTTCAAAGATGTGGGGGATGATAATCAGATCTGAGATATTATGTACAGAGCATATTGACTATCACTGAAGTGTTTTGTTGATGTAATTTTATAATATCGTTGATTGTTGAATAGGGCTAAGGCTGTGGTAGTCCTATTTTGCTAGATGGGAACTATGAATCTCATACATTTTGCATTTTTCTCTTGAATCAAGGAATTGATAGTTGGATCTGCATTGCGACTTCATTATACTTAACGGAAAATATGTTTTTCCTATACTTATATTTTTCTTGCAAATACTTAGCCCCTAGAAACATTCTCATAACTTGATAGAACATTGGGTCGTCAAACAAGAAATTCATTTTCATACGTTCTATAGTACTTTCCCCAAAAAAACTATTTGTTGATTTTTGGTTATAAGATTGATGTTGGCTTCCATTATTAGTTCAACGCTCTTTGGACGAGCTTTTGCAACCATCTAGATAGAAATGAAGTTGTGTCCTACCAGTCACCTCTGCACACACAATGTAAAAATGAATAAGAAATTATGTGAATAACGATACCCTAAATCATCTCCCACACTTCAATTTTTTTTGAATAAATCACTACAATTAAATTTGAAACCCAACACCACCAGCTCAACTTCGTACCATCTAGCCTAGAATATCTATGCCTCAAAATTGTTTGATGATAGTGCCATCTTTATTTTTAATAAATGAGGTTGCCTATTTTGAAAGGGTATCCACCATGGAGTTCCCTTATCATAATGTATGGGTGATTTTGAATTTTTTGAAAGCTATTAATTTATTTTAGATAATTTTAATGAACTATTAATTTTCCATGGTTGTGCTCTACTATTCATAGTGGCATTAATAATATTCTATGAATCTCCTTCAAGGTAAAGTTGCTCTACGTTCAATTGATTGGCTAAATTTAAAGAAAGTAGAGCCACCTTTGCTTTGGCATCATTGTCTATTCCATCTTCAACTTTTTTTGCTTCCAATGCCTATGTGTTTCCCTTATAGTCATGGGCCAAACATCCATCACCCGAAGGGCCTATATTAGCTTTTGAGGCCCCATCAAAGTTTACTTTTATCCATCCCTCACTCGAGCATTTCCATTGAACACTCCTCTCTTTGGTGGAAATTGGATGAACCCAAGAACGCACATATATAGGTAGTACAACATATTGTCTTGTATTGTGTTACAATCTCATAATTTAATTTGTCCTTTCTTATTTTTGATATTTTGTAATTAACAAAAGAAAAATTATATTCATACCTGAGGTCACACAAGTTTAATACAATCCTACCTAATTTTCTTAAAACCTTTTATCAAATATCCACATTTTAATAATGTCAAAACTATACTTGTTGTTAGATTTGGTGTAGAAATGGTTTAGGGATTGATATACATGTTATTTTATATCAAATATTTATCTCCAATGATATATTGTTATAACACCTCTAAATTTTTTATATAAAGGTGTTAACCAATGGTATGCCAATCAAAATATGTATTGATTGATATTTAGTTGTGGGAAACTAACTTGGTTGATGATATTTAACTAATAATTGGATATAAAAATATAGCAAAAATAGATACATAGGATACCTAGCAAAAACAAGATAGAATTTTACCTTTCCCTCCTTGATTTGATTACATATAATTTTGCATGATATGTTGTTATATCTTTATATTTAAATATATTTGATCCATTCATTCCTATCATCTAGATATCAAGATATCAACTACTTATAAAAAATATTTTCTTCCATACACTTCAATTTGTGCTCTAAAAGGAACCTAGCTAAATGCATGATCATTATAAAATAATTTACAAGATTGAAAAGTATGGGAACCCAAGAAAGATATTTATTAATGTTTCTAGCCCTTATAAACATTAAAGAACACAATAAATGCAAATTACTAAGCCAAGTTCATGGGTGAAGGAAAGTTTGTGGTCATAGATCTATACCGAATAATTAATTTTTCGCATAGAGGCTTATGACTATAATGAAATTATTAGTTTGATATCAACTATTCTTAATCCTAATTTAGTCTATATAATAATTTTTCTATATCTTTTATATAAATTTGTATATATAATAATTTAGTCTAACAAATTATTTAAAATAAAACTGGGTTTGATAGTAATGGTTTTATAGTATTTCTATTTCTCTAGGCTAGTTACATAATTATCTTACTTTAGAACTAGTTTGAGCAAGATTTTGTATTTATGTAGTTGGTAGACTTGAGCCATGAAAGTTTTTTGGCTTGTTTTTATTGATAGATTTTAAGGCTACATTTTGTCTGGTTTTGTCCCATTTTTAAAGACTCTAAAGACTCTTTTTATGTATTTTCTAATATTTTAATATATATGACTTTAGCCTTTGGTTGATAAAAAAAATTATTTAAAATAAAATTTAATAATATTAATTAATTATTATTTGATTATATTTAAATAATCATTCTTTTTATTTAATTATTTGCACTACTTGTTTCACATACTTAACTATTTAATTATTTATTTCTTTTTATTATAAAATAATTTAAGTTCAATATCACATTTAAAAATTATTTTACTTTTATTTATTTTGATCATTTATTTTTCATTCTTCTTTAAAATAAAAAATAAAATAAAATAAAATTTCTCTTAGCTATTCTACATAATTATGGATTCATTTATTTGTAGCAACATAAGTTTATTAGAATATAGAAACAACTCTTTGAAAAAAATAATTATGGATTTTTTCTTAAAATAAAATAAAAAATAAAAAATATTTTTCTTACCTAGCCTACATAATCATTGGATCATTTGTTTAGCATAGGACACAAGTTAAGTGTAAAATTATGGAAATAACTTTTTGGACATCCAAATTTCCCTATTCCCATCTAAACAAAACAAAACAAAACAAAACAAAATAAATAATATTCCCTTACCTACTCAACATAACCATCCCATCACTTGTTTGCCATGGGACATAAGTTTAGTGGAAAATTATAGAAACAACTCCTTGAAAATCATAGCTACCTATATAACCAATGGATCATGAAATAGAAACTCTTTGAAAATTCAAACTATTGATTTGCCTTAAAAATAAAATAATATTTCTCTTACATATCTTTCTTAACTATTGGATCACTTATTTGTCATAGGGCATAAGTTTAGTGGAAAATTATAGAAATGACTCCTTCAAAATCTTAACTACCCTATGTAACCATTGGATCAGAAGATAGGAAAGTCTTTGAAAATTGAAACTATTGATTCACCTTAAAAATAAAACAATATTTCTCTTACCTACCTTTCTTAACTATTGGATAAATTATAGAAACAACTCCCTGAAATCTTAATTGCCCTATGTAACCATTAAATCACAAGATCGTCAACTCTTTGGAAATTGAAACTATTGATTACACTTAAAAATAAAAAAATATTTCTCTTACTTACCATTCTTAATTGAGCAACTCTTTAAAAATTAAAACTATTATTCCTCTTAAAAATAAAATAACTTCTCTCTTACCTACCCTTCTTAATTATTGGACCCCTTATTTCAAACAGTTTATTTTCTCCAACTACCCACTATCTACTTTGAGTAATTTCAACTTAGTCATTCAACTATTTATTTTGCCCCATTCATCAAATTTCTCCGATGTCTCCAACTACCCACTATCTACTTTGAGTAATTTCAACTTAGTCATTCAACTATTTATTTTGCCCCATTCATCAAATTTCTCCGATGTGTCCTCCTCTCAATGGATTGGGAATGTATATAGGTGAGTGAATAAGCCTTTCAATTTTTGAATGTTTTTTTTTTTTTTTTTTTTCACATTGCAATGATAGTTTTTCAATTTTTTTCTCTCTATATTTATTAGTAGGCAATACTATTGTAATGAAAATTCATTTGTTGTGCTTATATGATTATTAAAAAAATTTATTTAGACCAATGAAAAACAATTATTTTTCTTTCTTTCTTTAAATTTTTTTAATTTATTTTATAGTATAGATGCACATTTGTTAACATTATACTTTACAAAAGTTATTTTTGTTGCAAACGATTCGCTAATATAGTTTTGCCTCTTATAGGCGGGTTTATCGGAACAACACATAATCTCAAGTTTTTCAAAATCACGCACAATCTTGTGAATCTAAAATAAGTGCTTAAATTTTAACTTCATTATTTGTTGTAATAGGTATTCTTTTAAGTTAACCTATAAACAAGATAAAAAATATATATATTTTAAAAATATGTATTATATTTAAAATGTTCTTTAATTTATAATCAAAATAAACTAAATTTCAATAATATTTCTAATAATTTTAACAAATATTATTATTAAACTAAAAATTATTAAGGCAAGTACTCGCCACTATGTGACATTGTTTCTATTGTAGTTCCTAGGTTGGAGAGGAAGTTTGTCTACAAGATGGAAGCCAACAAAAGTAAATATCATATTTCTTTTGTTTCTAGTACATTTAATAGTTGTTTGCAAGAATCATTGTATTATACAACTCATATATGCTAAATAATGCTCATTCATATGCAGGAAGGAGAAGAGAATTGTGGATTTTCATGTAATTGGCTCTTTTTCTTGCCTTTGAGTGTCTGCCTAGCAGTTGGATAGCATAATTAATACTATCATGGAATTGCGTCAGAGTTGAATGGAATTTTGATTCATTTATGTCTTGATAAAAACAATTGATCATTTTCTAGCTAGTTTTATTTTGTGATTACACTTGATAATAATGAAACTGGGCCAAAAAATGATCAATTGTTTTTATCAACACATAAGTGAATTAAAATAACATTCATTTTGACCCAATTCTATGATAGTGTTAAAGTCAGTACAAGAATGATTAACATACATAACAGGCTTATCATATGTGATACCATTTTTGCCAACTTCAAAAAAATATTATAATGTCAGAAAAAAATTGGGCAAGTGGTGGAAGCAGTTATGGAATGATCCAGAAGCTGTTGCCATAAAACTACTTCTTGCAGAGTGTGCTGGCATTCTGTCCACCTCCATTAATGGCGCAACAGGAAATGTCTGCTTTTATGGAGGTGGGCAGTGCACTAGGTAAGCTCTGCCACGCATTTTCAGGCAACCAAAACAAGGTGGCAATAAGTTTATCAGTATATGATGATTCTTGTTGTTTCTGAATTTGATTGTATATTTTGTATCAAAATTTTGGATCATTTTGTAATCTATTATTAAAAGAGTTGGGAACAATATCTTTAATCTATTTCTTAACTGATATATATGTATTTTTGTTTATGAATTATTTTTCATGCAGATTTGCTTGTGCTTCAGATTTGTGCCATTCTTGACAGATCTGACCATCTGGATTTGTGGGTGTGATTTTGGATTGAAAGAGAGCATGGATCTTTACATTCTGATTGGATCTTTTTTATTGGAGTCAATAGGTTGATGATCCAGCATATGAATGGCTTATATCTTAATTTGTAATCTAATTTTTTTTTTCTCTCTTTATATTGATGTCACTCTATTTACATGCAGCATATGGAGTTTATGGATTGAGGACACGGTAAAGAACAAATGGCTGAATATTTTAAAATTTTGGAGTAGGCAAAGGAGAATGTTTAGATGCTACGAATGATCCTGGGGTCAAATTCCACGCATTACAAGGTGTCAAAAGAAAATAAAAAACTCTCACAAGGCTTGCTTATTAAGAAAAAATCATATTGAGTGTACAATCACCGCGTACTGCACTATTGCTCACATGGACTGTACTTTTAACATGCAAATGGGTATAATTTTCTTTTCTCTTTTTCCCATCTATGTACTCAACTCAAATCAAATCTATTTTAGAAGAAAAATGGGTTTGCCCACCTGAAATTTTATGTCAAATTTGTTCTTTCTGAATTCGGTTGATCAAATGTCTTGTTCAAATCTATTTTAGAAGAAAAATGGGTTTGCCCACCTGAAATTTTATGTCAAATTTGTTCTTTCTGAATTCGGTTGATCAAATGTCTTGTTCATTATTATATTTCTTTCTATTGAAATGCCTAGGTTGGTTCATTCCTCTAGAGTAATGAACACCAACAGTAGGGAAAGTGTGTCTACAAGATGAAAGTTAACAAAAGTAAATATTATATTTCTTTTATTTCTAATACATTTAATAGTTGTTCGCAAGAATCATTGTATTGTATAACTCATATATGCTAAATGATGCTAATGCATATGCAGGAAGAAGAAGAGAATTGTGGATTTTGCAAGAATGCTCTCCATCTTGATAAAATAGGTTTATAAGGATCCAAAACCAGCAACCATGCAATGGGCTCTTCTTTTTGGCTTTGAGTGGCTACCTAGTAGTTGGATAACATGGAATCTCATATGCAAATAACTAATCTGCCATAAAGGTAATAATTTTTTGAGATTGGTAAAAATAGTATTTCATATGATTAGCCCCTCTTATTGTAGAATTTTGAACCTGACCTATCCTCTCTGAACCAACTGATTAGCAAACAATAACAACAAAAAGAAGAAATTGCAAAAAGAAATCACAATTCAGAATAAAAAACAAAGTGCCTTGTTTTTTTGGAATTGCACACACCAATATCTTTACTGAAGCTTAATTAAAAATTACATAGAGGCTGTATATATAAAGAATTTGCAGCCTAAAAGAATTAATAATAATTGCAGTTCTAAATATATTCCTAGCATTGCATGGAAAGCTACTAAGGCTCTCAAACTAAAAAAGCAAACTACTCCCTAAATTAAGAATACAATAAGTGCATGCATAGCATGCTTTCTTTACTAAAAACAAAATGCATGTTGGAGGTCATGCTTTATTTGCATGAGTAAACAAAAAAACTATTTAAACTAAAAATAGCTTATGCATGATGATGAATGGATAGCTTCATGTCCAAACTGGAGTTGCATGGAGCTGCATGCTAGAGCAGCATCACTTATCAACACTTATGTTAGTTACTCATTCTTCTGCAGATTCACTTATTTCTTATAAAAACAATTGTTCATTTTTTGAGCCAGTTTCATTTTGTGACTACACTTGACATATGAAATTGGGACAAGGAATGATCAATTGTTTTTATCAACACATAAGTGAATCAAAGTAACATTCATTTTGACCCAATTCTATGATAATGTTAAAGTCAGTACAAAAATGATTAACATACATAAATTATAATGCCAGATTATTCCTGTGATTTTGCATCCAATACCTTATGGAGGGCCTCAGTGCGCTCCACACATCTTACAACCACAACACAGTAGAAAAAATTTGGGTGTGGAAGCAGTTATGGAATGATCCAGATGTTGTTGCCATAAAACTTCTGGCATTCTGTCCACCTCCATTAATGACAGAACATGAAATGTCTGTTTTTATGGAGGTGGGCAGTGCACCAAGTAAATTCTATCAGGTTTGTTGTTTCTGAATTCTGTTGTATATTTTTTATCAAAATTTTAGATCACATTCTATAATCTATCATCTGAACAATAAGATTGACAAATATGTTCCTGCAGATTTGTTTGTGCTTGAGATTTCTGCCACTCTTGAGAGATCTGATCATCTGGTTTTGTGGGTATGATTTTGGACTAAAAAAGGGAATGAATCTTTACATTTTGATGGGAATTTTTTTATTAGAGTCAATAGATTGATGATCATAGTTTGGATAGGCTAGTTGATCCAACAAATGGCTACTGTAGCTACTGTACAATGGAATATTTTGTATAATTAAAATGATTTTATGAATATTAGAAAGTCTTTGTATGAACACTATATATAGATAAAATACATTTAAATATAGAACAACATCATATCTTATACTACAAATTTTCCTAAGTACATGTTTGCTGCCAGGGAGTGTTGCATATGAGGGACTTATATTCTATCTTCATTTAAAACGAAAAAAATGCAGTGCAAAAAGAATTATTTGGAAGGCAGATTTTTTATTTTATTTTTTTAAGATTTGCGGAATATTGATTTTTTTCCACATGCTCCCTAACTTTAATCCCCCATCTAACATTTCCTCTAACTCAACTTGTCTAATTAACCAAGGGGTTTGGTCAACCTTATCCCTTTACTCACAATATGTGTGCACATTCCCAAAATATCCTAAATTTCCTAAAATTTGGGGTAATGTCTTTTGAATTTGGGGAAATTTCCTAAAATTTGGGAAAATATCCCAAATATCCTAAAACATGGAAATATCCCCATTTTTTTAATATAACCTTCCTATTTGAGTGTAGATAATTCTCAAATAAGCACGTGTCATCAGGGACACATGTCATTCCTTCCAATGACACTTGTCCTTCTCAAGGACACATGCCATTCTCATCCATGACATTGTCAAGGACACATGTCTCATTCTCATGCCTCTCTATTTCTCATTCAAGCCTATTTAATCCCCTCATTTTCCTTCCCAAAATGATCCACTTTCATTTTTATACCCACATAATGCAGAATTGTTTACTCACCATTTGGCACATCCATTAGGCATCTCACATCCATCTTACATTCACTATCATGTAGCATAATCAAGTATCTATCACATAGAAAACACACATCAAATCAGGGGACTATCAAATTGGAGGATAAATCTAGAGTTTGCACTTTAATAGTTCTTATTTGTTTATCTAGTTTTCTTCCTTCTTAACGTCTTAATCTTGAGTGTGGTTGAAATATGTCTGTTTGATTATTAGTTTATCTTTTCAATCTCTTTAGTTTTGCATTCACAATTTTTTGCATACACATGCAAACATAATATTTTATGATATTACATGTGCACCTTGAAACTCCTAGCTACTATGATATTTAGCAATTGAATATTTTATCATTTTATTTTTTTAAGTAGGAGATTGCATAGTAATTTCCCCTACCTTAATTGAAACTAGTAAGAATATGGGTTTAAATCCCACAAAGATTAAAAATCTAATTTAAAAGGATAATAAAAGTTTCTATGACTCAACAAAAAGATTGGGTTCGTTTCTATAAAGTAGAAGTGCAAATTCTAGAAAATAATAAGATATTGTAGGTTCCAAAATCTTTGTCAACTGGGAACAGGTTGGATTGAACAAAATCCAATGTTGTGGGTTTCTTATAGTATGGAGCAGGGCCCAAATCTTGAAAAAATAAAATCTAATAAATAATAACCTCAAAAAATCCTATAGCCTAAGAAAATAAAAGATTTTTCAATTGGAAAAGAGACTAAAGAGTGAAAATCTCTTGTGTGGTAGAGTAGGTATGGTATGGGGACCATTTTTAATAGTACAACTTTGAAAATGGGAAAAAGGCTATCATTTTTCTTTTGGAATTGCAGAGTTAGATAACATCAAAATTAAGTTAAATGATTAGAAGTGTATTAACAAATTAAAAAACCAATCAATAATATCATTAAATGTAGAAGCTTCCAACTTGCAAAAGGATTGAAAACACTGTCTATTTGATACGCTTGGTATCAAATGTGGAGTGAGTTCATTTTGTACATTAACATGCAATTACTTAATGTAGTATCATTGTTGATGGTGGTAAATGTTGGTAGATTATTCTCTAGAAAAAAGTGTTGTTTAAAATGATATGTTCATATGTTTTGTATAAAAACACATGCCATGTAAAAGTAAATAGAAACATTTAAATTATAAAATAATAGATATTATGTAAAGAAACCAAATTTAAAATAAAGTAATATATTTTATAATATTTTAGGTACTTTTTAGATTATAATTTTCATCTAGACAAGACGACGCACGAAGATGTCATAATAAGAAGATTAGAGGAAATTTTATTAGGAAACATAACTAAAAGTATAAGGGTTTTGTGATCAGTCAAAAGAAGATTTTGTAAGATATTTCAGTTTTTTGTGAGGATGACTTATTGAGGTGCCCAAATATGTTTTTTTTTTGTGATCGATAATTTTGAGTTTATATTATTAATTTAAAATAGTAAACCATACATATTGTCATATCAAAACCAGGGATTAACCCTTGTACCACTCTCAGTGCATAAAGTAAGCCACTAAACTACTAAACCACCCAACCCCCCTTTAGCCAAACCACTATATCATCTATAATCAAATATTAAAACTACTTGCCTATAAACCATAACCCCGCTATCTCCAAAATATGGTTTGATACCACCATTGCAAAGCACCAATATACCAAATTCAAAAAACAAACCCAACCACTACCCAATTACAAAAAGTTAAACTAAATAGACTACAAGTTTTTCTTCTTCTTGCCTGGGTGGTTGACCCTATAGTCTTCATGAGCAAAGTCTATCTTCTTCTTTGTGCCCTACTTTTATCCTCCCTCTTTTGTCGCAAATCCACTTCTTTCTCTCGAATGTAGTCCTTGAGAGCTTCCCACCCTACATGTGCCTCCTTTGTCTGAGCCACCCAATTTGCACCATCATTCCAAACAATGAAGGGACAAAATTTTGCCTTTGCATCATCCTGCATAATGCCATCACCAAATGGTCATCGTAGCCCCTTACCCACCACCACTCATGCTATGATGGATGTCAACCCACATAGGGAGTGATCTGAAACACACACTTTCGTCACCCAAACCACCTCCTCCCTCAACCCAAAAACCACCCCCATGCCACCACCATGAAAATAATGTCAACGTTTGTCCTATAACGAAACTCTGACTGTAGATAATCCTTGCCAAGCAACAACTCCATAATCTACATGAAGGTGGGATCATCAAACTTAAATATCCCCCCAAGTCGTTTCTCTGAGATCTTGCCAAAAAAGGTAAGATGTTGTTTGATAGTGTGAAATGAGAAATTTGCTTCCATACCACCTAGTTGTAACACTCCCAAACAACCTCCTGTCATAATCACACAAGCTTCCTCGAGACATCAGTACTTGGAGAATTAAAAAAAATGGTTGCCTTGTTAGGATTGTCAAAATTTGTTAAACTTTTATCAATATTTTGCTCCTTTTTTCGTATGTATGGTTAGGGTTTTGAAATTTTGCTTAAGTCCTAAGTTGTTTCATTTTTCCCTAGGCGTTCGTTTTCCTCCTTTCTATTTTGATGTTGACTAACTGAAGCAGTTGACAGAGTCCTTAGTTATGACTTTAAGGGTTTTAAACCATTTGTTTACCAACCCCATGTCATAGGAAATAAACTCCTTTACCAACTAAATTTTGTTGATGGGTTGCTTATTGTTTATCTAGGTTCTAAATGTTAGGAAATAATACTTTAAACCCACATACAAATAATCAATTTCCTACATAACGCATGAGAGAAAAGCATGCATACAAGCTTATAGAATCACCCTAATGAAAAGATCAAATAGACAAGGCACAAGATAACACAAGATGTATCTAGAGAAAACCTTCATGAGGGAAAAACCAGCCTCCAAAATCATCCATACTCCATATTATTCAACCACAAAGCAACATAAAGTTACAATGAATACCTTCGAGCCATCAATCCCTCCAATGCATTCCCATGTGTCCAAGCATGAATTCACACATCCCATTCCATGCTTCACAAATGCAATCCTCCAAAGAACTCAATACAATGATATCCCAATAGCACCAACCCATTCTTAACCACTAAACATCTGCTTACTTAAATAGATAAAAGATCACACAAAAACAACTAGTGGTAAAGTAAAACCATGTTCTCACAACTACCCTTGACCCCACATTTAATATTGGGTACTAAGTCTTCTCCTTTTAAATACCTTTCACTAATATTAAATAATTACAATATAATAATCCCAATGTTACAATACAACTCATCAAGTGCCCCAAGAATATTCCCAAGGAATCTCTACATTTTGTACACGTCCATGTGCAACACCACACAATAAACATTACATTACATATCCATAGGAAACATAATAAATAAATATTACAATTATAACATTATTATGCAAGGTGTACAACACCTTATTTCACAACACTAAATTATCCTAGCGCTTAAGGTTTCTATGACCATCTGATCCTCAAGTTTAAGTGGCCACGTGCAAAATTATTTCACTTAAGTGATGGCCTTCCCTCTACCCTACAAGGCCTTTTGTGAGAAGAAAAATACGTTGCGGGGTAGAGGGAAAACATTTTGGTTCCATTTTGTATGCTTCCCCTCGCCCCCACACAATTATCTCAGTGATAGACGTGATGCTGCGGGAGGGAGGGATAGACTTGCTTCATTTAAAGTATCGTTACCCCTCTACCCTTTGAGGCTATTTGAATGGTCAAATAAACTACGAGGGGTAGCGTGGCCATATTTTGTGACGCCCAACAGGGTTTCCCCTCGCCCCCACGTGATCTTCTGCATAAACAAAACAGTGTTGTAGTTTGGAGGGAAGCTCTTATTGTTAATCTTCTTGATGATATCCCTCTGTCTTGCAAGGTTATCAAGGGCAAATGAAAAATATTGAGGGATAGCAAGGAGAGATAATGCATGAGATAATGGGTTATCTCCTCATCCCCTTGCGACTTAGATTATAATAAAATAACCTCACAGAATGGAGGGGAGAGATGCAAACAAAAGAATTAGAAGGAATAGTCTTCCCATGTCCCCATAGTAATGAAATAAAAGGTAATGTAACACTGGAGATGGAGGGGAGATTAAAATTAAAGGGGATTCTTTCCCCTCGTCCTTGCAAAACCATTGATAAGAAGAAAATGACCTCGTGGGCTAGTGGGGAAAACAAAAGCATGCTTTCCCTCTATCCCACAATATAGAAGAAAAGAGTAAGATGATCCCGTGGGCTAGGAGGGAGAATTATTAAAGAGATTAAGTGCTCCCCTGCACCTCATGATGATAAAATAAAAAGAAAAAAAGGTGGCAAGGGGTAGTGGGAGACATGGAAAGAAATAAAAGAATAGTGGTGATAGGGATTAAAGGATGCCACCTCAGCAGTCAAATGGAGTCAAAATAAGATCCGAGTCATCCATTTCCAAATTGAGGACGACGTTAAAATTTCATGGTTACCAACTTGTAATGCTCACACGAAGTGAATTAATGGCGAATAAGTTTCACATTTCCTATGAAAGATAAAGCCGATTTCTGCAATTCATTTGTTCACCCAACGTTTAAGAAATTCAGGGAGGGAGAATTCCAAGCGACCAAAGGTGATTTGTAGCGACATAATTGTGTAGAAAATCCCGCGAAACACAAGTAAGTAACGATTGTAATCCATTGCTCTGTAATTATGTCGAAAAGGTCAGTAGGTTGGTTGTAGGGTTTCTATGTGTCTAGAAGAGGAGAATTAGAAAACTCTAGTGAGTAATCATGATCCCAAAGCGTAAGACCGCCACTAACTCGACTATTGATAAAACTCCCGAGCAAGAGGAAGACTTGAAAAACCCAAGTGGAAGAAGTCAACCACACCCAAAGGTACTGAAGCCACTCCAATTGTCGTTATTCCAGTTGCACTATAAATTTCTAGTGAGCCTACTATTTAGAAAACCTCATCTACTCCAGATGAGAGCTCAAAGCCAAAGAAGAGGAGGGCTTCTACTTCCAATAAAGCCATAGGCTTCATCGTCTGTTCAAACCCACCACCTACTTGAGCTTTATCACCTTCACAAACCCCATCTACTTGCGTTGTAAGTTTTGAAACCCTCGATCAATAGATTGAAGAGTAATTAGCTAAGATAGAAAAGAAGAAGAAAAAGGATGTGAGGGGTCTCCACCAAGACTTGGTGGATTTGTTTAAGGGGTCTACAATACAGGATTCCCTAAAGAAGGTATTTTCTAATAAGTGTTCTAAGTGCAGAGATGCACGCATTGAGGACAGGGGCTAGGATATATTCTATTACTTCTATGAAAATAGAGACAAGGATGTACCTATGTCAAACCTCTGGGTACTACACTTGGCCAAATTGGTGCTTCCTAATATTTTGTGGAACCTGAGATGATTAAGTTGTTGTCAAGATATTATCACCCTATCTATGATAGTCATGACTATAGAAGGAAGCATTTTGGTGTCCATGTAGGATGGGAAGCAATAATATCTTGTTTTGATTTGAACCAAAATACCTTGAAGGAGATTGATTTGAAGAAACTTGAAGATGAGTATAACAAAATGATACTGGCACTAAGAAAGGAGGAAATGCCTAGGTAAAGGAAAATATTATAACAAAGTGGAAAAAATTACTTGTTGCAATCAAAACAAGAGCCACTCATGTTAGTCTCTTTTGAGCACTATTTTATGAAGACAAATTATGCCCTATGTCAGGCGTTGGGAATTGATGTAGGAAGAACAAAAATCACCGTAGGCATCATGATGATGGAAATAAGGATTCAACATCCTCATTCAAATGAATTACGCGATTTTTCTACATACGTACAAGACAATTTGCATGAGGGTTTGATGAGGGTGAAAAATAATCAAATAATAGTAGAATTCAATAATTATTCCCTCCCGTTCCATCTAATTATTTTCCAAAATAGGATAGAATGGGTCCCAAGCCTGAAGATTAATATGTTTGATCCTAAAGAGGATGGCAGGTGTCCAGTGCAAAGATAGACCCAAGTTTGGGATAAGGGCTCCAGGTGGTTGGACTATGTAGCATTCTTTGATCATTTTGTCATGAAATTTTTGAGATGGTGTGAGAATTAGTGCCTAAGAATTCCTAATAACATTATGAAGGTTCCAAGGGCCAAGGATACAAGACAAAAAGAAGGGAAATTGCCTGAGGATGCACTTACACAATTTTGGAGATTTTAAATTCCTATATTCAGATTGCGTAGTGATTAGAGTGTATGGGTTCCCTCAAGCATCTCATAGGTTGCCAATTTTTGTTTCCTTTAGGCTAGAATTTATTGAGTTCATGTGGCAATTGATGAGGATAGAAAGGTAGTGGGTGAAGCTGGAGAGGAAGGGAAATCATCTTCCCAGGTATACTATATGTGGTGATTTTGCAGTCGGCTATGACACCATAGAAAATGTGCAAGAATTTTTGAAAGATAATTACTGTCTATAGAGTGGAAAATTCAAAGAATATGATCCTGATGGATATATAAAAGACCTTAGAGTGAATAAAATGAAGAGGATAGAAGTGCCTCATTAATATTATAAATATGAGGATCTAATAAGGAGCTGCACTCCTCAGGATGCTTTGAGTAATAGAAAGAAATGAATCATTCTAAATAAGATTCAGCAGGAGAGGAAGAAAAAAGACCCTACTTTTAAGGGATTTTGTTCAAGCATTACAAATGAGACCATGAAAATGTACCATAAATTGCATAATTTTGAACAAATTTTTGTTGAGCCACAGGGGGAATATTTTGGCCAAGCAGAAGAAGAAAGGCTTGAGTATCAACCCCCAAGAGCTGCAACATATGATAGGAAGGGAAATACAATTATGGGGCAAAATCCACATGATATACTAGCTCCTCAACAGGAGCCCTGAGAGAGCCAACCCCCTCCAAGGAAGGAGAGGTGTTTTGAAAGGGCTAGGGCAACTCCACTAGATTTTGTGGAGATTCGGGATGAAGAAGAAGATGCAGAAGTGCCTCATCCTTCTCCTCCTCATGATACATTCCAGGACATTGATTTTGTTGATGAACCCATGGATGCTAATAGAACTATTATCCCCAATGTAATCCCAGAAAATGAGACAATTAATGAAAGGATAATAGATTCTACTCATTTTTTGTCAAATGCTAACTTCATTAAGATTCTCGAGTGTAAGAGTTCTTGAATTCAAGATAAGTTAAAGGAACTATCAGAAGATGGGATGGTAGATTTTGATAAAGATAATATAGATATCACTCCTGATGAAGCGAGGAAAATGATAAAAGAGAGTTGTATGTTGCTGGCCTTGGGATGGGATTTGAAACAAATTTATGTTTTAGATCCGGTAATGAAGAAAGCGGATCCAATTTATGTTAGGGAGTTTGGTACCCAAGGAACCGTGTTTCATCCTAGGATCAAAGCATTGAGTCAATGGTTAAAAGCCCCAATTACTGACAAGCCTGGATTTCTTTATGGGGTTGAGGAAAGGGTTGGGCATGCAATTGTAAGAACATTGAGGGATACATCTGTTGTTGAAGCAACAACAATTGCACTCCACTCATAACTTTTGCAGATGCAACGATAGAAGAAGAAGAAAAAAAAGGCATGAGAAATTGAAGAAGCAACATACTGCCCTTAATGCTTATTTCATTCAATTATATATGAGAAACATTAGATTGAGTAAGGAATTGGAAAATAAGGATGCCAAAGAATCATCTTCCATTGTAATAATTGAACAATGACCTCCTCTCCTTCAAGAGAAAAATGAGAAGGTCAAAATGGGAAGACTTGATGATGCTCCTTCTATCTCCATTTTTTTATCTTGAGATGTTGAGTGATGACAACAAGGCCCTATCTCATGTAATTAAGAATTAGGAAGAGCAGGATAGATCTGGCGAAGGAGAAGAGCAGGGGAAATTGTTTAGGTGTCATGAAGGGCACGATTTTGTATTTGCTATAGCAACACATTTTTCAGGTCCATGCCTCATAGCAACACATTTTTCAGGTCCATAAGAAAATGCAGGACCTTGTTTTATTATTTAAACCATTGAGGGATACGTAGCAACCCAGGGCTACAATTTTGAAATAATTATTCTTAGCATTAAAGAATTTGCCCTCAGCCTCTCCAATTATTGGAGCCACATGGAAAAATTATAACATAATGATCATAAAGCTTCAGCATATTGAGAGTCTAGAGATAGCATTAAAGGAGAAAATTGATTCTTTCAAAGATTCACAACATTGGATGATTCCCAAAATTATGGGAAAAGATAAACAAATAAAAGACCTAGAAGAATGGAAAAAATATTTTGAGATGACAACACAATCAGCAATTGACTAGCTCACTTGGGGAAAGCAACCCCAAGAAGACACATATTATGTAATTATTGATAAAATTCTAGAAATTGATTCTTTGTACCAAAAATTTATGGCAGAAGATAAAAATGCAATGGATAATAAAACTAGGGAAGCATTGAACAAAGTGTAGGAGCCAAAATATTTTAATTGGCTCACCATTGCATAGATTGAAACTGGTATAAAGAGCAGGGTGATCCCATTTTACTGGGTTACACTTTTTGGCCAACTTTGACACTAGAATCAATATTATGCATCAAATCTTTACTTTCTAAAACCTATAGTAGCTAGACCATTAAGAATTTGAAGATGAAGTAAACTACTAATTTGGGAGATTTTTCATATAGATTCTAAATAGATTTTTTTTAAATTAATTAAAAATTAATTGTCCATATTGTTATGTAACTTTTAATAACTCAATATTTATAGTAATCAACATTTTTTAGAAGCAACATTTACTTGTAATGTATAACTTTTATATAGAAAGAAGGAAATTCTAATTTTAAAAATATAGAATTGTCACATCAATATCTAGTGAATGGATAATTTTTCATAATTTTTTGTTACATATATATTTTTTAGTTAACTGTTTAAGACAAAGTAATTGGAATTTGGACAGAGGTGTATTTCATAATACATAAATTTCTTTGTATGCATTTGAATTAACTTCTTCTTTTTGTTAAAGCTATCAGATTTCCACAATCCATGCTATAAATTTCTTGATACTTCTGGATTAGATTGTGTGCAATTTATTTATCATCAATGTTTCGAATCACACTCCGTGATTCATCATCAGGATGAGAGAAGAGTTCAAAGGAGATGAAAGATCTCCTTTGAACTCTTCTCTCATCAAAGGAGATGAAAGATCTCTTTTGAACTCTTCTCTCATCCTGATGATGAATCACATAGTGTGATTCAAATTCATCTTTCATCATCAGGATGAGAGATGAGTTCAAAGGAGATCTTTCATCTCCTTTGAACTCTTCTCTCATCCCGATCATGAATCATAGAGTGTGATTCGAAACGTTGATGATAAAAAATTGCACACAATATAATCCAGAAGCATTAAGAAATTCTTCTTTTTGTGCTGAAATGAAGATATCAATACCTAGAGAAAATATATTTTTTACAATATTTTTTGTCTATTTTCAATTTTTCCACGTGTGAAACACAATCCTCAATGTTCGATGAAAAAAATACATTCATAAGAAATAAAACATAACTATATTAATGAAATTAAATATATTATTTGGAAAACTTACAATAAGGACTAAATACTTAAAAAAAAACTTTTAAACGAATTCATTTGACCCCCCAAAAGCTAATGTGAAAGTGGTTTTTTATTAGCAATTTGATAAGTGCGAAGGAGACTCCATTGCAAGTATGATTTAGAAGTAGATAGGTTCTATCAAATTAATTTTGATCTAAGAGCCTTTGATCTAACTCTCCTCAATTAATTACTTCAAATGAGACCTCTTAAAGCGTAAATCATTATATTTTTTAAATAATGTATAATTTTAACAAAAATTAGGATGTACCAAAAAGTGTAACCCACTATTGTGGGATCACCCAAAATTGCACGCTTGAGGAGGAGTATCCAGTTGAGGAGTAGCTTTCCCTATCAGTTTTTGTTTGTCACATTCTTTTGTAGGTTTCTTTTTGCATCTCATTCAACATGTACCTCTAGATAGCAACATCAACTTTAGCACAAAATTTTGATTTCCAGTAAGGATAGCTATCAAAGCGTGGTGACACCTTATCCCCACTCCACTTCAGGCTACATATCTCATCCCAAAAAGTGGTTATCTCATCTACCTTCTCTTCTCCCTCAAAGTTGATTTTTTGTCTTGTACTTGTAAAGATGCCTTTGGCATATTCTCATTGTAAAGCAACTATTTTTTGACATGTGTATTGTTGGCTTGAAACTTATTTTTGCCCCCTTGTGTTATAAAAGGGAAATGAGGTCCCATAGTAAAAATTTTGGAACTCGAAAAGTAGGTAGAATGTATAAGGTGTAAATTCATAGAAATGGAAGAAATTTTTTGTAGAGTCTTACTCTCCCATTGTGATTAAAAATGTACATTTTCTTATTGAATCAATGAAAAGAAGTAGTTCAAGTTGTCTCCAATTCTGTGTATATGCATTATATGAATCAACATGTCAATGCTATGTTGCTTTGTTTTCTTTAATGGAGGGTGTGTAATTTTGGTAGTGGGTTTATTTTAATGAAAGGGTTAAATATTGCATCTCAATTACAATAATGAAAATATATTTTGTTGTGATCTTTACGAAGAATTTGATATTTGTTTTAATGACATGTATCTAAGGCATAAATGTTGAGTTAAATGTTAATATGTGAAGTACAACATTACAAGTCACTTATTCTGCTACTTGACTCTGTTACCCATTGAATAGGCACTAGTTTTACCTTCTTTGTTGTTACCAAGGTCATTAAAATCATAATAATCTTTATTTTTTATCTTAGGAGTAGTTTAGTGTAGGCTTTCATCTCAATCTGTGAATCAATGCTATCAAACCAAGAGATGTAATCTTAGTCTCCTTGGTATATTTTCATTGAGATGCATCTATTATATAGCAATACTTTGGTTAGTGTGCTACATGTCAAAAGTGTTATAGGTATACTTGCCTAGGTCTTACAAAGCCTGAAGGGCAGGAGGTTGTCACACTCTGGTTGCGACCTCATTCGTTGGCCATTAGCCTGAAGGTCTACTGATTAAGTTTGAAAAAATTATAGGAATTCTTTAGATAATCAATTGGAAACACCAACATGCCCACCCCTGCATTTAAAAAACACCAGCTCACCCCCTATCTTTCCATCATAAATGATCATTGAATCTCACACATTTTGTGGCATACTAGCCACCCCTCAGCCAACTCAACTTATCAGAAGTCCAACCACACACCATCTCCACCCACTTCATCCAATGATGTGACCATTTTAGAAAGTAGATCAGCCACCTCATTGCCTTCTCTCAATACATGAGAGATTTTAAAAGAATTAAAAGTTTCTAATTCCTTCTTTATTAATTGGATAAATTTATTAATTTTCATGATGTCGCCTAGTGTTTGATAATGGTGTTCACAATTATTTGAGAGTCCCTCTCCAAATGTAAACATGTAATTGATAGGTGCTACACTATCCTCACTCCCCACAATGTTTCCTGCACCTCAGCTTCATTGTTTGTTCCATCTACCAATCTCGTAGCCCCAATAGCTAGTATATTCTCATTATAATCTTGAGAAAAAAAAGAAGCCACTAAAGGACCCGAATTACCTTTTAACTCTCCATCGAAATTCACCTACATCTAACCATTTGTTGGTTTTTGCCAAATAGTGTTGCAAATGTGATGATTGATGGTGTCGATATGTTTGCCACTGTTGTCATTAATGGTTGTCATTGATGTCAACATGTGGGTTTCCTTGAGGTTTTCTGAGTTGGTGATCTGGCATATGTTTTTTGATTTACATTTGGTGCTCATGTTTTGGAAGTTGTGCTCCAAATGATGTTCAGTACTAACTGGTAATTGATAGCTGCATTGTTTGTGGTCCAAATTTTGTCGATTCTCTGGATATGATGTTGATTGTTTGGATTCATGATTATCTTAGTTTCATTCTCATTTTTCTTAGTTGAGAAGAGTTATTTTGGGTTTGGTCCGATTTGGAATTTGAGACTGTGTAATGGCATTTGTGTAGTGTATGAGTTTTTGTGATGGATGTGTAACATATTGATCTGACCGATGAAGTAGGTTGTGGTGTGGTCCACTTCTCATTCCTTTCCACCATGGGAATGCTTAGTGCAGACCTATTTCAAATTATGTTTGGCCAACTTGGAAGGTTATGTAGTTAGGAGGATTGTATACGTAAAGGATGATCATAATGAATAATGAATGGAACCCGTACGAGATTGAAAAGCTAAATTCGACTGATGATTGATGTGGGAACTTGTGCGAAGTTGTGTAATGTGTTGTTGGGGTCTGGAAACTGTTTGACATTATTGTTTTGTGGTAGTTGTATCTCAGTGGTGGTTTTTCTTTTCTTTCTTTCTCTTTTGGTAGTGAGCCCTCCCACAGTGATCATTCTGGCAATGAGCCACTTTGTAAAATCATCTTAACCCGTGACACCCTAACAAGTGTTATATTGATAACTAACATTCTCTATGGTTTTCCATGCCATATCTAGTGTTCATTGTGTATGGTTACTTTTTGTATGTGTATGCTTTCATGTTTACATCTTCTCATGGTAAATAATTCATATGGTGGTTATTTTGGATTTGTGAAAGAATTAAAAAGTTTAATTGACAATAGATTCACCCCCCCCCCCCCCCCCCCCCAGTAATTCCTTCCCTTATATCCCCATGGTTAGGGTTGGAGTTAAGGTTGGGGTTATTGTTTTATTTGGGTTGGATTAGAGATACAAATTAATTAGGGTTATTTTTTTTATTAGGTAAGGCTAAGCATTCAATAATAATTATATTTCAATTTAGGTTATAGATCAACTAGAGATAAATTATGGCCAAGATTAGGGATCAAAATTAGGGTTAGGATTAATTTAGGATTACGATCATGTATAAGATGGGTTAGCATTCACTAAAGCTTCAATTTAAGTTAAACAAAGTAAATAAAATAAAATAGAAACCTCAAAAAAGATATTTCTCGTTGTGAGGCTCTACATAGATTCTCTAGATATATATATGTCGATATTATACTAGAGATGTCTATAATCATATATTGGAGCTTCAAAGCCCATATGCAAAAAAATAAAAAGCCTCGGGTATCATTAATTTTTAAAACAAGGCACAATTCAACATATCAAACTAATTTACCATTAGGTAATGGACATTTTTTTTTTTTTTTTGATAAGGCAAGGCACCCACTAATAACAATATTTAGTGATTCATTTTGAGTCCATAATTTTTTTTCTAATGACTATGGAATTATATTCATCAATTTTTCAAAAATGGATATTCATCGCTCCTTTCAAGGTAAAGCAATCAACAAAGATATTAATGTAGTTGACATTGGATACAAAAGAATATGTGTGTAGCACATTAAAATTCATCTTGTTGTCCTACACAAGGTACCTTTATTACTTAATGAAAATTGATTATATTATAAAACTTCAATTAGAGTCACAAATAATAGTATATGTGTGACAACTCACAATATTATAGAAGAGATTTTGGAAAAAAAGCACATGTTATATTTTTTTAATAAATTAATTGATTTATTACTATTTAAAAATTAAATCATTTGATTATTATTATTGTTATTATTTTTTATTGGTGATCACTTTTGACTGGAGCTTTGAACCAGTAGGATCATAATAGGAACCCCATCCTCAAATACATGATTGTAAGGCATTAACACCTCTTTTTCGTGCTTATTCTCCTTATCTCTCCTACTTATCTCATGCTTATCTCTCCTTATCTCTCCTCCATATTTCTCCTTACCTCCTCCTTAACTCTCCTCCTTATATCCCCTCCATATTTCTCCTTACCTCCTCCTTATCTCTCCTTCCATCCTTCCTAAACTCCCCTCCTTATTTCTCCTTACCTCCTCCTTATCTCTCTTTTTTCTAGCATGCTCAAGCGCCTCCTTATCACTCCTAGCAATCTCCTTATCACTCCACATCCTTATCTCTCTGTCACCGAGATGAGCACTCCTACGCTTCCATCCCTTATTACTACTTTTACCCATTATCTCCTTCATACACTAACCACCATCGTGTCCTTCGTTGACCACCACTTGCCTTCCAAGTCTTCCTTGTCTGCCATCTTGGTCATGTCGTAGGTAGTTGTTGACGTGTCTCCAAGCATCAACAGTTTGCCTCTACCTTTAGACTTCATCTGGTGTCACATCTTCCATTCTGCACAGGCTCATCATCAGACCGTCCTACCTACATTCACTAATCCCAATTGGGCGAGATTCAAACTAGTAACACAACATTACCAATGCTTGCAACTAGCCATTGCACTGCGAGGTCAACCCCATTTTTATTTGATTATTATTATGTTAATGTTTTGTGAATTTAAGTTTCTATTTTTCAAAAAAATTAGAGAATTTTTTTGAGGAAAATTTATAATGTTTCAAGGTATAATTAGATTAAAATTTACTCTTAAGATCGATATAAAATAGCCTTTACTAGTCACGGGGCACTCTCTATTATTAAGCCATGTCAATTGGGCTTATAAATTATAGGGAAACTTATTAATGAGCAATGACATTTATGTTCAATGATATGTTACACAGTCTTAGAAGACTACATGTAGATGACATTTTGGCTACACATATTCTTTGAGTGATTATTTTAATGCTTGAGCAAATATAAGAAATGACTTAATCTAAGAAGTGTGTCTTTGGTGTCATATATGGAAAACATCTAGGATTCATTATCTCTAGATGAGGCACTGATGTTAACCCAACTAATGTAAAATTCATTTTAGAGACAAAACTGCATAGTCTTTAGGGAAAATTATTAGTATAAGAAGATCCATTTCTTAGCTAGTAGATAAGTGCCAACCACTTCCACACCTATTGATATAAAATAGTGTCTTTTGTTGGGATGACTCTTGTCAACAATATTTAGACAAGATAAAAGGATATCTTGATTTTTCTCTAGTCCTTATGGAACCTATCCAAAGGAAGCCATTACTGCTATATATATTAGCTATGCCACCCTCAATGGAAGTATATAATGGTGTCCATGATGCAAACACTAGTGGTATTACTTTAACCATTAAAATTTGTACAATAGGTTTGCATCTTGAGAATATCAAAACTAATATTGCCTCAATATGATTGATTACCTTCAACCATTTTAGAATCACATCCAAAATAATCATTAAGAGATAAAAGAACACTTTGCAATGCTTCGATACATGTCTAAGAACAAGAAGAAGAAGCATAGAGAAGCTTGAAATTATGTGCTCCACACCCTAATAGAGGAGGTAGTCAAGCCCTTTCTCATTTTGCATATATAGATCTCTTTCCCCACTGGAGAACTTGGTTGCTTGGCCACTCTAGGGAAGAAGCTCTCATACCAAATGAAGCAATTAAATAATAACAAGAATTGCTACAATATTAAATACAAATAATTATTGTATCGACTTGGAGGATTACATAAAGTTCATGATCATATGATGAAGGATCAACTAATCAAAAGGTTAGAGATAAAAAAATTCATTACAATAGCCTCAATAAATAGAGATCTTTGAAACAAAGAACAAATTCTAGAAGATCTGAAAACTTATCATGCAACTATTAACAAATCATGAAAAATCTATATATAGAACAACAAGTTGTAACTTAGGTGGAAACTGCAGTTCTTTCCATGTGATTGGGAGAAATTATAATTCCAATATTATAAATTGTAGAATCTAAAATTTAGAAAGAAACACAAGAAATTGCTACAACAAATTTTAGCATAAATGCAAATAAATATTTTATTGTATGACTTCTTTAATACAAAAATTCTTGGTCACATGATCAATGATCAACTGATCAAAAATTAGAGATAAATTGCATTACAATTGCCTCAATAAATAATGATCCTAGACAATGAAATATTGTTAGAAACATAGCATGCATATGCATGCAAAAATATTCTTAAAAAAGACATACAAATTAGAAAAACCTATTTTTTATCTTTAAAAAATTGCATTACAATTGCCTCGATAAATACCTGAGTCTTAAATAATGAAATATTGCTACCGGACATAAAAAAAAACTCTTAGAAGAGACCTACAAATTCTATAATTAAAAAACCTAATTTTATCTTCATGTAACTCATGCAAGACTACACAAACTGTCCTCATGCCAAATGGAAGAGATTAAAATTAGTGTTGTGGATGTTATTTATGTCACATGTGGTGGATGTTATTGTTGACAAACAATATGATGATATCTTTTAAAGGCAGTGACAGGTTGCATTTTTTTAAGGTTGACTGTCGCTATTGGGAAGGAGGAAGAGAGTATGAGTAGTAGCCTTTTACTACCCTTTAATTGTTGCAGTAGAGCTCACATATCCATCATTGAACTGCATATATAAATTAGCTGTTAAAACTACTTGTCCACATTTGCTAAAAATAAGGTAGACTATTTTCCCAACTCTCCAAATTTGTTCTTCACATTTCCAGTCTGTTAGCCTTCTATTTGTTTTTAATCTCTTAATCTCTTTTGAGATTGAATACAAGAATTACTCTACAAATACAGAAATAATGTATTATGTATGCATCAATAAAAAAAACTGTCATTTTCTGTTGTAGCATTCAAATCTCTGCTTTCAAACTGGCATCAGAGCTAGATTATAAGATCGTAGGAGTGAGTAGTGATCTACAGATCAAGAGATAAATTTGTCAGTTTTTATTTAAAGATGGTGTTGTATTCTTATGGAATCGTTGAAAGAAAGAGTCAATTGGTCAAATAAAATATGTTGGAGGAACAATAGGTTGTGAAATTATATATTCTAAAATTAATAAATTTGGTTTGATTGATTTAGTGGAAGTGATTTTGTAGTTAGTATTTATAACTATTTATCACTTATTGTCATGGAGCATAAGTTTAGTGGAAAATTTTAGAAACAATTCTTTGAATATTATAATCATTAGATCACAAGATAAGCAACCGTAAAGCATAAATTTAGTGAAAATTTATAAAAACAACTCCTTAGAAATCTTAACTACCTTATGTAACCATTGAATCAGAAGATACACAACTCTTTGAAAATTGAAATTATTTGTTCACCTTCAAAATAAAACAGTATTATTCTTACCTACTCTTCTTAACTATTGGATCACTTATTTACTATAGGACATAAGTTTAGTGGAAAATTATAAAAACATCTCCTATGGATTAGTACCAAAGAGTGTTTCAAATTTTTTATTTTGTAGGGTTATTAACACTGAAGTGGATTGAGGAAAGTATACAGGTGAGTGACTAAGCCTTTCAATTTTAAATTTTTTTTCCCTTTTTTTTTTTCACATTACAATGATGTTTTTTAAATTTTAAATTTTTTTCCCTCTACATTTCTCTCGACTGTAGTGGCTAGGTTGGTTCATTTTTCTAATGTAGTAAACACCACTAGAAAGTGGAGAGCACAAGTAGGGGAAGTATGTCCACAAGATGGAAGCCAACATAAGTAAGTATTATATTTCTTTTGTTTCTAATACATTTAACTTTTTTGCAAAAACTCATATATGTTAAATTATGCTCAAGACGTATGCAGAAAGGAGAAGAGAATTGTGGGTTTTGTAGGAATTCTGCAGTAGACAACCTTAGCATTATGTTCTACCAATATCTATGCAATGGGCTCTTCTTTTTGCCTTTGAGTGGCTTCCTAGCAGTTGGATAACATAAAATCTCATATGCAAATAACTAATCTGGTATAAAGGTATAAAGGTAATAATTTTTTGAGGTTGGCAAAAAATGGTATCTCATATGATTAGCCCTTTATGTTCGTTGCTCATTCTTCTACTGATTTTAACACTATCATCAATGGAGTCAGAGATGAATGAAACTCTGATGCATTTATGTCTTGATAAAAGCAATTGTTCATTTTTTGAGCCAATTTCATTTTGTGACTACATTTAACATAATGAAACTGGGTCAGAGAATGATCAATTACTTCTATCAACACATAAGTGAATCAAAGTAACATTCATTTGACCTAATTCCTTGATTTTATTAAAATCAGTACAAGAATGATTAACGTACATAAGAAACTTATCATAATACCATTTTTGTCAATTTCAAAAAATTATTAGGTCAGATTATTTATTTGTTTATAAGATTTTATGTTATCCAACGGTCACACAATATTCTGGTGCTTTTGCATCCAATGCCTTATCAAGGGCCTCAGTGTGTTCCAACGGTCACTCAATATAGTATTTGTGAATATGTAAAGTTACTTAATCTTTAGTGATCACAGGCTTATTTACTATGATGGCTGAAAACTTGTCTCTGCTCTCATTGAATATGTAATGCAAATAATTTTCTTCTACAACAAATTTTGGATTTTCATTTTGGGATGATAAAATGTGTTCCTGATTTACATGCACCAAATTCTGATGTTTTGATCAATACATTGTTGATATGCATGTCTAGTGATAAATTGGGGGAGAATTGATGTGTTTCTGAGAGAGAGATTGTTTCTATCTTTTGATATCTTTTTCCTTAGTTTCATTTGTATATAACGGAAACTAGTAGTCCTTTTGAAGTGTATAGTGCTGTGATGTTATTGCTGGCCGAACAATACTTATTGAAGTGTATACTTATGAGTTTGCTGTCTCTGGTGTCCTTTTACTGCCAAGCGTTTTCAGGAAACCCCATCTGGTTGAAACAATCAAGGCGGCATTAAGTATATCAGTTTTCTGATTTTTGTTGTTTCTGAATTCCATTGTAATATTTTTAAAATAAAACTTTAAAGCACATTCTATAATCCATCATCAGTTGGTTTGCTTGTGCTAAGATCTGATCATCTGGTTTTGTGGGTGTGATTTTTGATTGGTTTGCTTGTGCTAAGATCTGATCATCTGGTTTTGTGGGTGTGATTTTTGATTGGAAGCGGGCATGGAATTTTTTCATTCTTATGGGAGTTCATAGTTTGGATAGAACAGTTGATCCAGCAAATGGTCGTACATTGAAAAAAAAAAATTATTACACTGATAAGCGTTGCTATGTACAATGGAATATTTTGTGTAAATATTTTGAATTTTGCAAAAATGTAACCTTATGAACATTAGAAACGTCTTTGTATGAACATTATATATGAATAAAATAAATTTAAATATAGAATAGTAGCATATCTTATAGTGCAATTTTTTTCAAGTACCTATCTGCTGCCAGGTAGTATTACATATGAATGACTTATATTCTAACTTCGTCTGTAATTTAATTTTACTTTCTCTTCCTATTTACGTCATTCTATTTTATTCAAAGTGTAACTGTATTACTTTCTTCTGTTAGAAAAATAAATAACAAGTCTTCAAATGTATTTTTATTTTTTAAAAATTTAAAAGTATGTGAAGTAAAACAAGAGATGCAAGAGTTCCTGTCGATAGATTTTAAGTTGTTGTTTAGATGTTATGAGAATGATAAAAGCATTTGATTTACTTTAATTTGGAAATTAATGAAGAAAATTAAAGTCGTTTTTAATTTAAGATATATATATTAAATAAATTTTTAATTAGTATTACTATTAACTTTTTAAAATATATATACAAGTAAATAATATAAACCTATATATATTTTAAATTATATATTTCAATTTTTAATAATAAATTATATGTTTATTTTTGTTTTTTAAAGTTTTCTTATTTTTTGAAAAATTTATATATATATTATATTAATTTATTATAAAAATTTAAATATATAATATCAAAAATAATTATATTTATTAAAAACCTACTATTATTTACTTATATATCTCTATTTGTTAAAGTTTTTTTGTATTAATAATAAGGATTTCAAAAAGTTACAATTATACAAGAACGAGTTCGGGCCTCATAGAGGCAGCAAAAAGAGAGTATGAGGCATGGCCTCCCGGCAAGAAATCAAGAGATAGTAACCAGAATATACATGACAAAAAAGGGGCCAGCAACAAAATTAATATAGCTTATAGTAGGATGCCATCAATGGCATCAACCCAGGTTGTCCACCCCTTTTCCCCTTCAATCCAGACAACCTTCTTCCTTTCCTGTATCTGTCTCAGCATAGCCATCACCTCTTTTTTGGTATTCTTGTTCTTTCTGACTTCTTGGTTCATTTTGTTTAGGGTCTTCTCAAAAGCTTTTATGTCCTCCATGTTCCTCCTCCACTCGTAACCATGCTGCATCTCATATACTAAAAAAGTGGCGTGACCGGTCTTCAGGAATCTCCTAAGCTTGTCCTTATCAATCGGCATCATGATACGGACCTGCAAAAGGATTTTAAAATATGTGAGTTTACAGAAAAACTCAGTAAGGGACCGGGGGTTGTCCTAATACCTTTCCTCGTTCCTGCACTTCCAGAGCTGCCAAAGGATGTTAGAAGATAAAATATACCAAAAAAGATTAGTATCCTTTTTAATCCCATAAATATGACCAGTTACAATATTCATAATAGTGTAATCAAGTGGATAAGATATATCAAACATTTGCCAGATCCTTCTTTCAAAAGTACAATCGAAAAAAATATGCCTACTGGTTTCAGGCATCTTACAGATGTTGCAGTAATCAGTTTTAGCTTCCAAGTTTCTGACAGGGAGTCTGTTCAGCAACAGCAGCCATCTAAAATATTTGATTTTTGGTTCAATGGGTCCTTTCCAAAGGTGATTGAGGAGTTTCTTCCAGGAGTAGCTATCAAGGGAGGTATACCAGAGAGCATTAATATGATCAATAATGGATTCGTTGTGATTAATAACATTATATATGTTTTTTGCCTTAAGTTTGCTAAAGATGCTACCACCAGGCCACTTGCAACGAAGGACTCTATTGGAATCCACATCGCAAGTCACAGGGAGATCTTTGGTGGCTTTGACAATCATATTGTAGGTTTTTTTTTGCGAGTCAGGAATGTTGAATTTAATTTTAAGATCATTCTAGGGTATAAGTTGATTATGCTCAAATAAGTCAACCAATTGGGAAATCCCTTTTTTATTCCAAATTTTAGCAGAGCAACCTTGTGAGAGGGCTAAGGGCTTACCAGAGAGTTGCAAATTCCACCATATAGATCTTTCACCATACAGAGTTTGACTATCATGGAAGTCCTTGTTGTACACAAACTTTCTAACTTGTTCCCAAGCTTTCCAAATGGAGCAAAAGACAGCAGAGCCATGGACCTTAATGGGAAAGTTCCCCATGATAAGATCAGAGAGGGGCAGGCCTTTCCAAGTTTTAGCATGTTTAGGGAAACCCAATTCAATGTTGTTTCTAATGAGGATTTTCCATGGGGAATCACCCTCCATAGAGTGGAAGATCCACTTGGTGGCAAGAGCAACCCCCTGAGTTCTAAGATCTTTCAAGCCCAACCCCCCAAGTAAGTTGTCTGTATGGCACCATTGCCACTTAACAGCATGAAGTTTTTTCGATCCTCTGCCATCGGACCATAAGAAGTTCCTAATAGCCTTTTGGATCTCTAAGATCTGGTAGTTGTTAAACATCCAGGCCGAAGAGTAATATATGTTATAAGATGAGAGAATCTTTTGGCAAACCTGTACTCTGCCAGCAAGAGAAAGGAACCGGTTATGCCATTTATTGAGTTTGATGTTAATTTTGTCCTTGATCCAATTCCACATGGCCTTAAGAGAGGGGTCAACAGAAAAAGGAATACCAAGATACCGAACAACCAAATGGGGACCTCCCCATTGATAATGGAACCTATTGCTCCAGTCAGGAGGGGTCTCATCCCACCCAAGGCAAACAGATTTCGACTAGGAGATCTTTGCTCCGGATATACTGTAGAAAGTTTTAAGTTTGCATTGGAGAGCTTCAAAATTACTGTCACGGGCCTCAAAGAAAACAGTGGTGTCATCAACAAACTGACTGGTGATGAGCTCCTCATTATTAGGGAGCCGGATACCTCTAACAACAGGGGACATAGAGTGATCTCTGAGAATATAGTGGAAAGCTTCGGAGGAGATCACAAAGAGGGCAGGGGCTAAAGGGCAGCCCTGTCTGATGGATCTCCCAAGCGGGAAAGCATCAGACAAGGATCCGTTGATATCAATCTGGGCAAAGACATCATTCATCATCATTTTAACAAGATTACAAAATCTGGTGGGAAAACCAAAAGCTTCGAGAGTCATGGAGATGAAATTCCATTCTACACGATCGTAGGCCTTCTCGAAGTCTAACAGTAACATGGCACAATTTTGCTGGGAGAGCTTTGCCCAATTCATAGCCTCCCAACTAGTTATAACATTTTCTAAAATGTATCTTCCCTTAATGAATCCAGTCTGCGTTGAACTAATAATCTTAGGGAGAATATCCTGAAGCCTAAGTGCAAGGATTTTGGCTAAGATTTTATAGGACACATTAAGAAGAGTAATCGGTCTCCAATTTTTAATAAGAGCTTTATCTCCCTCTTTGGGGATAAGTTTGATGATACCCCTATTGATGTTTCTTCCTAAGGAACCTCTTTCTAATGCATCAGAATAAACTTTAAGAAGTTCATGACAGATCCATCCAATGTTGGTTTTATAGAATTCAGCAGGCAAGCCATCGGGCCCGGGGGCCTTGTCTTTTTGGAGGGAGAGGATTGCCTTCTCGATTTCTCCCAAGGTGATCTCGGCAGAAAGGATAACAGCATCATGATCAGTGATCTTTTTAGGAATAATGGAGAGACATTGGTTTCTAATGTTATTAGCTTCCACAGAATCCTCAGAAGTAAAGAGATTCTGGTAGTATTTCGCAAAGGCTTCCTTTATCAAATCAGGGTTGGTGATGTCCTGATTATCAATGACAATTCTATCAATAGATTCATTAGTCTGTTTATGCTTCAAAAGATTGAAGAAGAATTTGGAACCCCTATCACCGAACTGCAGCCAATTAGCTCGAGATCTAATTTTTGCACCACGGGCTTTGGCCTGAAGATGTCGGCTAAGAGCATTCTTAGCATAAATGACCTGGGCAGTAAGATTATAGTCAGAGGGGTTGGCTTGAATGTGAGATTCAGCAACCTGAAGATTAGCAGAGAGGGTCTTCTCAATGCGTCTATAGTCTTTGGCTCTTTTCTGGCCAATGGTTTTAAGGAAATTTTGCCAAGTAGTAACATTTAGGTCCCATTTTTCAATATTATTAAGGTGAGGAAAATGACTTTTATTAATCAGACTAATGATATGAACAACAGCTAAGACATCCTCATCTTCCAGTAGACTAGTATTTAATATGAATTTAGAATCAGAAGCCCTACAGTGAGTCGGGGAGTTGTTAAAAATAAATCTGGTTTTTATGGGGTGGTGATCAGAAAGAGTGGTAGATGTGGCAAGAACAGTGTTACCCCATTTATCTGGGAGGACAGAGAAAAGATTCTTGTTGGCATAAAACCTATCTAACCTCGAATAGATTCTATTAGCCCCTTGCTGGAAATTGCACCATGTGTGCCAAATTCCAGGAGAGAGGTCCTTATTTCCAGCAAGGGGATCATATAGAAGTTTGTTAATTTTCATTCTATCCCAATGAAGTTTTTCTCCATCCTTCCAGGTAAAAGGGAGTCCTCCTTCCTTATCAGCCTATGATTCGATCATATTAAAATCCCCCCCCACAATCCAAGGTAAGTCGGGAAGGTTATCAATCTAGTCCCAGAGGGTTATCCTTTCTTTCCAGTCATTTGAAGCATAAACAGAGCATATACCAAAACTGTTATTATTATACTTAATAGTAACCCAGACAGCACGATTGCATGGTGATACTCCATGATCAATAATGCAAGAACTCCATTTAGGATGAACAAGAAGAGCAACCCCTCCTTTTCCTCTAGTGTGAAGAGTGTGAAATTTAACAACATCCTTCCAAATATAGGCCAGATTATTATAAAGGGTGAAATCCACTGCTTTGATCTCTTGGAGCATCAAGAAGTCCAGGCTAATTTGGGAGTCAATGTATTTTTTTATAACAAATTTCCTATCCGGGGACTCTAGGCCCCTTATTTTCCATGAAACGCAATTCATTGAGAAACAATGTTCAGGGGAAGGTCCTGTATAGCCGCTCCCTGGATGGGAGTCACATTATTTGGGGAGGAATCCTCTTTCTTTTTATTACCAGAGTTTTTATTTTTTGACCCCACAGGTCTTCCCCTTCTTTTCGAGATGGGAAGATCATCCATACCATCATACTCATAATCCGACTCAAACAGTGTCTGCTTGTCTTCTTCCATGGCCTGCTTGGTGCTACAAGAGACCATAGTGGGATTACATGCAGGTATAACTTCAATAGTACAATCATCTTCTATTTGTTAAAGTTCAATAATAATATTATTAAAATTTTAATATAATATATATCTTAGATTCTGGTAACTATATATTATAGATGATATAATATAATAATTATTAAACTATAAAAAGATAAAAAATTAAAAATTCAAGCACATAATTTATTATTGTAAATTACATAATCTATAAAATTAAAACTATACAAAATTATATATAATTAATGTGAAATATGTTAATCAATTAAATCAATATATAATGGGCAATCACATGAACTATAGAAAAGTAATATAATTATAAAAAGTAATTAAAAATAAACATATAAAAAACTATAAATATATAATACCAAATATAATTATATTTATTAAAAACTTATTAATATTTACTATTAAAAATAATTATATTTATTAAAAATTTACTATTATTAAAAAATATAAATATATATTTAATGACATCACATTTCCACAATTCATTATGTTCATAATTCACAATTTTTGGATTACATTGTGTGAGAGTTTACAATAGAGTTGAGAAATTTCCAACTATAAATATGATGTCAAAAATAATTAATAAATACATTTTTTTGGTAAATTAATAATTTTTTAAATAAATAAGAAAAAAATAGAAAAAATAAACTTATATCTATTATTAAAAAATTGAAATATATAATTAAAAAAATAGAATTATTAAAAACTTTATATTATTTACTTTTGTATATTTTTTTTAAAGTTAAATAATAATACTAATAAATTTTCATTTAATATATACATCTTAAACTAACTTAATTATAGATTATATGAAAAATTCAATAAATAATATAAAAATTAAGACATGTAAAATGTTAAAATTAAAAAAAATTAATAGAATAATTTTTTTTTGTACCAGCGATGGTACTGTTTCTGCTTTCCAAGCTGCAGGCGTATGCAGGCGTATGGTGGCATGGGAAGGGGTGAAGAAGGAAGGTGCGGTTAGTGCCCTCTTTTTCTGACTCTTTTTTTTTTTAATTTCATAGTTTCCAGAATATTTCAAAGTTTCGAGAACTTTACTCTTTGTAATTTAAATTTTATTTTTTGTAAATAAAATTAGCCGCAGGTGCCAATGAAAATTAGAATAAATAATTTTATTTGAATTATTTAATTTCTGTAAAATCAAAACATTTACAAAAAAGTGAAAAGGTGAAAAATAAATGATTCTCATTGGACAGAACAAAATAATCATTGCATCTATGGGATGGGTTAGTATCCTGCCGGCACGGCAGAAACTAAAAGTCTAGTACAAAAGCATTATTTAAAAGACAGATTTTTTAATTTTATTTTTATAAGATTTAATTTTAATTTTTTTTTTAAAAAACAAATAACTACATTACATAAATATTACTTTTTCTATTTTAATTTCATCTTTAAAATTTGATAGTTCTACATCACCCAGAACCAATACTGAGTTGTCATATTTACCATGTACCTGCCATGGTTCCAAAAAGATCCATGCAGAAGTTTTAGGATTATTATTGAAATATTTCACTTCCTATTTTATTCTAATATAATATAAAAAAATTATTATTTAGTACTCATGAATATCTCAGATTCAAATGCTTCTAATAATTTTAATAAATCTGAATGTTTTGTTCACAAAGATCGTTTTTATTTTTTCACTGCAAAGATTGCTAATGGTGGTTCATATAATTTAATGGCCCTCTCTCCATTGGGTAAATCTTACAAATCACGAGCTATAGCATATTCCTAACTCCAATATTGATTGGGTAAACTTTTGCTAATTGAAATGTAAATATTTTGAAATCAACTTGGTACTATGCAATTACGAGTGTGTATACTTTGGCCTGTATACTTTGTTTTCATTGCTATGTAAACATAATATTTTATAAAATTACATTTGCATCTTAAAATTCTTAGCTATTATGATATTTAGTAATTGAATATTTTTTCTCTATCTTAATTGAAACTAGTAAGAACATGGGTTTAAATCTCACAAAGATTAAAAACCTAATTTAAAAAGATAATGGAAGCTTTCATGACTCAACAAAAAGACATAGTAAAGTCGTAGAGTCTAGACAATACTCCAAAATCTTTGCCAATGAGAAAAGAGATTAGATGGAAGAAAATCCAATGTTGTGCTTTGTGGGTTCTCATATTTTGTGATTATTACCACATATACAAGCAACAGCCATTAAACTAATGAAAACAACATGGAGACTGATCATTATAGTATGGAGCAAGGTCAAAATCTTGAAAAAAATAAATCTAATAAAAAATGATCGATTGAAAAAGAGATTAAAGAGTGATAATAATCTTATGATTGTTGTTTCTTCCTTTACTAACAAATGTTTAGTGGTGTGTGGGGGCTTTGCATGTGCTCCCTTACTTTGTGATTATTAACTTTAAAGTAAATTATGTCAATACATAACAATCATCTTTAAATTAATATAGTATGGCATGGGATCATTTTTAATTGTACAACTTCAAAAATAGGAAAAAACTAGCCTTTTTTCTTTATAATTGAGCGGTAGGATAAGATCAAAATTAAGTTAAATGATTAGAAATGTATTAACAAATTCGATAAACCAATCAATAGTATCATTAAATGTAGAAGCTTCCATGTTGCAAAGGATTGAAAACATTGTCTATTTGTTACTCTTGGTATTAATCTTTTGAAGAACTCAATATCCTAATATGAAATATCATAAGCTATTTAATACCAAATGTGGATTGTGCTCATTTTCTACATTAACATGTAATTACTTAATGTAGTATCATTATGGATGGTGATTGCTTTCTAGAAAAAGTGTCATCTAAAATGATGTGTTCATGTGTATTGCATAAAAACTTAATATTATGTAAAGTTAATAAAAACATGTAAATTATAAAATAATAGATATTATGTAAAGAAATGAGATTTAAAATAGAGTAATGTATTTAATAATATTGTACTATAATTTTGATCTAAATAAAATGACCTACAAAGATATCATAATATAGAGATTAGAGGAAACTTTATTAGGAAATCAAATTGACAAGTATAAGGATTTTTTTATCATTCAAAAGAAGAGGAGGTAAAATATTTGAGTTCTTAGAAGAGGATGGCTTAATGAGGTGTCTAAGTATATATTTTTTATAAATAGATTGGATTCTATTAAATGTTTTGGATAAACTGGTTTAGCCTTTGAATTTAATTAGGGTTAGGGTTAGAGTTAAGGTTGGGGTTATTGTTCGATTTGAGTCAAAGGTTAGGGATACATTCAATCAAGGTTATTTTTTGGTTAAGTAAGGCTAAGAGTTAAATAATAATTATATTTCAACTTAGGTTATGGATCAATTAGAGATAAATTATGGCGAGGATTAGGGCTAGAGTTTAATTAGAGTTATTAAAATCAATTAAGGCTATGCATAGTTCAATTAGGGTTAGGGTTAATTTAGGATTACATTTATGTATAAAGTTTGGGTTAGTGTTCACTAAGGCTTCAATTTAGGTTAAACAAAATAAATATTTAAATAAAAGAAAATAGACTTCTCAAAAATGATATTTCTCACTATCCTCTCATAGATTCTCTAGATATAGATATGTCAATATTACACGAGAGATGTCTATAATCATATGATAGATCTTAAAAGCCCATATCCAAAAAATAAAAAAGCCTTGGAGATCATTACTTTTCAAAACAAGGCCCGATTCAACATATCAAATTAATTTTGAAATCCCAATACCAAAAGTCTTTATGAAAAAGCAACACACCGGATTGCAACAATATTAAGTGATTCATTTTGAGTCCATAAAATTTTTTTCTACTGAATATGGAATTATCTTCATCAATTTTTCAAAAATGGATATCTATCCCTCCTTTCAAGTTAAAGTATTCAATCAAGAGATTAATACAGCTGACATTGGCTTCCACTACAAATGAATATATGAATCTACTTCCAAATATTCGTGTAGCACAACTCATAATGTTTATAGTGTTGGGTAAATTAGATTTATTCTATTTATTCAAATTAAATTTATTTAGGATAGTTATCTTAGGTATCATTCTAGATAAAGATGAGTTTGTTTTATGCATTTAGTTTTGTTATAGGGTAGTTATACCTACTTCTACTACTCTCTCATCTCATTGAGCCACACGGCATTACCTGCGCTCTCAATTGTCTATCATTCTGCCTATATAAGCAAGCTCATTTGTACATTATAACATATCAATTCATAGCAATTTATTGTAGGTCAATCTCAAGATTTTCTCTTCAATCTCCATTGTTCTTCATTGCTCAAGTTGCAACATTCTCATGTGTGGTTGGATAGTTTCTTGGTTGATACATTGAAGTGTGTGTAGCTTCATGGGCTCATAATGTCTTCAACATGGTATCAGAGCTTCGTTTAGACAAATTACCTTCCCAATCAAAGATTTGAGCAATTGATAAAGAGATTTGTTATTTGTCTTCCTATAGAACAGTTCACAGAGTTGATATCAATTCGACATTGAAAATTCTTGAAATTTTTAGAAGGCGCCTCACTTTGTTGTTGCTAACCGTAGCGACAATTTTCCTCTTTCCATCCGTTAGTTGCAACAACATATACACTTACAGTTACTAGAAAGAGTGATTTATTCCAACCATGTTGCAGTTCCAGTGATACATATCAACTTGGAATGATATATATCAACCAATCTGAGACTATTGGTAGCAATATCCTTCTTGCAATACCTTCCTATTGAAGTCTATAGAGATATATTCACCAATGATATTCTCTTACCTGGTTTGTGGCTATAGTACGATTTGAGTGGCGATCTACATTGAAATTTTCTTTCCAGCGATATTATTGTAGTCTTTGGAGTGACCATTTTTGGGGCAATGCTATATTGACATTCACAATAGAGTCCATTTCCTGAACAACACTATTATTGTCAGTGATATTCTTCTTACAGTCATACATTTCTATTGTGGAGCAACAATTTTTTTCCTCCACCGTATACTCAACCTAGTAGAGGTATAATTTCCTACCCTACCAGTGATTATTATTATAACACTAGCTGTGATTTCTATCAGATATATTTTTTTGGTAGCAAAATTGTTGATTGGATTGAGATATTTTCCTTTAAGGTCGTGAATACTTAGAGGAGTGTTTTGGTGACTAACAATTCATCAAAATCGACTTCTTTCAATGTCGGTCAATCACCACCTCCCACCAGCCGAGTCCGTCCAATTCAGATGCTTTGTTCCAGCTTAAGAAGCTATTTTTCAATTTGTCATAGTTGAAATAGCTTGTTCACTTGACAAATTCAATATTTGGGAACTGTAAAAATTATCTTTTCTGGGAGGGTTTCTCTTAGCATTTTTTTCCTTTTGTGTTCTTCTATATCATGGCAGACCCAAGGATTGAGTTGCTCAGAAAGGAAATTCATGAGTTACAACAATTACTCAAGCTTCAAAACATTTCTATTTCTTCTTCATCAATTTTATCTCCTCCCAAACATGAGGGCAAATCTCTTGATTGCAAAGAAGAGGGTTATGGCTTGATTACCACTTGTGCCCCTAGAAACATTGATTGTGTCCCTTTGGAGTTTTTTGACACTTCAATCGAGCTTGCTTCAAAGGTTTCCTAAATCTTCTTCAAGTCACTGATTGAGACTTTCATCATTCCTAACCCACAGGACTATCATTGTCTTTCACATTTGGTTGGAGAAAATACTCTAGCATATTCAACTTTCGATTTTGCTCCATATCAGTTTCTACATAGTTCCAGCTTGTCACTTTCTTGTTTGTTTGGGTATGTGCCTGAGTGGATTGTGGCATCATCATCCTATTGCAAGGTATGTGCCCTTGGTCTCCTTGTGTTGTGTAGCTCAGCGCTCGGGTTTGTGACATGGCTTAACCGTCTCATGTGGATTGTATAAGTCTAGTGGTTGTATCGGGCATTAATAGGTTGATCTTTTGGTGCAATGGCAACTGCACTTGTAACAAGTGGTATCAAAGCTTGGTCACAGGTTCAAACCCCTCGCTTGCACTGAGGGGAGGATTGTTGCAAGGTGTGTGCCCTTGGTCTCTTTGTGTTGTGCAATGCAATGCTCAGGTTTGTGACATGGCTTAACCACCTCCTGTGGATTCTATAAGTCTAGTAGTTCTATTGGGCATTAAAACAGGTCGATCGTTTGGTGCAATGGCAACCGCACTTGTAACACATCCTTCATGGACAAGGAGATACATGGGAATTTTTTAGAGATGTCTTCTTCATTTTTCATGATTCCATCTTTCTTTGCATATCTAGAATGGGAAGCATCTCTACATCTATGTATGGTTTTGTTTCTTCCTAAGGGGAGACAAGTGGTTTGTAAGCATTGGATCATGTTTTGTCTTGAAACACTTACCATTCTTGTAGGCAATTATTGATTGTGGGGGGGCTACATAGTTTCTCACCTTCCCTCCTATGGGGGGGCTATTGTATTGTATTCTCATGATGGAAGTAGTTCTAGTGGGGTATTGATGTTAAGACCTCCACACATCACTCATCCTTCACTTGTATATATTTGCATATCTCTTTTTTGGAGAGGAGTTTTGTCCCATGAGATTTTCTCCTTTTCTCTATTTGTAAGAGATTATTTGTGCATGAGTACTTAGCATGGCCTAGTTGTCAGGACTCATTTATTGCATCTTCATAATTAGTCTTGCATCATATGCATAATAATTTTGCTCCCTAAGTTGCACTTAAGGGAGGGTGTTGGAGTAAACTAGATTTATTCTATTTACTCTAATTAATTTTACTTAGGATAGCTTTATTTGTCACATGACACAATCATTTAATATTTTTCATGTTAGTTATCTTAGGCGCCATTCTAGATAGAGATGAGTTAGTTTTATGCATTTAACTTTGTTATAGGGTAGTTGTACCTACTCCTACCCACTCTCTCATATCATTGAGCCACATGGCATTACATGTGCTCTCAATTGTCTAGCATCTTGCCTATATAAGCAAGCTCATTTGTACATTGTAACATATCAATTTATAGCAATTCTTTGCAAGTCAATCTCAAGTTTTGCTCTTCGATCTCTATTCTTCTGCATTGCTCAAGTTGCAACATTCTCATGTGTGGTTGGAAAATTTCTTAGTTGATCCATTGAAGAGTACACAACTTCATGGGCTCATAATTTCTCCAATATATAGAAGAGATTTTGGAAAAAATTCATAAGTTGATTTTTTTTTAATTTAATTGATTTATTATTTTTTTTAAATTTCATTTGATTATTATTAGTTTAATATTTTTGAAAATTTAAATTTCTATTTTTCAAAATTTTTAGGTAAGGATTTTTGAGAAAATTTACAATGTTTCAAGGTATAATTTTTTATTTTTTATTTTGGTAACCTTAAGGTATCCCCACGTCTCATCCCAACGTCTCATCCCAACGACCAACCCCGCCTTACCTTGGACTTATAGGTGCCAAGTTGGGGTCAGAGAAGGAGCGAGATGAGGTGAGACTAGTCCTCTGGAAGCGGATGAGTTCGCCCGCAGTCCCCAACCATCGGGTTAACCTAGCAGGGAATCGAACCCGAGACCAATGGGGAGCAAACCCACGGCCCAAGCCAATTCACCTACCATGCGGGACTATGTTTCAAGGTATAATTATATTTGAATTTCCTTTTAAGATCAATATAAAATAGCCTCTACTAGTTCTTTAGGCACTTTCTATTATGAGGCCATGCCATTTGTTCTTAAAAGTTATCTATAGGGAAACTTATCAAAGAGCAATGACATTTATATTCAATGATATGTTATGTACAATCATAGAAGACTACATGTAGATGACATATTGGCTAAGTCAAAAAGAAGAGAACATCCACATACTCTTGAGCGATTGTTTTAATGGTTGTACAAATATAACCTATGGCTTAATCTAGGAAATCTAAGAAGTGTGTCTTCAGTGTCACATATAGAAAACATCTAGGATTCATTATCTCTAAATGAGGCATTAATGGTGACCCAACTAATGTAAAATCTATTTCAGAGATGTCACCAGCATAAAATCTTACATTTAATTGCATAGTCTTTAGGGAAAAATATTAGTACAAGAAGATCGATTTCCTAGATAGTAGATAAGTGCCAACCACTTTCACACCTATTGACAAAAAATAATGTCTTTTATTGGGATGACTCTTGTCAACATTATTTAGAAAAGATAAAAGGGTATCTTGAATCCCCTATAGTCCTTATGGAACCCATACAAGAGAATCCATTACTACTATATATATTAGCTACATCACCCTAAAAGGAGGCATATAATGGTGTCCATGACGCAAACACTAGTGTTATTAATTTAGCCATTAAAATTTGTAGAACAAGTTTGCATGTGTTAGAATATTGAGAATAATAGCATCCCAACACAATTGATCACCTTCAACCATGTTAGAATCACATCCAAAAGAATCATTAGGTCACAAATCAAATAAAAAACTAGCTATGTGCACTTTACAGTGCTTCCATACATGTCTAGGAACAAGAAGAAGAAGCAAAGATAACCTTGGAATTATGTTCTCTAAATCCTAATAGAGGAGGTATTCAAGTCATTTCTCATTTTTCAAATACATATCTTGTCCACTAGAGAACTAGGCTACCTCGCCACTATGGGGAAGAATCAGTCCACTTATTGCTATTATCAAATCTTACACATGTTTATCCCTCCAAAGCAATAGTAGCATTTGACAACATTTCAAGCATATTGGACAATTCATAATGGGTAATTCATTACCACAATTGGCCTGGTTTGAGGATTCCCACCTTCATCAGCATTGGTGGACCTCAGGTAGCTTCTATCAGAGAGCGCACTAGGTGGCAACCACTGCAATTTGGCTAGTTCAAGCTCAATTTGATGGTGCCTCCCTAGGTAACCCAAACCCCTCTAGGGCTAGATACATCATAAGACTTTGGGATGGCAACATGGTTGGTAATCTTGCTATTCAATTGGATGAAGATACAAACAATGTGGATGAGTTGGAAGCTCTAACACAAGGCCTCCTATTTTGCAAAGATCTAGACATACAAAATATTGAGATTGAAGGCAATTCAGTGTTAGCGGTCAATGCTTTAAGATCGGGCTCCATGGTGGACTGACAATTATAGGCCTACATGGGCAGGATAATGGAGTTACTCAGGTTCTTCAAATCCTGTGCAATAAATCATATTCACCAAGAATGAAACTTTGAGGCTGACACTTTGGCCAACTTGGTGATAGATGGACTTGAGGTAGGTACAATTGGGCAAGGATGACAGGAGAGTGGTGACAGTTGTATCATGTGATGGTTATGACGTACGATGTACTTTGCTAAGCCATTTTTGGATGATAAGATTGCCCGACTCACACTATCTCAAACTCCCATGCTTCAAATGTTATTTCTTGGTGGTGTGGAGAGATTTGAGACTTGCACAAGACACTCATATTAGAATACATGGCATAATATTTGATCAAGTTGGACAATGCATTTATGTTCCTTGTCTTTGAAGAAGAAAGGATAACAAGAGTTGTAGATTTCCTGTTTAAGATACATAGTAGAAGATCCAAGATACAAGAGGAAAAGGAGGTTTAGTAAGCACAATGTTTTGGAATCTACATGCTTTTCTTTGTTGGCTACCCCTGGGAATGGCTTAAATCACACACACTAAGCTTACACTTCTAGGCTTAAAAGTGTTCAGAGTTGACTTACATTTTCTATGCTTAATATGTTGCTTAAGGTGTGTGGTCATACTAAGAATACACTTCTAGACTTAAAAGTGTTAAACACTCAAAGTTGACAAACATTCTCTAAGATTAATATGTTGCTTAGTGTGTGTGGTTTAAGGCTGGCCCTACTCGTAGGTCTCATAGATTGTTTGGCCTCGTGATTGTTATTAAATATATTCATTCATTCTCAAATGACATTTATGGAGCCTAGATTCTGGAGTTGCCTCGTGTACATGAACAGGTTCCTTGGCTACATAGGTCATCATTCAAAATGTAAACTCCCATTTGATTAAAGATTGAACAAATAATAAATGGGATTTCTAGGTTACATCTCATACCAAAGTCTGCAAGTTGCTTGCAATGCTCTTGGTCTAATGACAATGGAAGCCATTTGAATGGTTTCGGGGAGGGAATTTTTAACCTCGACCAATAGATACCATGTTAACACTGACATTTCCTCATGAATTTTAGCTTCTTTGTTGGACTTGGAGGAATCGAAGGTGAAATTTCTATTGCTCCTAAATTTGGTCTTCAAGAAGGATTTTTTGTTGGATGACATTGATGTCGTCACTCTGGTCTAGCCTGGGGGAGGCATCCTTTGGCCCGATGCCATTCCCAAAATGTTTGAGCCCAATATTTTTTATTAAGGAAAGTAGGGAAAGGACCTTGACCCGATATAGAGAAAAGAAGTAGGATTTTGAAAGGGTCCTGAACCCTTGAACAAAGAAGGAAGGCATACATCCACACACAGCAAAACAACTCCCAAACAACATGGGTTTTCAAAGGACCCACAATCTTCAAGGGTTTTCAAAGTACCCTAAACCTTCACAACAAACTAACAAGATCAAGGAATGGCAGACAAACCATCCCACCACAACACCTCCTAAGCCACCAGCTGCAGTAGGAAGGGGGATTTTTCCAAGGTTCCCCTAACCTTCGATAAAGACCTAAAATTGACTTTGTGAACCAACCACTAACTTCTTGCGTGCAAGCCTCCACCAACAAGCCACCTTCTCCCCAGCAAAACTCCTCTCCTCTCCACCTCAATAGAAGAGGATCCCACTTCAATAGGAACCAAAGAGAAAATGACAAACAGAGGTATGTGCCAAACAAGCCACAAACCAGCATCCGGGCAATGCCTATTGAGAGAATGCCATACCACACAGCCTTCAACCACCTTTCCAACACATATCCCCACATCAATAAGAGAAGTTCCTACCTCATCAAGAAACCAGAAAGAGAGTCGCAGGAGCAGAATACACCATTCCAACAACAGAGTAGCCAACAAAAACCCCACTTCAATAGGAATAGCTTTCACCTCCAAAGAAACCATGCCGGAAGGGACCCATTCAAGTGTTTGAGCCCAATGTTGACGTTGTAATGCAACCTTTTTTATTACATTCGAATGCTCAGAGCCTGGAAAAACACCGCCATTGGGCAACAATTGGGTGCGACTACCTGCAGAGAGAGATGGGGATTGAAGTTGGAGACAATACGCCATGGATGGAGAATTTCGCACAGCTGGTCATCTCAGAGGCCTTCTACGACAACGAGTGAGGTGCGGGATCTACTTTTGGGGAGATTTTTGACAGAGTACAGGCAAGCCTTCTCCACTTGGAATGAATGAATTTGCTCAAGCCTAAACTGTCTCGCCATGGCCTTGGCTTCATGGCTTTTTAAAAGAACTGCTCTTTGTTTTTTCACCAAAAAACACTAGGTGTGCCCCGCATGGAGTCTGAGCTTCGTGGTACATCATATATTATTGTAACTGATTCTAATATTGATTTTTTTACAGTTTAATTCAGAAATCTATCATAATAATAGAATGGACTGTAGAAATCTGATAAATTTTATTATAATATTTTTCAAATATTAATGTAATTTGACAATTTCAATTGCGTCTTATTGATTAAAAATAATAATTTTAATATTATTTATTTTGATCATTTATTTGTCATATTTGTTTAAAATAAAATAAAATTTATCTTCACTATTCTGCATAATCTTGGGACTCATTTATTTGTAGCAACATAAATTTATTAGAATAGCTTCATAAAAATATTTTTCTTATCTAGTCAACATAACCATTGGTTCATTTGTTTATCACGAGGTATAAGATTAGTGTAAAATTATAGAAGTAACCTTTTGGAAATCCAAATTTCACCATTCTCATCTAAACAAAAAACCAAAAAATAAACAATATTTGGTTACAGACTCAACACAACCATTTGATCACTTGTAAACTATAGATTTGCCTTAAAAATAAAATGATATATCTCTTACCTACCTTTCTTAACTATTGGATCACTTATTTTCTATAGGACATAAGTTTAGTGGAAAATTATGGAAACAATTCCTTTCAAATTTTAACTAAGCTATGTAACTTGAATTAGGAGATAGGCAACTCTTTAAAAATTATAGAAACAACTTTTTGAAAATCTTAATTGCCCTATTTAACCATTGGATCATGAGATAGATAACTCTTTGGAAATCGTAAACTTATTGATTCGCCTTAAAAAGAAAACAATATTTCTCTTAACTACCCTTCTTAATTATTGGATGGCTTATTTCACACAATTTATTTTTTCTACCTACCCACTATCTACATTTAGCCATTCAACTATTTATTTTGTCTCATTCCTCAATATTCTTCAATGTGTCTTCCTCTATCTCATGCCTTCACTTGTTTTAATGGCCTAGGAGTTGCAGACATGTAGGTTAGGATCAAAGAGTGTTTAAGAAATTTTATTTTTGTAGGGCTAATGACAATGAAAAGCTTTCAATGGAGAGGGGAAAGTATACAGGTGAGTGAATAAGCCTTTCAATTTTTTTTAGTTTTTTCCTTTTTTTTCACATTACAATGCTATCTTGTTCTTTTTTTCCTCTACATTTCTTTCTACTATAGTATCTAAGTTGCTTAGTTCCTCGTGAATAAGCCTTTCAATTTTTTATTTTTTTTTCCTTTTTTTTCACATTACAATGCTATCTTCTTCTTTTTTTCCTCTACATTTCTTTCTACTATAGTATCTAAGTTGCTTAGTTCCTCGTGAATAAGCCTTTCAATTTTTTTTCCTCGTGAATAAGCCTTTCAATTTTTTTTAGTTTTTTCCTTTTTTTTCACATTACAATGCTATCTTCTTCTTTTTTTCCTCTACATTTCTTTCTACTATAGTATCTAAGTTACTTAGTTCCTCAACCACACCAGCAACAGGGTAGAGAGCACAAGCAGGGGAAGTTTGTCTACAAGATGGAAGCCAACAAAAATAAGTATTATATTTCCTTTGTTTTTCAATACATTTAATAGTTTTTTGTAAAAATCATTGTATAATAAAACTCATATATGCTAAATAATGCATGTACATATAGAACAAGGAGAAGAGAACTATGAATTTTGCAGGAATTCTGTAGTAGATAACCTCGGAATTATGTTCTCTATATCATGATAATTGCTTGGATAACAAAATATCATATACAAATAAATAATCTGACACTAAGATAACAATTGTTTTAGATTGGTAAAAATGGAATCACATATGATCAGCCCTTATGTATGTTACTCATTCTGCAACTAATTTAACACTATCGTGAATTGGGCCACTTATGTCTTGATAAAAGCAATTGATCATAAAGATAATAGTTAAAATCAATAGAAGAATGATATATAAAACTATTACCTTTATATCAGATAATTTATTTGTATATGAAATTCTATGTTATCTAACCGATAGACAGCCACTCAGTTTTGCATCCAAGGGATTATCAAGGGCTATAATGGCTGAAAAGTTGTCGTTGATCTCATTGAATGTGTAATGCAATAATTTCTTTCTGAAAAGAGTTTTGGATTTTTATTGCAACATAATAAAATGTATTTCTGATTTACTTTTTGAAAAATATTTTGATAAATAGATTATTGATATGTTATATAATGCTTTTTAACATACTTATCTGATATAGTGAAGTGATGAGCATTAGAAACATCTTTGTGTGTTACATATGGCTAAAATACATGTAAATATAGAATACCAGCAAATCTTGCAATGCAAATTAAAAAATTTCCTTGAAGTACCTGTACATTGATGTGATTCTATTTATTTAAAGTTGATCATATTTATATCATTGGCATAACTCTATAATGGCAGTGAGTTTTTTAAAGTGTAAAATGCATTTTATATTTTCGAAGATTTGAGAGCCTTTTTTCTTATGTGTAAGAAAAACAAATAACAAGTCTGATGTAGTGCCAATAAATATCTGTATCAAATAAAGATTACTTTCTCTTCCTTAATTTTATTTTTAAATTTTGATGATTTCTACATCAGCTAGAGCCAATACTAAGTTGTAGTATTTAGACTTCTTAAGTGACATCAAACAGGAATGTAACAGTAAGTACAATTGCAGGTGGCTCCAGAAAGATCCATACACAAGTTTTAGGATTATAATTGAAATATTTCACTATTTTTTATTAGTTTCAATGCTATCATTCTAATATAATTAAATATAAAAAATTATATGATTTAGTTCTCATAAATATCTCAGATCAAATACATATATTTTGTAATTTATAATTTTAATAAAATTAAATATTTTCTTCGGAAAGATTTTTATTTTTTCTGCAAAGGTTGCTAATAGTGGTTCATATAATTTAATGGCCCTCTCTCCGCTGGATAAATCTTACAAATGAAGATCTATATATAGCATATAGCAGATGGATCAAGTGTGCAAATTCCTAACTCCAATCTCCAGCAATTTTTATTTTAGATAAAGAATTTATTATTTATTTAGTTTTGTCACATATCTTAGTTTTTTCTTAAAGCATGGTCAACCTGTTGGGAATGTGAAGTCCAACGGTCACATGACCCTTCGCGTTCTCCCAACTGTTCATTTCATATCTGAATATGATTATATAATGGCTGTGTGCAGCCCATGTATTTGAGTTGATTAATAGAAGTTATTCTCTGCATTGAGTGTGGATGTAGGCATATTTGCCGAACCACGATAAATCGTGTGTTGTCTCTTCTTATTGCTTTATTCTATTTCTGTTATTGTTTTCTCTGCTCTTTCTAATCTTTACAATTGGTATCAGAGCCATGTTGGCTTGAGCAGAGATGGAGGAAGAAGGAGTAGGTAAAATTTATAACTTCTATGGCAGTTTTACGTTCCATGTAAAACTATGTTTCAAGTGTCGCGTACATTGGTGGGATGGCTGGAAGAAAGAGGGGAACTCAGTGAAGAGGATAATCCAGCGAAAGAAAAGGATGTTGGGATTCTTATTTGCTCTCCCCTTGAGCCAGCCTTGGCACTTATTGGCCAAACCGTTAATGGCCGGGAAGTTGTTGGCATTAGTGTGGTGAAGGTTGAACGCCATGACAGTCCTTGTATAGACGCTGGAATTTCTAAGCTGAAAGATGTTGAAAAAGTGGTTGTTGTTGAAGAGGATGAACTCAAGAGATTGCGGGAGGAAGAGTGTATGCCATTGGAGACCCAAGCTGAATATGCTATTGACTCCCAGGATGAGGAGGGTGCAGATTGGAGTGAGGTAGCAGGGCAAGGAGGCCTGGGAGAAATTTTGGCTTTGGAGAGCTCAGCGGATGGCATGGCCTTGGCGAAAGTAAAGAGGCACTCCCATAATGATGACAACCTTTGTGTAGATAATTTCATAGAAGCCTATGAGCCTATGGATTTAGATGACATAGTAAATGATAAAAGTCAGTTTTCTGGTTTGAAGCGAAAGCGACCATTGACAGGAGCAGAGGACAATGGGCATCACTCCAAGCGGTTTCAGGCGTCACATGGAGTGAATGAAAATGTTATTGAATATGTTAATGCTTATTCTAATGGAGGAGGAGATGTTGTATCTCGACCAGAATGTATTGACATTCACCAACCTGATTGGATGGGTGTGGATGATAGTGCCAACGTCGATAATGAACAACCTGAGGGTGAGAGAACTCGAACTCGTGATAACAATCTGATGGAGTTGTTTGATGATGAAAATAATGCCATTGTTTTGTTCCTTGTAAGGTCTGAGTTTTATGTTTGGATATTAGAATCCAGTAATTGTGAATCGGTAGATATTCTGTTGCGGGGGGTTTAGGTGATGGTGATGAAGAAATATATTTTAAACTAGGACAAAGTGGTGTTTCGGTTTTTGGCATAATGGGTGAGTTTGTGCCTGATAGATTTTTTAACTCTGCTTTGATTTGGAAAAGACTAATTCGAAGCGTATGTGAACAAGAGTTCGTGAAGCTAAAATCTAGCAGGCCGGTTTTAATGTGAATTTTGAAAATGGAAGCAGGGATGTCAGTGCATGGTTGTGCCAGTTGGCCTTCATGGGGGAGATTGTTGGGAATGTGAAGTCCAACGGTCACATGACCCTTCGCGTTCTCCCAACTATTCATTTCATATCTGAATATGATTATATAATGGTTGTGTGCAGCCCATGTATTTGAGTTGATTAATAGAAGTTATTCCCTGCATTGAGTGTGGATGTAGGCATATTTGCTGAACCACGATAAATCGTGTGTTGTCTCTTCTTATTGCTTTATTCTATTTCTGTTATTGTTTTCTCTGCTCTTTCTGATCTTTACACAACCATGAAATAGTCGTAGGGTGTGTACTGCCTATCACATGTTTGAACTAGTGTTGTTGCAGACACCAAAACTGGGCACTACCTTATGTAATGTCTAATTATTGAGAATCAACTTGGCACTGTCTAATTACAAGTATGTATATTTGGGTTTGTTAGAAATTTGGTTGATGAATCGTTGATCAATATTGTGGTTCAGGAGATATTTGAAGTGTTGAGAAGAAAATAATCATGATAAAATTGGTTGAGAGTTTCTTTACATGATAAAATGGTAGAATTTCTTTAATAAAGACTGATTATGTTGAAGTATTTCTTTAGAGAATGGAAGACTAGTTATTTCAATATGTACTCTTATGCTACTTGTGGGAAACACAACTATCTTTTCATATCAAGATTGTTCTTAGGCAAATATAATATTTTATGATATTATATCGATATTTTAAAACCCTGAGCTATTGTGATATTTAGCAATTGAAGATTTTGTCATTTTGCATTTTTAAGTAGGAGATTGTCTTAATTGAAACTAGTAAGAACATGGGCTTAAATCTCACAAAGAGTAAAAATCAATTTTAAAACGATGATAGAAGCTTCCATGACTCAACAAAAAGATTGGGTATCTTTCTACATAGAAAAATAATAGTCTAAATAATAGTCAACTAGAAAAGAGGTTAGATGGAAGTAAATCCCAACATTGTGGGTTTATTATGATAATCAATCCTCCCCACTACTAAAAATTGCTTTGAGTTGCCTATGTGCTTCGTAGGTTCTCTTATCTTGTGATTATTACCACATACACAAGCATGAGCCATTAAACTAATGAAAACAACATAAAGATTGGTCACTATAGTAGGGGTCGGGGTCAAGGCCAAAATCCTAAAAATGAAATATTCTAATAAAAAATGACCACAAAAGATCTTATAGCCTAAGAAAATAAAAAAATATTGGGTGGAAAGTTGGGTTGGTCCTACATTGATAATAATTATAAGATGACATTCAGTTATAGAGCATGACATGCTCCAAAAGATTTGTCTATTGTTAAAGAGACTAAAGAGTAAAAATCCCTTATGTGGTAGATATCTTATGATTGTTGTTTCTTCCTTGTACTAACAAATGTTTAGTAGTGTGGGGGGGCTTTACATGGGCTCCCTTGCCTTGTGAGATATATATATATATATATATATATATATATATATATATATATATATATGAACATGTCTTTAAAGTAAATGAAATTTCAACATCCTAAAGATAAATTAATCACCTCTTACGTATTTTGTTACATCATGTTAATTTACTTAAAAATTATCTTTAAGTTGATATCTCTCAACATACCTTACATATATCTTTCTAAGATATAGGTATGCTAGTTTAATCCATGAGTAGTATTTGATCTGAGAATCTTTCTTACATATTGTGGCATTATCACAATCATGTCACTAACTCATTTGGGTGCATTTTCTAACGAAGATTCCCGACAAACTATGGGATTTGTTTTGCATTGTCGGATTTTGCAACGCAATGTGTCAAATTTCCCTTTTTTTTAAACCTTGCCCGCGTTCATCAGAATTCCGACGACAATGGTGTTCGTCTGAACTCCTCATCGGAATTCTGATGAAAACGGTATATATTTTAAAAGAAAAGTAATGTACGCGCCTTCATTATACGCGAGAACGATGCAAAAATTAGGAGGAAGCGAGCACATGATGAGAACATGATGAGCATTTTTCAAAGTTTTTGAGATTGGGTGAGTTATGATCTCTTGCCATTGCCATTGTGTTATCTATTTTTCACTACAAATCTTATTTACATTTTGCATTTTTTCACATTTATATTTTGTAGGTTGAGGCAATTCCAAGTGTCGACCAGGGTTTGATTCAAGTTTTAGAAATTTCACCGTTGTCTTTCTCCTGCCTTGCATTGTACGTATACATTCTCAAATTCTTTTATGCCTATTAAAACCCCCAAAGACTTCTTGCACAAAATAGTATGAACATTGAGAGGGTTTTTTCCTGTACACGATCGAGCTCTGCATGGTCTGTAATCCTTGATTCACAATATTCTTATATAATCCTAAAAGAGTGAAATAATGAAAGAGTTTACATTGAAAACTACCAACTCATGGAAAACAATACCATAGATCATTAGCCCCACAATCCCCTCAAGCAGCACCAGCACAACTATCAAATAACTTGAAGAACCTTAACAGCACCAAAAATCTATATACCCCCCATCCTAATACATACATGGGCCATACATAATTCAAATGCAATTACATAAGATATAGGATGGTAGCCACTCGATTACCCAAATCTACCAATTTTTTTATACTTGCATCTGACAGCCAATTTTCCTCAATATTCATCATCCTCCTAAAGGGAGCCAAGTCACAATTGATTACAGGTATGTGCAAGATCATGGTGTGCCAAAATAGGCCCTTAAGTGGCAATGAAATTTCAAAAAAATCAGAGTTATGCAACTTGACATGAAAATTTGAATAAGTTGTGAACATTATTTTAAAAATATGTAAGAAGAGAATATATAGAAAATTGAATGTAGTTTCTAAGCTACTAGTTGTTTTTTGGAAAAAAAAAATCCTATTTGATGACAATTTCAAATTTCAATGCAGTGGTACTAAAATTTCAGGAAAAAAATAAGAAGTAGACGTATGTCTGACCACCCTAATCACAATCAAATCTTAATATTTTTTTATAATATTTATAATATAAGTATTAGACTCATGTCCGGATGTGACACATATTTGTTTTTAATTTTTTATGAATTAAATAATTATTTATGATTTTTTTACTACAGCTTTTCAGAAATTCAGAAACTCCTACGTCTGACCATCTTAACTTGGTCAAAACCTTATGAATTTTTTTTTATTTTTTTTTCCCTATAGTAGACGAAGCATAGGATGTGACACATGTTTCAGTTTCAAAAAATGTTATACCATTTGAAAGTTATGAGTGTTTTTCAATCAGTATATCAATCAGGACTATTGTCAGAATTCAATTAGAAAATAAATAATAATTATTTACTAAAGTCGAAATAAGACAAGCCTTATATTGTTGGAAAGCTGGGAACGTCCTTAAAAAACCCTTTTCGTTTTATCAATTTTGGCTACAAAAAAAGTCGTCAGCCACTAGTGTAAAGTCTGGAAAATCAAAGAATACTGCAAAACACGTTTTTTCAGTTGACTTTCCAGGCTTGTCACTTCCAAGCCTAATACCAAAGCATTCCTGAGCCGAAATTTGAAATTTGAAAATTTGAGTACAAAAATCGGATATCAGATTTTTGTACAAAAAATTGCGGTCCCCAAAGAATTTCCCTTTGCCGCCATTTATGAAGTAAACTGCCAAATGGCAAAAATCCGATATCCGATTTAATCGGATATCAGATTTTATTGGTCATATTTTAGAGAGAGAGAGAAGGAGAGAGAGAGAGAGAGAGAGAGAGAGAGAGAGAGAGAGAGAGAGAGAGAGAAGGAAGGAGAGAGAGAGAGAGAGACCATATGACCCCTAACGACACAATTTGGTGTCTTAAGGGGTCCTATGGTGTCGTTAGGGGTCATATGGTGTCTTGGGACACCATAGGACCCCTTAAGACACCAAATCATGTCATTAGGGGTCATATTGTGTCTTACAACCCATAACTATGACCCCTAATGATAGTTATGTGATATGGTGTCCCATGAACCCTTATGACCTCTCAGGACACCATATGACCCCTAATGACACCATATTGGGTCGCTTTGGGTCATATTGTGTCCTAAGGGGTCATATTGTGGTCTATGACCCCTTAGGACACCATATGACCCCTAACGACATGATTTGGTGTCTTAAGGGGTCCTATGGTGTCATTAGGGCTCATATGGTGTCCGTAGGGGTCATATGGTGTCTTGGCACACCATAGGATCCCTTAGGACACAATATGACCCCTTAGGACACAATATGACCCAAAGCGACACAATATGGTGTCATTAGGGGTCATATGGTGTCATAAGAGGTCATAAGGGTTCATGGGACACCATATGACCCCTATGGACACCATATGACCCCTAATGACACCATCGGACCCCTTAAGACACCAAATCATGTCATTAGGGGTCATATTGTGTCTTACGACCCCGTAAGACACAATATGACCCCTAATGTTATGATTTGGTGTCTTAAGGGGTCGATTGGTGTCATTAGGGGTCATATGGTGTATTGTGACACCATAAGACCCCTTAAGACACCAAATTGTGTCGTTAGGGGTCATATTGTGTCCTACAACCCCGTAAGACACAATATGACCCCTAACGACATGATTTGGTGTCTTAAGGGGTCCTATGGTGTCATATGGTGTCCCATGAACCCTTATGACCTCTTAGGACACCATATGACCCCTAGTGACACCATATTGGGTCGCTTTGGGTCATATTGCATCCTAAGGGGTCATATTGTGTCTTAAGGGGTCCTATGGTATCCCAAGATACCATATGACCCCTATGGACACCATATGACCCCTAACAACACCAAATCATGTCGTTAGGGGTCATATTGTGTCCTACGACCCCATAAGACACAATATGACCCATAATGACATGATTCGGTGTCTTAAGGGGTCCTTTGGTGTTGTTAGGGGTCATATGGTGTCTTGTGACACCATATGACCCCTTAAGACACCAAATCATGTCATTAGGGGTCATATTTACACCATAGGACCCCTTAAGACACAATATGACCCCTTAGGACACAATATGACCCAAAGCAACCCAATATGGTGTCATTAGGGGTCATATGGTGTCCTAAGAGGTCATAAGGGTTCATGGGACACCATATGACCCCTATGGACACCATAGGACCCCTAACGACACCATAGGACCCCTTAAGACACCAAATCATGTCGTTAGGGGTCATATTGTGTCCTACGACCCCGTAAGACACAATATGACCCCTAATGTTATGATTTGGTGTCTTAAGGGGTCCTATGGTGTCGTTAGGGGTCATATGGTGTCCATAGGGGTCATATGGTGTCTTGGGATACCATAGGACCCCTTAAGACACAATATGACCCCTTAGGACACAATATGACCCAAAGCGACCCAATATGGTGTCATTAGGGGTCATATGGTGTCCTAAGAGGTCATAAGGGTTCATGGGACACCATATGACCCCTAACGACACCATCGGACCCCTTAAGACACCAAATCATGTCGTTAGGGATCATATTGTGTCTTACGGGGTCGTAGGACACAATATGACCTCTAACGACACAATTTGGTGTCTTAAGGGGTCTTATGGTGTCACAAGACACCATATGACCCCTAACGACACCATAGGACCCCTTAAGACACCAAATCATAACATTAGGGGTCATATTGTGTCTTACAGACTCGTAGGACACAATATGACCCCTAATGACATGATTTGGTGTCTTAAGGGGTCCGATGGTGTCATTAGGGGTCATATGGTGTCCCATGAACCCTTATGACCTCTTAGGACACCATATGACCGCCAATGACACCATATTGGGTCGCTTTGGGTCATATTGTGTCCTAAGGGGTCATATTGTGTCTTAAGGGGTCCTATGGTGTCCCAAGACACCATATGAATCCTATGGACACCATATGACCCCTAACAACACCATAGGACCCCTTAAGACACCAAATCATAACATTAGGGGTCATATTGTGTCGTACAGGGTCGTAGGACACAATATGACCCCTAACGACATGATTTGGTGTCTTAAGGGGTCATATGGTGTCCATAGGGGTCATATGGTGTCCCATGAACCCTTATGACCTCTTAGGACACCATATGACCCCTAATGACACCATATTGGGTCGCTTTGGGTCATATTGTGTCCTAAGGGGTCATATTGTATCTTAAGGGGACTTATGGTGTCCCAAGACACCATATGACTCCTATGGACACCATATGACCCCTAACGACACCATAGGACCCCTTAAGACACCAAATCATAACATTAGGGGTCATATTGTGTCTTACGGGGTCGTAGGACCCCTAATAACATGATTTGGTGTCATTAGCAGTCATATGGTGTCCATAGGGGTCATATGGTGTCTTGGGACACCATAGGACCCCTTAAGACATAATATGACCCCTTAGGACACAATATGACCTAAAGCGACCCAATATGGTGTCACTAGGGGTCATATGATGTCCTAAGAGGTCATAAGGGTTCATGGGACACCCTATGACCCCTATGGACACCATATGACCCCTAACAACACCATAGGACCCCTTAAGACACCAAATCATGTCGTTAGGGGTCATATTGTGTCTTACGGGGTCGTAGGACACAATATGACCCCTAATGACACAATTTGGTGTCTTAAAGGGTCTTATGGTGCACAAGACACCATATGACCCCTAACGACACCATAGGACCCCTTAAGACACCAAATCATAACATTAGGGGTCATATTGTGTCTTACGGGGTCGTAAGACACAATATGACCCCTAACAACATGATTTGGTGTCTTAAGGGGTCCTATGGTGTCGTTAGGGGTCATATGGTGTCCATAGGGGTCATACGGTGTCCCATGAACCCTTATGACCTCTTAGGACAACCTATGACCCCTAATGACACCATAGTGGGTTGCTTTGGGTCATATTGTGTCCTAAGGGGTCATATTGTGTCTTAAGGGGTCCTATGGTGTCCCAAGACAACATATGACCCCTATGGACACCATATGACCCCTAACGACACCATAGGACCCCTTAAGACACCAAATCCTAACATTAGGGGTCATATTGTGTCTTACGGGGTCGTAGGACACAATATGAACCCTAACGACATGATTTGGTGTCGTTAGGGGTCATATGGTGTCCATAGGGGTCATATGGTGTCTTGGGACACCATAGAACCCCTTAAGACACAATATGACCCCTTAGGACACAATATGACCCAAAGCGACCCAATATGGTGTCACTAGGGGTCATATGGTGTTCTAAGAGGGCATAAGGGTTCATGGGACACCATATGACCCCTATGGACACCATATAACCCCTAACGACACCATAGGACCCCTTAAGACACCAAATCATGTCGTTAGGGGTCATATTGTGTCCTACGACCCCGTAAGACACAATATGACCCCTAATGTTATGATTTGGTGTCTTAAGGGGTCTTATGGTGTCGTTATGGGTCATATTATGTCCTAAGGGGTCATATTGTGTCTTAAGGGGTCCTATGGTGTCCCAAGACACCATAGGACCCCTTAAGACACAATATGACCCCTTAGGACACAATATGACCCAAAAAGACCCAATATGGTGTCATTAGGGGTCATATAGTGTCCTAAGAGGTCATAAGGGTTCATGGGACACCATATGACCCCTAACGACACCATAGGACCCCTTAAGACACCAAATCATGTTGTTAAGGGTCATATTGTGTCCTACGACCCCGTAAGACACAATATGACCCCTAATGACATGATTTGGTGTCTTAAGGGGTCCTATGGTGTCGTTAGGGGTCCTATGGTGTCCATAAGGTTCATATGGTGTCTTGGGACACCATAGGACCCCTTAAGACACAATATGACCCCTTAGGACACAATATGACCCAAAGCGACCCAATATGGTGTCATTAGAGGTCAAATGGTGTCCTAAGAGGTTATAAGGTTTCATGGGACACCATATGATCCCTATGGACACCACCATATGACCCCTAACGACACCATAGGACCCCTTAAGACACCAAATCATGTCGTTAGGGGTCATATTGTGTCCTACGACCCCGTAAGACACAATATGACCCCTAATGACATGATTTGGTGTCTTAAGGTGTCCTATGGTGTCATTAGGGGTCCTATGGTGTCTCTCTCTCCCTCTCCTCCTCTCTCTCTCTCTCTCTCTCTCCCTCTCCTTCTCTCTCTCTCTCTCTCTCTCTCTCTCTCTCTCTCTCTCTCTCTCTCTCTCTCTCTCTCTCTCTCTCTCTCTCTCTCTCTCTCTCTCTCTCAAAAATATGACCAATAAAATCTGATATCCGATTTAATTAGATATCGGATTTCTGCAATGTGGCAATTTAGTTCATAAATGGCAACAACGGGAATTTTATGGGGGGACCACATATTTTTGTACAAAAATCCTGATTTTAGTACTAAAAACCAAGAAAAAAAGGGTTTGTGGGCCATTCTGTAGATTCCAATGGCCAACAGTCTGGGTCCTATGTTTTATGTCGAGGATCACGGGGTTTCAAACAGCTAGAGACAAATTTGTGCTTTTGGGAGATTCTTAAAGTGAAAACTTACATTGTCAATCATGAAGGAGCATATGTGTGGAGGGAAATGGGGAGTAGTAGTCATCGGAAGTCTAAACGCAAAATAAAACTTTCAAATGACCAAGTTGAAGTGTATAGAGAAAGAGATAGAGAATGTCATAGGAGGAGAAGACAAGGTATGTTAAATATTGCTAATGTTACTTCAACTGAAGAGGAAATTGAAATTGAAAATGTGCCACAAGTTATTGAAATGAAAATGTAAATTTTGAAAGTGAAAATATTGAAAATTTTGAAAATGTTGAAAGTGATAATGAAAATGCTCAACATGTGGAAAATTTTGACATAGGAAGTGAAAATGTGGAAAACTTTAACATTGAAGGTGGAATTGCCTCACCAAGTGAACCATATGTAACACCTAATTACTTTAGAAATGAAGACCCTCTCATGGATGAAAGACAAATTCCAAATCCAAGACCTTCAAGAACCCCAAAATGGTTATTTGAAATTGATGAGAACATTATTGTGAATCTTGAAGGCAAGAGGTCAACAAGAACCGTTCGGTTGTGGGCTACAGAACTTTTCAACCAAAATTTTAGCAATAATACATTGACCGAGCAATGCCAACTCTTTGTTCAATTGCTAAACATGATAAAGATGAGACCATTGCTAAACAAATTGAAGATTCGTATGAACAAGAAGACAGAGAGAAATTCTATTATTGCAAAAAATCTATTTGATGCTCTCAATTCTATTGGAAAGAATACCAAAGAAAGAGATAAGAGAGCCGCTCGAAGAGTGATTACAACCTCCTTAGTAAGCCATCAATTGAGGAAGGCTCGTCAAATGAGACAAACTTGTGTTGATTTTAACATAAACCATAAAACTTTGGATAGAGCACTTGCACGAAGACAAAGACTTGACGATCCACTTCAACAAGATACATGGGCATTTGGTGGGAGGCTTCCATGTGTTGATAGAACGTTGACTGACAATGTGAAGGAAGAGATTCAACAATTTTGGCACTCTAATTCTAGAGTGTCACCCAATGTAATGGACGTTTTGAAATTAAGAATCGGCAACCGAGACCGCACACCGCATCCCAAACATTTCTTGGAATCAAGCCAAACAATGTTGTACAAAAAAATTTGTGAATTACATCCAACTTTGCAAATATCACAAAGGGCCTTTGAATCTTTGAAACCATTTTATTGTGTTCCTCTTAAGATTCGCAATACCTGTTGTTGCAAGTACCATGTGGAGTTTTCAATGTACCATGAACTTTTATGTCATATTTGTTCTACGATGCATACTAATGAGATGTCGCAGGAGTGTGGTGCAATGCTATTTCCGAGATCATCAAGAGACTTGCAAGATCTATTTTTATGCCCTAGAGATGATGGCTGCTATTTCTATAGAAATGATTGTTTGAATGAGAAGTGCTCAGAATGTGGTGGGTTGTCAAAGTTTGTTTCATGTTTTCATGAGGACAGGGAACATGAGTTTGGAAATAATTATGTTGAGAAAAAAAGATACGAGACAATGAAATATAATTTGAAGAGTGGAGGTGAAGGTTCTAGATGTGAATTAGTCTCAAGAGAAGTGAGTATTGCTGATTTTATTTTGGATTTTAAGGAAAATCTTTTCTACAAGTATGCAAGGCACACCCATAGGTCTCATTGGTTGGATCAACAGTTTAGGATGTGTAAGAACTCTTTCCCGATTGGCACTATTGTATCGGTGGTTGATTTTGCAGAGAACTATACATTGCAACCACAGAATGAGGTACAGTCTCAGTACTACAATTCAGTCCAGATTGCTATTTTTGTTCACATTACATATAGACATGCTCCTGATAGTACAGAAGAGGACAGGAAGATAATCAGGGAGTATCATTTTTATATGAGTGATGATAGATCACACTCCTCCGAGTATGTGCAATATTCTTTCGAGAAGTTTTTTGAGTTCTTGCATGAGAAAGATACAATTGATCAACATATAATATGGTCAGATAATTGTACGGGTCAATTCAAGAATGCCCGTATGTTTTATTGGTTGAGTAGAATGCATGTGGAGAGGCGTATACCTCATATTTGGTGTTTTTTTGAGGCAGGGCATGGGAAGGGAGAGCATGATGGAGCAGGTGCATGTTTGAAGAGAGCTCTAGATAAGGAGCAATTGAGGATTTCAGGTGCAAATTTCTCTGATGCACGTTCTATTGTTGATTGGTGTAGTTCAACGTTGTCACATGGAGGTACTCTTGATTCAGCAGTGAGCATATTCTTTTGGTTGGTTGAGGAGGGAATAGTGGGAGATAGATTGGATTGTCAAACAATTAAAGATTCTTCAAAGATGCATTCATTTCTCAGCTCAGATGCAAGTACATGGACCGTTTGGACACGAGCGTTGACTTGTTTTTGTCAGAGTTGTCTTCGGTGTGATTGGGATCAGTGCGAGTCAAGTGAGTGGGTTGATACGTGGGTTCCCCACTATCTAACTCCTTTATCTCAAACAATATCCTTGTCAAACAATGACATGGAAAGTTCACTTGAGTATGATCGTCTATCAGATCTTGTACAACCAGGACATGTTTTTGCAGTTGTTGCATCGCAAGGGAATGAAGAGAGATCAGAATATTGGTTGGCACGATGTGTACAGGGAAAACAAAAGCTAACACAACTAGTGACAAATGATGATGGGTTCACATATCCTACAGGTTCAGTTGTTGTTGTGGGAACTTGGTTGCGAACATACATGATTAGAAAGAATGGCATACCTACATTTGAAGACTATGAGAGACACAAAACTATTATAATGTATTCACACCTTATTATAGCTACAAATGTCAAGTTGTTGAAGCATCAAGCAAAACTGAAGACCAAAGAGCTATGGACAGTGACTACTGTTGATCATGAAGCAATACTAGATACTCTTAAACAAAGAGATGACCCTTCACGCACACTTGAGTAGTAGGTCTTTAATGGTACCTTATTTTTTTTATCATGCATTTCATTTCAAACAATGATCATTAAACCTTAATGTTCAAGTTTGTTACGTGTATATTAAGGATGTGTTCAAAATGCAAGTCTATTGATGAACGTTTTTTTTGGGCAACACGATTTTTGCATGCACATAGCGAGTACACTTGATATAATTGGAAGGGACGTATTTTTGCAACACCACTTATGTTCATCCATGCAATTTATGTGTAGACTAACAATTCTTAAAAATACAGGTTCATGCTAGCTCATTCGTCGTTGACAAGGCCCTCTCTTGGTGATGGTACATATTCCTTTGTGCATTAATGAGATTAAATTGTGGGTCTTGTTGTGTTTATTATCATGAAGATGATTCAAATGCATGTGGCCAGGACACATCTACAGTGGATCAAATTGTCATGACAGATGATCTATTGAATCAAACATTTGAGGTCATCGAACTTTCACTCAGGTAACCTTGTCTATTTTTATTCATTAATGGTTTATAAAATAAAGTCAGTTAGATTTTGGCAATTGAATAACATTCTTTCATTTTCAGACGCTAACATCAGATGCACCTAATATTCTCTCCACAATGGAGCATGGTGTTATCTAGCAGTAGCATCTTTGATGCTTTTGACATTAGTATGAGTCAGATTAGTAAATTTCTATTTTGATGCTTCCCACAGGGCTTTGCAACTTCACATTGTGAGTGTGCCCCTGTTACAAATGAATTGTACTTTAATCGACATAGATGGTCTATGATGGCTTTTTTGTAAGACTATATGGTTTTATTACATATATTGTACTTTAATCAACATATAACAATATCCAAGTGGTTGTTGGCATGAGCTTGAATATGGTAAGTTGTATGCATCTTGAAGTTGAATATGATATGTTGTATACATCTTGAAGTTGAACTTTGATTAGACTTTGTCAGCATTTGATGAATCATAAATGTCATTTCATTATTAATCTTGTGAGTGTGAGGTGTAGGAATAATAACTAATTGAGAACATCAATTCAAATCCATAATATAGAGGATACTAATTTATTTATTGTAGTTTAGTGCAGAACTTATTTATTTTTTCTAATAATGAAATAGGTACAACTGTATTGAGATAAAATGAAGCTTTTCTCTCATATGAAGATGTCACATTGGCAAATTGGTCTATATTATAATACACAAGACGTAAGTAAAATCAAAACGCTCTCGTCAAATCCTTCCAAATTCTATGTTAACTTGTGACTCATTACTGTATGCTGGGAGAGGGAAGAGTGTGTGGCTTCAGGGTACAGTTTTGGACTTGAACCATATTGCATAAATCTCAAGGCTTCAACTTGATTATCATTAAAGGTTTTTGATTTTTTACAAAATATCCTTTCATATCCCTTCATGGATGTCACATGCGTAGGGTATGACCCCGAGCGTTCGATCGAGTGGGGGGGCAAAATAGGAGCATGCGTAGGGTAATAATGCCTAACTAGACATGTCGGAGCCGATGGTTCATCATCACGACGAGTAGAAGGAGAAATCGGCCACGCGACAACATTCCATTGAGTGAGACTGACGATTTTTTCACCAACCGAAAAATTGCTGCCCTAATAAAACCGTAGGGCAACTTGAAAAACTGAGATAGGCTTTCGTAGGGACCCCTCATGGCCCTGTAGGTTCAAACAGATCATTTGCAGGTACCACGGATTCCGAGTTAGGGCCTGTCAAAGTTTGATAATTTTGAGCACTTAGGGCGCTCAAGGGACGACGCTGGTAGGGTATGACCCCGAGAGTTCGATCGAGTGGGGGGGCAAAATAGGAGAATGCATAGGATAATAATGCCTAACTAGACATGTCGGAGCTGACGGTTCGTCATCACGACGAGCAGAAGGAGAAATTGGCCACGTAACAACATTCCATTGAGTAAGACTGACGATTTTTTCGCCAACCGAAAAATTGCTGCCCTAATAAAACCGTAGGGCAACTTGAAAAACCAAGATAGGCTTTCGTAGGGACCCATCTCATGGCCCTGTAGATTCAAATGGATCATTCGCAAGTGCCACGGATTCTGAGTTAGGGCCCGTCAAAGTTTGACAATTTTGAGCACTTAGGGCACTCAAGGGACAATGTCGGTAGGGTATGACCCCGAGCGTTTGATCGAGTGGGGGGGTAAAATAGGAGCATGCGTAGGGTAATAATGCCTAACTGGACATGTCAGAGCTAATGGTTCATCATCACGACGAGCAGAAAGAGAAATCAGCCACGCGACAACATTCCATTGAGTGAGACTGACGATTTTTTCGCCAACCGAAAAATTGCTGCCCTAATCAAACCGTAGGGCAACTTGAAAAACCGAGATAGGCTTTTGTAGGAACCCCTCTCGTGGCCCCATAGGTTTAAATGGAACGTTCACGGGTGCCATGGATTCCAAGTTAGAGCTCGTCAAAGTTTGACAATTTTGAGCACTTAGGGCGCTCAAGGGATGATGCCGGTAGGGTATGACCCTGAGCGTTCGATCGATTGGGGGGGGGAAATAGGAGCATGCGTAGGGCAATAATGCCTAACTGGACATGTCAGAGCTGACAGTTCGTCATTGCGATGAGCAGAACGAGAAATTAGCCACGCGACAACATTCCATTGAGTGAGATTGACGATTTTTCGCCAACCAAAAAATTGCTGCCCTAATAAAACTTCGAGCGTTCGACTGAGGTGGGGGGAAAAATAGGACCATGCATAGGGTAATAATGAATTGTATCAAGTATTGTTCATTAAATGAATTGTATTGTATTGTTCATTAAATGAACTGTATTGTTCATGAAATGTATTGTTCATTGAATGAATTGTATTGTATTGTTGACTAAAAGAATTGTATTGTTCATAAATTGTATTGTTCATTAAATAAATTGTATTGTATTGTTCATTAAATGAATTATATTGTTTATTATAAAAACAACATTTATGATGAAATGAAATGAATTGTATTGTTCATTAAATAGCCATTATTAATCATTGTTAATTATTGGAATGAAGATTAAAGATTTCCATGATAACACCAGGCACAGATGAGCAACAATTTATATGATCAAATATCAACTTCTGTATATATAAAAATGTCAAATGATTACAAATGTATGTCCATACACAAATATGGCATAAATGCCAACTGAAATAAAATGTATGTCTAAATACGTGAATGTATGTCCATATACAAAATATACATGCCAACTAGACATGTAAGCATCCCAAAACTATCTATAACATCCTAAGTTTCTGATGGATCATCAAAATCGATCCTCTTCACCGTACTGCTCGGCTCTGAAGGATCCTGCACAAGAAAAACAAACCACGATTAATATTAGTTATATTATATAATTCACATTCGAAAAGTTAACATAAAAATGAACTATAATTGAACTATTCATGTTTACCTCATCTCCATGTTTTCTCTTCAGCTTTGCAGGACTCTTGATGTGTGTCTTCGGTAGAGGAGGTATGTTTTGAATATTTTCATACACAACCTACATATGTTCTAAAACATGACATTGATACAAGTTAGCATATAATTGTCACTAATAATAACAAATTATATCTACTAATCAAAAAATAAAATAAACACACATCTACTCGAGGCATCTCTTCTTCTTCTTCAGGTATACTGGGTGTAGTCATCAAGGATGTGAAGCCAAGAATTCTCTGTATATATACACAACAAGTATATGAAACTATCAATCTATGTCTAGACATGTATAATCACTATAAGTTATTTAAACTATTCATTCAATCATATTTGCATTCAATTACCTTTCCCTTGTCTCCAACTGCACTACCAGATCCTAAATCACATTGCCCCGCACTCATGCTGCTTGTGCCTTACAAGAGTAAAATAAGATATACATGCAAGTTACTACATAATCTAATTAATACCAATATAAATGATGAGCATGTATGTACAATAAAATATAAATGACTAAGTGCAATAATATATGTACCGTCAAGCTATCAAGGCCAAATGAAATGGCTGACAAGGTGCCCTCTTGAATATGTCTCAACTCATCCTTGGTCATCAACTGTTAAATAGACCATGTAAATAAAAATTAGTACTTAATATTATCTAATTTATAAATATTTAATTAAAATATAACATGAATTGTGAAAATACAAATCTTACCACTACATCATCAATGTATGATGACGGTGCCTCCTCGCCTCTAGCATGTGAGGACTCCCCAGGGTATCCTCCAGTCTGTGTAATAACATCTGGTGCATCATGCATCTCAGGCACCTCATAATCTGCACTGTCCATAGGATGATCGACGGGTTGTCCTACTGGACCCAAGCATACGTGCCCACACATGACACAACTATGGGGCACACATATGTGTGGAGCCGAGGATGGCGTGTCAACGCCACTGGATGCACCACTACCATAAAGAGTAGGCTGAGCTACTGATGCAGCCTAAGAAACCAAAAGGCTACTCAAAGAGTGAATAGCCGATATGGTCCGTGAAGCCGCCTCACGAATGATATCAGGATGATGCACTGCAGGTGGGGGATCAATAGGAGGAGGGGGGACATACGGGCTCTGGACTACTCTGACTGCCCCAGGTCTATTTTGGGGCATACCTAAACCTACACCTTGGAAAGGTTGGATGTCAAAGTAGTTCACATGTTTGTGTAAAACAAACTCAGCATACAATTTTTTTATAAAATAGAAGGGGATATCAAGATTGTTGTTGGGTGGTTTGTCGAAAACCATCCACCAACGATCCCAAAAGTTTTTCACAATCCCATCATTTGTGCACCATTTAATAGAAAGTTTTGTTTTTTTGGAATCTACGAGCTGACCAGTACGGGGATTGACAAACAATGAGGCGATTTCGGCTTTAGATATCTCAAGATCCTTGATATCCTTATACGACAAGCCATCTGCATATTTTTCCCTCATAGAATCTTGCCACAAAAGGGCGGATCATGCTCCTTAGTCATGGTTTACATACTTTTTATGATCGACGTGAGAGGATCAAACATTGGGTTTAAACGAGGGATCCTACGATATACTTCTGCAATCCCCCTCAATTCAATCAAATTTTGTGCAATCAAATCCTGAATTGAGGGGGGGTTTGGCAAATGAGGGTTTGGTTGTTGTAGTTGTGGTTCGTCAGTGTTTTCATTGTTATCCCCCATTTTTAACCTAATTGAATGTAAACAATTAAATTTAGTTAACAAACTTAAACAATTAGGTAATTGATTTTAAAAAACCTAGTTTCCATAAAAAAAACCATATTTTCAATGAAAAATCAAATAAACATTAACAAAAAATACAAAAAATGAATGAAAATGATTCAAAACGATAAAATTCTCACCTTTGAATCTATCTTTTAGCAATTTTTTGTCAAAAAACTAGATATCGAATGGAGCGGATATCGGATTGTGATGAAATCGCATGGCCCATGAGTTAAAAATGACTCACGGGCTGCCACTGTCAAAATATAAAAGTCTCAAAAAATCGGATATCCGATTTTTATACTTAAATTATTTTTAAATAACATATATAATATAATAATATATTATTATATTATATTATATATATTATAATATATAATATAATATAATATAATACGTATTGTATTATATTATATAATATAATATAATATAATAATATAATATAATATAATATAATATTATAATATAATATAATATAATATTATAATATTATATTATATTATAATATAATATAATATTATAATATTATATTATATTATAATATAATATAATATTATAATATTATATTATATTATATATTATATTATTATATAATATAATATTATATTATATTACATTATTATGTTATATATAATATAATATTATATTATATTACATTATATATATTATTATATAATATATATTATATAATATAATAATAGATTATATATTATATAATATGTAACATATAATATATTTTTTAAATTAAAATTACAAATAAAAATCGAATATCCGATTTGCATAGGTAATTACCAAGCCAAGGTGTACTGACACGCAGGCCAAGCAAAAAGTCAACACGGATTTTCGCATTTTTAGGCAAGTGAAGAAGGCTATTTTTTTCACATCACCACTTTTTGGCCCCCCTTGATCCTGCACTAACCCTTACCCCGATTCAAAATACCTCCCAAGACTCGGTCAGGAAGTTTTCCTTCCTCTTTCTCTCCACATTCATCCTTTCGATCTCCTCTTCCTCGGCTTTAGGATCTTCTTCTTTGTCTGAAAAGAAAACTGCAGGGTTAAAGTAGACCCTCAGAATACTAGGCCATTCCTCCTCCAATTCCATAACAACACTACCAACAACGTCTACATCAACTTCTTTGACAAAGCCAACAAGTCACTTGACGCATTTATCCTTCAAGGCGAGGATGTCCACCAAAATTGTGAGCACCGCTTCATACACATAACTGTTGCACCAATGCATGTTTCCACTCAATACCTCCACCACCAACCCCCTAATCGCATCTTGTCCCTCCACGTCAATGTCGAAAAGCCTTTTGCATTGTTCCTCCAATGTTTACTCCTTGCACATACAACTCAAACCAAAATAATGACCCATTATAAAGCCAGCTCCATAGTTAAAAAACATTTCCCCGCCTGCCTTAAATAGCCTTTCTTACCACTACAATTTTCCTAGGAAATTCAAAGATATCTAATCCTTATTCAAATTTGACCCCTACCCCAAGAAAACATGATCTATGTCTAGATCGGGTTGATTTCACCCCGTAGCCAAAGAATCCACTTTAGTCTCATCCTTAGATTTTCTCAAGATCTTCTTACAGCGAATCTAATTTTTGTACATTCCAATCGATACACATTGTACTACTCCCTCTGGAAATTCATCTCTTCCATTTGCAAGAGATGACAACACCAACACACGGGACGAACAAGACACTCGTTCCGAGAAAAGTTGCTACCTATATCTTATCCCAACAAAGCCCTTCGGTACCATTACTAATACAAAGGCCAAGTTGCTATCAATATTTCTTTCTCTAAAAGGAATCTTGATGCAAACTTGATTACCCAATTCCTTTCTTGACCATAGTCTCTGCATCCCTAAAAAGAATATACGTGAAATATTGATCCCAATCGATGTTATTGTCAATTGTCTTATCCAAAACTTCTTCGACCCCCTTATTTGTAAGCCAATTTATTGCCCTGTTGCCTTCTCTATATGTCTGTTGCATCCTATAATCCACTAAATAACTCAATAGTTGTTCAATCCTGTGAGTCCACATCTGAAGTCTCCAATTAGGAAAACGTGCTTTTGAAATCAGATTTCAATTACATGTATTGATAGGTAAATTCTCATCGTATGAGTTGCATCTAGAAAATTCTAGACTCTCAATAAACTCTCTCTTGGAGGGGATACAAAAAATAGTTGATAGAGCATATGACCGAAGTCCTATCTCCATATACGTGGATGTTCACTCCACTGTAAACACTGCAGACTAATACAAATTTGTCAATCATTGAATAGATTTTCTTGCATGAGAAGTTACAACTTCAAGATCAATTTTTAACTATAGTTTTCATGACATAGATTTTACAAACAAGAGAAAGGATAATCACATTAGTTTCAATGAATATACCTACACAACTATAAACATATATATGCATGTGTGGTGCCACAATTTTTGAATAGTGGTAAAAGCACATCTTTGGGGAATACCAAGGAACTTTAATGTTGTCTTTAAAATGTTTCATACATCTATAATCTCAAAATTTGTAGAAGTGCTTATCATATCTTCTTCTTGTCTCTTTTTACACAACAATTAATCTCTCTTTATAGAGAGAGAAACAATTTGGCACTGAAGGGACATGCCCTTTCAAAAACACAACTAACTAACTGACAAACAACCATTGAATTTTTAACAGAAACAAATTAAATAAACCAAGATGATGGATGTAATCATCACTATAGTAATATTGGAATTCCTTGGTCCATTTCCTCATGGAATTCTCCAACGCGTAAGCCCAACCAACCACGTATCTCACAAAGAGTTCCATGTCTCCATTTTCATCAAATCGCGCCCTTGACCTGTCTAGGAATCCAATCAAATTTCCTCGATGGGTATTTCTCTTTTGAGTTGGATCACAATTAAACCCTTTTTACAAAAATATTTATTCTGGTGGGAGCGAGGAGGGCTCCTCAGGCACTTTCTGTCATGTGATTATGGTAAGAAAACTTTTGTAGCTTCATTCCAAGGGTGATACAAAGGCTTTGTGATGACAACTTTAGGTGGTGAAAACTTTGGTCATAACAGGACCATCTGTGGGTCCTTATTGGATTAAACAAGTGACAAAGGTGCCCCTACACCACCTAGTTCAGACACTCCTATTTATAAGAATTTCATACAATTGCAAAATAAAATTGGAATGAAGATCTATCATCTTTTCAATGACTCATTTCTCTAGCTTGTAATAAAAAAAGGGAAGGTTACTGAATTCGTTTCTACATGGCCTTATTAGGTTACCTATTACATCTTCTAAGTGGCCTTATTAGGACCTTACAGACATATTTCATTCTCAAACCCTTAATTAACCATTAAACCCCAATAATGTCAAATAATGATATAAATATGTCTGCAACGATAAAAAATGGAATGGTGAGTCGATGTAATCAGTTTTGATATCAATATAACATGGTTTTCTGCTCATTTTTCATGTTTTTGACAGTATAACAGTCTAATCACTTGAGTTTTATGTGTTAATACCTTGAATTTTTGGTTTATCTTCTATTGTATTTGATGTGGCACTAAACAAACTTCAATTTGGTTTTTATTCTATTCAAATCAATCATTGTTTAGGCAAGATATTCAAGTTTTTGTCCAAATTACAAACCCTCGGTCTAAGGTATCTAGTGACTGGTAAAAACGTAATAACTTTTGTTTTCATGTGCATCAAGTCCCCAAACTTGGTAGTATAGAGGGGAAGGATGTGTACAATATGTGTTTAATCCTGCAGGAGACCATGTATGGATTGGCATGTGTGTTAGTGGATGAAGATGACTAAAAATCTATCTCAGACTGAGACAAAGCAATGAAGTGGCAGTTTGATAAAGGTTTTGTGCATGCAGGTTGCTTTGAAGGGAAAGTGGTGGTTTGGAGATATGTAATAGTGACTGTTGAATGTGTCCAAGTGTTTAAAAGGGTAAGGGACACTTATTTGGGGTTGTGTTGGGTGACTGTCTTAGATAAAGGTATGACTGTCATAGCTAACAATAAATTCTTGTGTTGGATTTTAAGTTGCAGTCAAAGGTTGGATTGTTAGGTTGCATTGGGGAATAGTATTGAGTTGTGTTGAAGGTCTCTTAATATGTGTGAAGATTCAAGATTCCTAAGGTGTAAGGGTTTGTTTTAAACCAAGAGTTGTTAAGGGTTGTTGAATGCTTAAGGAGAAAGTTTATGGGACAGTCACGGCCATATAAGTTGTTTAATGTGTTGATAGAGGTTTGAAGCTGTTAATAAGCCATTGTGAGTGCTTTGGATTATGGGGACAATTTGGTTGTGTGTAGGTGAGTCTCTGTTTTTACCACAAGAAGTGGAGCCTAGTTTTCAATACAAGGGTTGTTGAGTTGTCAATATGAAGGATGTTGTCATAGGAATGGGTATGTGTTCAAACAAAAGTTGCAGACCAGAGTATGTTATGACCAATAAGAGCATTGTTTGTTAGATCAAGTTTGGAGTGAAAGGTTGGCTAAGGGTGTTGAGGCCTAATGCATGAAGGCTTGACCATAGTGGTCATTTGACGAAGCAAAGAGATTGTGAGTGAATCATGAATGATGGTGGAACTTGGAGATAGGTCTTGATTGTGAGTTTGAAGGTGTTGTTACCAAACAAAGTTGGAACCATGACACTAATACATTTGGCCTAAAATTCCGACGAATGTTTCTGACGAAGAAGGTATATTGTGAACAAATTTGATTTTTTTTAAAAAAATTGCCCGCCGATAATTCAATATATGTTTTCGACAGAGAAGGAATTGGCAATGACATTTGTGCTTTTTTACAAAAAGTGCCCACGTTCGTTGAAATTTTGACGACAACGGGCATTACTTAAAAATTTAAAAAAGACCAAGACATTTCAAATCATTTTCGTGGCCTCTTCCCATTCTCACATTGTCGCCCCAGCAGCGTACTCCCGCCCAGAGTAAGTGTGACCATGAACCGTGAACCGTTTTGACTGATTAATGCCAACTCCAAGCATTCTTGGCTCATGGAATAGGGTTTGTAAAAATGGGAGCAATGTCGGCTCATGCAGGAATAGGGCAGGTGTAAAGCTCTTTCAATATCCTCTAGCCTGTGCGAAAATGGGAGCAACGTTGGCTCATGGAATAGGGCATTCTCCCAGGTATGAATCATATATTGTATGAATCGACATCCTTTTTGGGGAATTTTTTTTTTCCAAAAAATGGCTCATATGTTTTGTTTTATGCTCCCACATTTTGCAGACATATCTACCAGGGCATTCACAACTACAACATCTAAAAATCTCCCTTAATGTTTCGATTGATGCCCAGACCCTATTCCAAGGTTCCAATCTCAAATGTGTATGAAGAGGGTGCTGGAAATGGTTGTGGATTTCGGTTGTACACCTACCATGTGCATTTGCCTTAAGGTTTCAAAAAGATTTTCAACAAATCTACTTTTTGCATATCGTGCATTCATGAGACGCCATTTTTGTGAGGAATTTTAGCAGTTTGAATTCCTTGTTCATGTCTTCACAGTATTGAAATTTTATAAAAAAATTTAAAAGGTCTATTTTGTGGAATCTCAGCGATCATTGTGTTCGAATAAGACCAATAGGCTTCATTCCCCTTCTTTAATTCATTCATTAGTATCGGTCACCCATCTATTTTGCACCTCTAGATAGTGATGTTTCTGATTCTCCGTTGGCCTGGGTGCAGGTGTAAAGCTCTGTCAACATCCCCCAGCCTGTGCGAAAATGGGAGCTTTGAAATGGCACATCGACTGCTTGACAGACTGCCTCACAGAAATTAGAAGTTTTTGAACAAGGTATGAACATCTATCATAGGATAAATAATAGAGGAATTTTGTTACATGTTGTAGATGCAATTGCCAGGGTACATGTTTTAAAGATGTTTTATATCATAGAATCAACATTCCAATGGCTATTTATTTTTTAAAATTTGAATATCGTATTCCCAACTGATGTCTATTATCATGAAACTATTCCTTTAGGCAAGCAAAAAAAGCCTGAAAAAAATACATAAGGCTTAAACCATTATTCATAGCCCCTAGAAAATCTCTTCATTACCAAAAAAACCTATTCATACTTGAAAATATTATTCACACCTAAAACATTGTCCTTGCCTAAGACATTAATCACAACATCAAATAATATTCATAGTGTAAATAAACACTATTCATGTTTAAACAATTGTTCATAGATTCATTTAACCTAAAAAATTACTCTAGAAGCTCTTGAGTCCAAATTTGTTGTTCTCTATACGAATTATGGGGTTTGAAATCTATTTAGTATGATTGTATAATATCCCTTGTCCAATGATGACTAAAAAACAAGGAATATTCGTTGTCAAATCTGCAAGAGTCCTCAAAAAATGGGCGCATGATGATGCAACCTCAAATTCCTCTTATTTCATATCTAAATCAAACAAATGTCTCATGGACAGTCATAAATACATGTTATAGGGAGCTAATGTAAAATTACATCGACTGTCACAATAATGTATCAAAATCAGACTTCACTAGATTATTGACATTTCGTCAAACATGTCATGCAACCTCTGAAAATATATTACAGCTACAAGCCCATTCAAATCTTATTATAAACCAGTTCCAATACAATCATAGTATCTTTACATAGGCTGACTACCAAGAGATATGCTACTAATTTTTTGAAGACATTAGACAATCACTAACTGAAGCGTATATCTCAAAATTACAATGAAAGAAGAGGTCTGAAGAACCTGAGTAACCTATGCCCAAGTCTGGCGATGTAAACACCAACATTACTCATCCAAAATAAAGCCATGTTAGAGTTATGATCTTCAATACTTTCTCTTAGACAAGAGATAAAATTTAAAAACCACATGATTACTACAATAATTTTATTTTCTTATTAAAAATATAAATAATTACATTAGATATATATCCCACATAAAGAAAAGGAATGATGAAAATCATTTGTGTCTTAAATAATGAGATCAACAACTAAAAATGGGAAAATAATATCCTAATTACGACTCCCTAATTAGTATAAGATACTATTTCCAATATTATACTAAGGATAAATATTCAAAAAGTATAATAATTACACTAAGACATATATCACTCTCATGCCTTCCTTAATTTGATATAAGGTCCCTCTATCCAAATATGAAGTCTCAAGGGAGTTGTATGTGTCAATTATTCAAGCTTCTTCTAAATCTATTCCAACCTCTTCTTCCAACACATGTCTTGATGATGGTTGAGGATCTTTAAACTTTGAAAATATGAATGAACACACTCCTCTAGACATGATTTAAATACCACATTTAATTATACACATGGATGCAATGGACATGATTTAGGATGTGTGCAATGAAGTGTGGAGGTTCATGAGAAATATACATTACATTTTTCTGAAGAAGATTTAGGTTTCTATCCTCCTCCTTTGTTGACATCCCCTCCCCCATTGTCTAATATATCTATGACTTTTCCAACAACTTTTAATCACAACAAGAGATAATTTTGTATGAGTTTCTTAAAGTCAACTTTATTACTCTCCCCTTGAAAAATTGAAGAAAAAACCATAAACAAAATTAGGACAATCATTTTTTCAAGCATCATCAACTATTCCACTAATGAATGTCATGATTTGGAGATTAAAATTCAACAACTTATTGTAGTTATAGTAACATTTAAATAATAGGTGACAATGAGTTATACACTCATCATATCCCTTCTAAATGACATTTATAACCTATTATGTTTTTATCTTTCTATATGGCATCAGTAGCTTAATTACCTATTAGGGGCTCATTTTCATTCATGGTACTATGATTTCATGTGCAATCATACTTGGGAGGCAACATAATAGCCTAGTTCTTCTTGTCTCTACATTGTGGAGCAAGAATAATAGTTGTCAATTGTTCCTCTTTTTTAAGGATCCACTTTACCTTTGTTGATTTTTATCTTTTATAACTTGACATCCTTTCTTGCATAGAATTATCCTCAATCCAAATTCTCTCCTTGCTTGGACGTGTGTGTTCCTTAATTAGGACCTCTTTCATTTTTTTGTAGGCAAATAAACAAAGACATTGACCTCTCCTCTCTACTTATGCACAAAATGGCTAATTGAAACGACTTCATATACACAAAATCTCTCCTTGCACTGATCAAGCCTCAAAAATGTGACACCCTTGTTCAACAAGGGTTGATACTCTACAACACAATGCCTATCATTCATGAGCTCAAGGTGGTTTCTTTCATGCTCAATAAAAATATGATCAAAACTTATTGTAGTTTTGTGACCATCATAATATCATTTTGCTATTGTTAACATCATACATCCTCATGCTACACTGGCAATTCATCGGGCTCTTCAATTTATTCACTCTTTATATGTTAGTGACTACCTTTAACTTATGAACCTTCAAATAAATCATCATAATGACCTTTATTCACTCTTTATATGTTAGTGACTGTTGGCATTATAACAAACAAGGAGAGATTGTTGGCATTTCAATTAGGCTATTGAGAAGGTTGTTGATGATTATGGATATAACTGATCAATGATGTTTATTGTCTTAATATTATTATTTTTTCATTGATGTCAAGAAATTGATTTTCTAATTAAGTATGATGTTGCCATATCTTAAGAAGTATGATTTGATGAGTATAAAGATATCGGCAAAAGACATAGAAAGAATGTGATGACTAAGGGGAGGAATAAGTTATTCAATGGGCAACTATTACTGAGTTAGACAATGATGAGATCACGATGTTTAGATTGTTTTGATATCATACATATGTTATTGATTGTAAGGTTAATACTATACTATGTTACCGAGCAAAGAACCTAGTCGGTAAACCCTAAGGTTATCGCTATCGGTTAATGAAGGCAGAATGTCTACCAAGTGAAGTTTAGTATTTCCCGAGTTGCAACCAAGTAGTAACAGAATGCATTGAATGAATAAAAGCATTATTTAATGAAGGAAGATGATGAGCTGGTTATGATTAAATGATTGGTATGTTGTGCATGAAGTTTGTTAAAGAATCTATGGTAAAGGAAAATCGGAAGGAAGATCTATAGCTCAGATTGAACCGCAATACCCTAGCACAAGTTCCAAGAAATGCATGCAAGTTCCAAGGCGGGGTAAAACATTTTCAGATCGAAGGATACATGAACCTGGTCAAAGTTTGAAGATCTGATGGCTATGATTGATCATGGGAAATGTGATCAAGGAGATTAAGCGGTTGGCGAATTGTTTATAAATAAGGAACTGTTGATAAACAATGTATGCGGGCAAGTGTATGCACAGGGATGCTACACAGTGATTACCAAGCACAGAAGCTTGAAGACCTGTTTTGAATAACAGAGTATAGAACCTAGCAGATGGACAAGATAAGTCCTATGACTAGATTGTATTGAGCAAATAAGAATCTGCTTTAGCATTTTTAGATGTGAAGTTGCAGATAGATTTTTATTACTGTTATTTTGTGAAGTGATAGAAAATCTCTTAACCGAGTGGACTTAACAGTCTTATTTGTAAAACCCTCTAGCAAGGTGACATTCTGATTGAGTGTTTGAAATCCTTTAACAAGGTGAAGATTCTAACAAATCTGAGGGAAATCCCTTAACTGTGTCACATCTAGCAATGTGTTTGTAATCTTTAACAGGATTTTCTTTTAACCGAGCATACTCTAGAAGAGTATATTTCTTAGTGAGTCTGAAATCCCACAATGGTTTTTCCCTATTTGGGTTTCCACATTAAATCTGGTGTTATGAGTGTTATGATGTTTATATGCTTTTGAGTTTGCATGTTTAACAGTTTTGGTTATATTACTGAAGTATATGTTACGGAGGTTGAATCTGTTGTTTTTATGGAAGATTAAGTTTGTATGATTCACCCCCCCTCTCATCTTATTAGCTTGGCATCTGTACTTAACATTAAGTATCAGAACTATCAAGTGAATACCTTTAACTTATGAACCTTCAAATGAACCTTCAAATAAATCATCATAATGACCTCAAATAAATCATCATAATGACTACCTTTAATTTTTTATTGTTCCACCCTACAATTTTGTATTTGATGTATGTAAAATAGTTGCTCTATAGATTTTTTTATCTCTCTGCATTCTTTTGGTTGCCTTCATTTAAATTATGTAATGTTTCCATGATTTCAAAAAATAAAGATTTTAGGAACAAGGTTTGATATGCATATATTTCTTATATACCAGAACAACAATTGAATATTGGGGGTGTTATGGATATTTTAATACAGACATTTAAAATATAGAAACCCTTGTTATAAAATCTTAGAACTGATTCCAACACCAAGAAGTAGGGTTATTTTAGAGATTTTGGAAGTAACTACACATCAAATTGAGGGTGCCTTTGAAAAGAAAGTGGTATGATGAAATCTTTGGCCATAAAATAAATGAAATGCACTCCATACTACTGATGCACAATATTTTGGTTGATGATATTTTTAAAATAGTAAAGGAAGGTGTAAGGAACAACCAAATTCTTATCATTATAAACAATGAATATTTTAAGATCTTTTTATGATGTGGAAGTTGAGAATATTTTATGAAAGGTCCCTAAATGAATACACTTTAAACTGATTTTAGCAATGACTATCGGATGTAGACAAAACAAATACTTTTTGGATTAGGATGGTACACAGAATCTACTATCAAAAGGTTGTCAAAAATTCTTGGGACTAGGAGGTGTGAATTGGCCTACTCTTCTTATTTGGATTGCCTTGCATCCAAATGGTTTTGTTTGTTAATCTTCTCTATCATGGATCACCTAGCATAACACAAATTGCTAGCCAATGAAATCCATGATGTAGCATGAATCACCCAACATTACACAACTTGTTAGCTAGTAGTATTCACGTTTCTTCTCTTTTCTCTTATCATATGACTAATAGTAAGCATCTCCTTAGTAGACCTAGAAGTCATATCTCTTCTCCTATGACAGAGTGTTCAAGTAGAATTGTCGGGACTAGGAGGTACGGATCAACTAGATCCTCCACCTATCGGATGTAGACAAAATGAATTCTTTTTGGATTAGGATGGTACATAAAATCTACTATCAAAAGGTTGTCAAAAATTCTTGGGACTAGGAGGTGTGAATTGGCCTACTCTTCTACTTTACATGCCATCAAAATTTGAGTTTGATTGTCATCATTTACTTTGCCAAATTCTTCACATGTAACTCCTGAATCAATTTCCTATACACAAAATGACGAAAATAGGTTTGTTGATGGGGGCTTTCCTAGGTCAAACCTCGGGTTGTGAATTAACCTTGAAGTATAAGGTTTTCCTTTTGAGGGAAAGGATAGATCTAATATAAAAATGCTTAAAATTGAACATGATACCATGATGAATCTTTCTTGAATCCTCACACAAGGTTTTAGGATGTCATGCAGACTGTTGATCATGAATGTTGTGCTTTAACTTGAATTCTCCTTCAATGTCTTGAAATCATTTTATCTTGATGGCATTAAATTAAATTACTTTCTCTTCTATCTGGTATTGATGGAGCAGAGGTTGCATTGCATCGACCTAGGATACATATTTCCGCAGATACAACACAAGTTAAATGTATCCCAGGTCGATGAAAAGCAACCTCTGCTCCAGAGATCACCAGAAAATAGAGAAAGAACTTTAATTTAATGCCATCAGGATAAAAGGCTTTGATCAAGACAGATAAATGGTATGCAAATGTATCTATTTGGAATGCAATATTACCCAAACAACGCAATCGATCAGTCGCACACAAAGTTCCACGAGTGTGATCTTTTTCAAATCTTAATATTATTTCTATCTTGTCAACCTCTAGAGGAGCCACCTGACCTGGCCCCACCCAAACCAATATCCATTCTTCCCACTTTTCAAGAATGTATTTCTATTCACTATCTTGCAGTTTCCCTCGTGAATTTTCAATTATAGTGCAGAGTTCTTCATGAAGGACACCACCACATCGTCTACAATCTATGCAATTCAATTTTTTTCTTTGATCCCATGGAGGCCAATAGTCCTTTGTCTGAGGAAGTGCTTCCTGAATATTCATGGGGGGGAGAAGTAATGCTTGAAATCGCCCTTCTATTGCGAGATTGTGTACATAACCTCTTGGTTTTTTGGAAGCCGAAAAGTACTTTGAATCCACCAACTCTGGTTCCACACTATAGAAATTTTCGGATATTGTCTTCCAAATATCCTTTGGTGCAAAAGCATCATTCTCGTAATAGAAAAAAGGTGGCCCTTGCATGAACACATTGATTTTCTCCAAGTGTGGCTCAATATGTTTCCTAGGAATTCCAAAACTAGTTAGTCCCTCCGAACATAAATTAGAGACGTCACATCACACACTCCAGACATTGTTTGTTTGTATTGCATACTCTCTATGTATTTATCACCCTTTAACACTTTCCTCTTATTTTCTCCAATTGCTCTCTTCTAGGCAGTTGATGAGCTTGTTTCCATGTCATTCAAGATAATGCCCGCTTGCTTTCTTTTACAAAATTTACTTGCACATGAGTCTTCGACTTGTATCTTCTGCTTCTGCACAGATATAAATTTTAATTCATGCTTAGATGATAATTAAATTAAATAAGCATTTGTAAAGAAAAGATTTAGTCATTGCCTATTACATATTATCTGATGGAAAGATCCTAGACAACTCTTGGAGAAAGGAAACATCATTGATAACCTTTTTTTGCAAATAACACTGAATCAAATAAATAAAAAATGTTTTATGCAATTTTGAAAAGTAGAACTCGTTCAATGCTTTCATGCACCGATGACAAAGTCATCTGACCCACAACATCTGATACCGTCGGAATTTCGACGACAACTAAAGAAACATCCAACAAGGATGTTGTATATCCAACGTCACTTCCTTATCGGCCAATCGTCGAGGAGCAAACATAGCATCCGTCGGAATTTCGACCATAATCCATCAAATTTTTTGGTCGGGGGAGAAAATATAGTTGTAGACACCTAAAATTGTCCAATCTAATTAAATAAATATCTTTATTTATTTAATTATCTTTAGCCTAACTCTTCTATTAATTGAATAAATCTTTATTTATTTAATTAATTCATTTATCCTCAAGTCTAGCCTTATTTCTCATTTAAATAAATACATTTATTTATTTAAATTACGCTTTTCCTAAATTAAATAAATATCTTATTTATTTTATTGATCCCACTTCCTCTATTAATTAAATAAATCTTTATTTATTTAATTAATTCATTAGCCTTTTCCACCCATGACACATGTCATTCATCTCTTAATTCCTACACTAGCTACCCTCTTATTATTTTCTTATTTCTTTTACCTACCCTCTAATCATAGCCAACCATTTATCTTTTACACCTCTCAATCTTATCCCTCCGTTTCTTATGGTGTCTTCTATATAAGGAGATGCTTCCTTCATTATCAACCCTGACTAACTCAATTACGCACTCGACTACACTATGCTTTTGAACTTTCATATGCGATCCTACTTGCAACCACATTTCCGTTCTTTGTTGAGCTCTTTTGCACACATAAAATCTAAGAGCAAATATATCAAGCAAGATCAATGGAGATAGGAAGAATGGAGATCCAAACCCTATTGGACATGTGATGGTATAATCTTTGTGATTTCATATGATTTGCATTGTCTTAGGTAATCTTCATATGTTATGGTGGATCTTTGTTGTTGTTAGGCTAGGGTTTTGTGGTTGAATTCCTTATAGCCTTTCAATATTGTTGTTATCCATTTTCACCGTATACATTTTGGCACGCCCGGTGGGACTCTTGTCCCTTTTGCATTTAACATCTTTTGTTGCAGATTTTGTGTTTTGAAGTTGCAAATCTGACATTTCCAACAACATTTTGATATTTTTGCATCTGCGTACTTTCGAATCGCATTTTTGATTTTCTGTCGCGTCTGCGACATCTGGAATCGCGTCTACATCCTCGACAGTATTTAATTTTTCTGCAAATTCTGAAAGTCGTGGCTGTGTGCCTTAGTCGTGTCTGTGGAGTTTTCAGGCGTGTCTGCATCCAAGAGCCATGTCTGTGTTCTGGAACCGCGTCTGTGTCCGCTTTAGGCACATCTACAAAATTTTATAGCATTTGTGTTTCTGATAACCGCGTTTGTGTGAATTTGTTACATTTTGGGTTTTCTTTGATTCGGTTTTGCATCATTCAGATTTCAGATTTGGTTTATTTTGAGCTAACATCTTCAGATCTAGCTAACGAAATTGGTGCAGCTTGTCTTGCAAGCAAAATCATTTTGTCAAAGGCCCCTATGTCACAAAGTCTTTAGGATCTAAAATTTACCTAACTTGTGTGCTTGCAGGAAGGGGTGATTATTTCAAACAATCCAAACTACTAATAGATCTTTATTGCAGGACCTTGGCAAGGGTTTTTAATATTTCATTGTGTGCCTTGTTTTCATAGATTAGCAAACACTTCAATTGGTGCACTAAAATTGAACCATTGTCTTTTGTGTCTTGAGCAATAGGCTCTTTTTGTTTAATCTTTAGAGGGCCTGTCTCCTCATGTGGTCATTAAGACTACTAGTGAGGAGAGAACGACCCAAGTGGTAGCAAAAGAAAAGCCATCTTCTTCCAAACCACTATAAATAACTGTATTCATGATGAAAACTGTGGATAGCGTGTGTTGATTAGTTCATATCGACACTATGTCTCCCCATAAACCCGTTTGATCAAATTTATTTGATCATCCGTAGGGCGTAACCCCTACCGGCTGGGAGCCTTCTATATTTATAGAGATGAAAGTGCCGCATGTATGGCCATACAAGTGGATGCCCTTACTAGCACCTTTTTGTTTTAGAAGCCAAAATCCTTCTAGTTGTTGGGGCAGGAGGTCGGACCTCTGGTAGCGGCCCACACACATACGGTTCTTAGTACAGATACAAAGTTCACCACGAGGAGTTTTCATGGGGATTGATGCTTGGCTGCCCCAAGAAGTGAGTGTCGAGGGTGGAGCCAGTGGGGTCAAGCATCTAAGTATCTTCTTTGAATAGCATAGCCTCAGGGGAAACTCCATGTGGGATCAACAACTATAGTCTTGGCCAGCCATAAGAATTGTGCTTGACTTATTTTGAACAATTAAACATTCAAGACCAAACATCAAAACATTGTGTCTTTTGTGTCTTCAAGTGTATGCAAAACAATTGTACATCAAACAACACACTTTTCTTGGAGTCTTTGAGTCTAAACACTTGCAAACATTAAGTCCTCATCAACATTGTGTCCTCTTGTCATGAAAAACAGTCAAACATCCAAATTTGGTCACAACAAAACAGCTTCACAGATTGGAAAAATTGCACAAAGTTTGCAAAAACATGTTTGTGTCTGACAGACCCGCGTCTGTGTCATCTAATCGCGTCTGTGAAGGGTAGAAATGTGTCTGTGTCTTTTGAGCAACATTGCAGCATCTCAGAAACGCATCTGTGTCGGGCAGAACCACGTTTGTGTCATTTACTGGCAGAACCACGTCTGTGTCATTTAAGCGTGTCTGTGAAGTATACAGGCACGTCTGTGTTCAGGATTGAAAACTTTCATAATTCAGCAAACAAGAATAGTCAGTTTCAAACTTATTGAGCTTCCTAGGTATCTCTCTGGGTTTTCATCTAGAATTCAACCTATCTTTTGGGTCTCATAAAGTCCATCATTGCTTTACACCTTACATTACATTCACATTTGTCTAAACTTGAGTCAAAAGGTCACTTGCTTGTCCTCATCATACTTGGTCAACACACTACATACAACAACATTTTGCTAAGTGGTCCCTCATCAAGGTCTATCACCTTTGGGTCTCATTTGGTCTTACTTAGAGTCAAGGTTAACTTACCTCATCAAGAGAAACTATCATCTCTTTGGAAGCCACACCTACTCTACTACATACATACTTGGTCTTACACTTTGGACATTGCAAATAAACCTCAGATTCATTTACATTCCATCCAACTCTTGGTCTTCCATACTCTTTACATTTTCATCTAATCTCACACATCTTGGTCAATACCTACTTCATGGTTGAAACCCGTTCCCAAAAATCTAGAAGAGAAACTAAAGAGGCTCAAGAGTCTACAAACATGAGTTCCAATGAGTATGACAATGATATCTTTTTCAATTCTGATTATAACACATTACCTGACATGGATGCCTATAGAAACATTCCAAATATTGAGAACATGGACACTACAAATAACAATGATACACACAATGACAATATGGACAACTTTTCCGTACATTTAGCAGAAGTGGAAGACACCATTATGAATCCCCATTTCAATCGATTGGTTGAGGAAATAATGAGGAGAGATAGACAATACTTTCTACAAGTGATGGCACAAAGTGGAGCCAAGATCCCTCATGATTTTGACATGTCTCAAATAATGGAAAATTGACCTTTGCAACAAATTCACTCCAACATGGATCAAAGGAGGCCTAATAGTGGAGGCAATAGAAGACCACATATGGTGCCTGAATCACCATCATCTTTGTTTCAAAAACCAGAGGTCCCATACACACATGGTCAAGCATATGATAAACATCTTCGTAGACCATCATGGAAGTCTTATGCAGAAAAATACACTCAATCACATGCCAATTCTAAGGATCAACCACCAAAGCAATTGGATATCCAAAGGAATGCTCAAAATTTGGACACAAGGAAACCCCGTGTCAAATTTGGGGGCAACACATTAGAACAAACTCATGACATTCCTGTAGAGTATGGTATACATGGACAAAATAGATATTCCATTCCTCATCATGACTCTATACCAAGTGGTCCATATACGCATCATCATTATAGACCTCCTCAATATGAACATGTGTATGATCAATATCATCCATATATGCAACATGCTCCTCCTCCACCCGGTGGTTCAGGCATGGGGTATGGTCCAAGAAGTCGGTCTCCACCTAATAATAATTCGGAATAGCAAATCAAGGACTTACAAAAGAAAATGGAGGACATAAATACACCGAAGCCAACTTACACAATGAGACATATGTTCCTATCCATTTGACAAGAGCATTCCAATGCCTCCATTTCCTACACACTTTGTGACACCTAACTTTGATAAGTATAGAGGCAAAGGAGATCCTAAGGCACATATAAGACAATTTTTCATAGCTTGCATTGAGGTAGTAGCAAAAGAGACATATTTGATGAGATTATTCCCACAGAGCTTAGGTGATCAAACTATGGAATGGTTCTCCCAACTTCCACCTGGTATTAAGTCATGGGGTGATCTAGCAGAGGCATTTATCCAACATTTCTCATACAACATAGAGATAGACATATCAGTGAATACTTTGTGCAACACCAAGCAAAAGGATGGAGAATCTTTTTCATCATTTTTCCAAAGATAGAGGAATTTAGCCAGCAGATGCTCTTGTGAAATTCCACAAAAACAAATGGTAGAAATGTTCACTCAGAATGTTAACAAAGACATTGGTTATGACCTAAGAAAAGCTTGTTTGTCCACCTTCAAGGACGTCATTGAAAAAGGCTTAGCAACAGAGAAGGTCCTAATTGAACAAGGAGTCATTAAGATATTCAAGGAAAACAAAGATGACTTTAAAGGAAAAGATAAGCCAAGATTTTGGAATAAAAACAAGAACACAATCAATGATGGTGTTGTTGATGCCAATACAGTGCAACCCAAAATCATTTTTTCAGGATGAAGCTCTACAAACAATCAAGTGAATACTCAAACAACTTCAAAGTCACGAAGGAAGTACACCCCATTGGGAGAACCACTTGAGTCAGTTTTCAAAAAGCTAGTGGCAAACAAGATAATCACAATTCCATATTTTCCTCCATATGAGCCAAAGGTTAAACCAAATTGGTGGAATTATGATGAGTATTGTGAATTTCATAAGAGCAAAGGTCATAAAATAGGAAATTGCCATCGACTAAAGAACATCATACAAGATCTTATTAATAGAGGTGACATTGAGATCAAAGGACACTCATCCAATCAAGAACATGGGATGTTTAAGGAACCATTCCCAAAGCATGACAAGGGAAAAGCTAAAGCCACAGATGACCAAACCAACTATACCAGAGCATCTTATAACTATGATTCAACTGGTAATCACATTTCAATGGACAATTATGTCTCTACCATTATCATCAAGGACAAAACGCCTAAGAATTCTACCCAAAGACCCAAAATTGTCCTAAAAGGCATTGGATCTTCTTCCGAACCTACCTCTGAATGTAATGTTACAACTCGTCAAGGTAAATTCACTTTGCAAGGTGCTCCAGCTAAAAACACTGCTTCTTCATCAACCAAACCTGAGTATGACTTGTAGAACAGTTAGGAAAGACACCGGCACTCATCTCCATCTTTGAGCTCTTACGCATATGCCCCGCACGTAAAGCCATTCTTGACAAAATCTTGAGAGACACTTATATCCCTACTGATCTGAACGTGGACCAGTTTCAAGCCATGGTGGGATACCTTTCCATTCCACACTCTCTTACATTCATAGAAGCTGATGATGCCTCCTTAAGCCAACCACATAATGCACCTTTACACATTGAAGCCTTCCTACACAAACATCGAATAAAACGAGTCTTGATAGATGGAGGAGCTGGTCTCAATATATGTACATTGAACACTATTAAATAATTGGGATATTCTGAAAGGGTTGTGAATGCTACAAACAAAACAACCATCAAGGAATATGATGATGAAGAGCGTTCATCCAAGGGAACAGTCACCTTACCTCTCAGAGTTGGGCCAGTTACGAAGGATGTGGTTTGTCAAGTCCTAGACCTAGATCTCATATACAATATATTACTAGGACGTCCATGGACTCATGAGATGAGCGCAGTACCATCTACATATCATCGATGTATCAAGTTCCCACACAATGGAGTTGAAGTGACCGTCAAAGCTGATCCAAATCCATTCATATATTGCAAAAATCTGCAACCTAGATCAGAAATAACAATACCAGTCAATCGAGAAGTTGTTCCATCTTCAGGATATGTGGATCCAGAATCATTGAAAGCTTCTACATCAAAACAAGCAGAGCTCAAAGAAAAGTTCATGTTTAAAGACATGGGATGTGGTGAGTATATCTTTCATGTTGATCAACTCCCACTATCCCCTAAGGTATCCAGTCTACAAGAACAACCTACAAACAACTTGCAATGCTGAGGAATTGGGTGTGAACCACCTAGTGTTGTGGCTACTAAGTCTGAATGCAAATCTCCTCTAGTGGTGCAAGCATCTCTTTATATCAATAGTCCTAAGAGTGGTTCCAACGAAGAATCTATTGAGTGTATTGCCAACCCTCTTGAGAACTCACATAGCCTTACCATTTCATCCACTCATTCCATTTCCACTCCACTTCCAGACTTGGATCAACAAGAATTACAAAAGCCCTCACTCATTGGGGATCAAAAATCAAGCTATGAAAAGAAAAATCTAAAAGTCAAAAATAAAGAGAAGTTTTGTAGTCCAAATCGAAATCAAAAGCTATTGGACTCTGCAAAAATCAAAGTCAAGGATAAAACTCATATGAAGAAAAAAGAGAAAGAGTTGATCTCCCCTAATATCAAAATAACTGGGGGCAAAAGTTCTACAATTTCAAGTAAAAAAGAACACTTGTTGATCCTACGTCTCTATCATGCTATCCTACTTTCACTTCTTTTCACAATCACAAGCCTTCATAACTCATCCACTTGTTCCACACATCCTTTCCCTTCTGGCGATACATCATGGACCTTTAATGGAGCTTCCTCGAAGGAATTTGTTGTCAGGGATGCCCAAACTTCTTTAGGTGACACGCATACAGGCCTACGTAGTCCACATGCTAGTAATTCTATCTTAGTTCCTTTATCAAGGAAGACAATCACTCGAGCTATACATCATTCAGTCAAGGAATGACACAACTACAATCAAAAGGTCAAGCCTCTCACATTTGAGGTGAGTGACTTAGTTCTCAGAGAAAATCCTAAAAATCAGCAAGACAGAAAGAAGAAGGGCAAGTTTGAACCAAACTGGCTTGGTCCTTACATCATCACAGCAGCATATGGATCTGGTGCATATCAGCTCTCAACCATAGAGGGTGAACCTTTGGAGGATCCTATCAACAGCATGCATCTTCGCAGGTTTTACACATAGCTCTTCAAAGTATCCTAATTCAAAAATACAAAAAAATACAAAAATACAAAAAAAAAAAAAATCAAAAAAAAAAAAGTAAAGAAATTTTTTTTCGTCCAATGATGAAAACCACTTTGGTGGCGCCCTAGGCAAGTACCATGGTGAAAACTGGGTCACCGGCGCCATGTGTAGAGACATTGCTCCTCCCTCCTTCAGGATTCCATTTCATCCTTTCACTTTGCACACACTCACATCCTATCCATTCATAATAAACTTACCCATTCCCATCATGGCTTGCTATTGATCTACCCAAGATTGGTTAACCATTCATAATAAACCTCCCTTTTCACCCCTTTCCATCCATAAGAAATCAACTCCTATCTGTGGCTAAGGCAAATCCTACGTCTAGTGATGGGTGTGGAACTAAGAACATCACACATTCTGAGGAGTACAATTTCTTCCAAATTTTCTTCAGTCTATCCGCACACAATCCGCAATAAAGCAACATTTGCATCATAGATCCGCAATAAAGTTTCATCTTCTCTGTAATAAAGTATCAGTTGCATGGATTCAGGCAGTTTCAGATGAGACACAGCAGCAACAATGGGCTTCAACAAATCAAATCTTTCAACAGACTCAGACAACATATGGTTCAGTGCTATCTATCCTTTTTGTGAAAGTAAACATTTTGACCACAATCAAATACGACTTATACAAGTGACAAGAGACACTAAACTCGAGGACTACAGTGGATGTTGGTGTCGAGTCTTGGTTTTCTTTTGATTTTATCTTTTTGGTGACATGTCTTTTAGCTTTTCGAGGATGTCTCTGACTAGGGATTCTATCTCCAGGATATCTTTGACTAGAAAGGCGAGGATGGGGTATCGTCACCTATTTTTCTTTTGTTGTTTGTGGATTGTCTCTTAGTAATGCTATGACTTGTCCAAGGATATGAGGACACTGTGAGTCTAGTGTGAATTGGGGCATTCCTTGTTTGTGACTGTCTTATCTCCATGCAAACGAGTACAATGACTTTCTGGGTCGAACATATGCCTCAATTGTCATAACCTACTTGCCATAATAAAGTTCAATGATGATAACACACAAGAAGCTCTTTCACTTTCATATCTTCTATCGTCCATCCCCATTTCTTGATTGACCTCCATCGTCCTTCGTGAGTCCGTGTAACCCACTATCACATGATTGAGTATAATGACACACCAAAAATATTTGCATTTTATGTAGTTGCACCTGCATTACCACATATTAATCATTTCATACATACATATAGATATCACAATTGCATCACATCCTGCACACAACACATGTTAGCACATTTTACATTCTCATCATGTAAATAGTTCATTGCATTATCATATTCATCTACATTTCATACATTCACATTTGCATTTGCATAACATATAAAACATAAAAGAACAAAAATATTGCATTTTCATCATGTACATATTTGCATCCATATCATAACCATCACATAGAAACATACATCATAGGAACATAAGCATCACATAGGTACAAATGCATATAGTTGCCGCAACGATGAATCATCTCATATATATATAATCATAAGTGTCATGATACAATGATGTCAAAATCATATGGCTACAATCACCCGAAGGTGTCTATATCGTAATACAAAATGGTACAAAACTGATACATAGGGAGCCCTCTATGGCTATGATGAATTCCCTCCCTCAGAGCCGCCTGGCCTCGATGGAGTCTGAGCCCTAGAAGGACCCACCCCAGGATCATCTCTCCTGCCCCCTCTATCTGGTGGTGGTGGCGGACCCATAACCCCACCGTTGGACGCCTGTCTCCTCTGACTCCCTCCAGTAGTCTTTGTTGTTCGCGATGGTCTGTGGAAGCTCCTCACCCACTGCTCTGGTGGCACTGCCCCGTAGTATAGGTCTCGCCAATAACCTATCTCCTCCCCTGCTCGCAGAACATAGGCGTATCCAGCCCCTGTGTCCTCTGTCGCTGTCTCCCAGCCCTCAATGTTGTCTCAGCCTCAGTATAGCGCTGGATAGCCTGATCTCGCTCCATCTCAGTATCCCTCAGCCATCTCCTGAGCCTAGTTGTCTCCCTCTCCAGATCTTGGATCTCATCTGCCTGTCCCTGGCAGATCTCCCTCAGCTCAAATAGCTCATCCTCCTCCTCCTCGACCCCCTTTGCCTGTGGCTCCCCCTGTACTGGTGGTTGTGCCTGTGCCTGTGCCTCTTCCTGTACCTGTACCTGCCTTTGTCCCTATCCCTGCACCTGTCTAGGACCCTATGCTGTTGGCACTTGTAATGGCAATCCACTGTGACCCCTCACCACCCAAGCCTGTCTCTCCTCCCCACCCTCTCTCTGTGGAGCCACTCTCCTCTCTCCAACTACACCCTGCCTCCTTCGTCAACCTCTACCTCCACCATCTCCATCATCATCCTCATCCCCTTTTCCATCTCCATCTATCTGCTCACTTGGGTCTGTCAGACATGGAAATGGATGCTCTGCCCAATATGCAGTATACTCTGCATCCATCCCTGCATCCTCAATCTCAGGCCACATAACACATGGCATGGGCACCATCTCTACCAGCTGCATCACGGCCTGATCATATGATAATAGTGGCCCAAAGTGTGTCTGGTCTCGTACTGTCCACGCATACATACCAGAACCCTGTGGCATCCGCTAGATCCTGTCAAACTGCCTGCATACCCTGTCCACTAACTGCCTCTCCAGTACATAGGGTGTCCGCCCAATCAGATATCTGCTCCTGAAGGTATAAGGTAGCTCCATTGCATCATCCTCCCACTGCTCGCACTCGTGGTACAGCCTCCATATCACAGTGTCAATCTCATCGATCACTCGACGCCAGTGCTCCAACCTGCCAATCTGTGGTTGTGAGTTAATCATATCATATAAATGAACAAAACTGCGTCCATGACCCCGGCCTCTGAAATGTACCGGTCGTGTGACTGGCAGATGCTCATATGCCCAAACCTGCAACAATGTAACTCCGCAGCCCAATCCTACGGATCCATGATAAACAAACTGATGAAGCTCATAGTATAAGTGTGCCAGCACGCATGGTCCCCAGACATATCTGGTATGTTGTGTAACCAGTGTCTCCAAGGTGCTCCCCCAAACCACAGCCAACCCCTGTGTCGCCCTGTCTGGACACAGGAACCCACTGATCACTCCTCCTAACACTGCTGGTAGTGCCAATCCTGTCGCTGTCATCCCATGCCACGTGTCTAGCCCTCATCTCCAGTCCCGGATCCCGGAACACTCATCTCAATGCCTCCCTGTCTCCATCTCGATCATAGGGTATCAGCTCCCCATCGATCGGTATCCGCAGTATCCTGTACACATCCTCTAAGGTGACTGTCATCTCACCCATAGGCAAATGAAATGTGCATGTCTCAGAATGCCACCTCTCAGCCAATGCAATCAGCAAACCCATGTTCGCCCAAAACTCAGGCACATACAGAATATATCTCAGATCCATAACCTTAATGGCAGCCCTGTCCTCGAATGTCAACTTTGGTCATAACCTCTGAGTCAATGGGAATCTCTCCCGTGACTCCAGCATAGGCAAGTACTCCTGCAGTCAAGCAAATCAATCATGTCAGTCAAAGTGACACTCACTGTTCATCACAAAGTGTTGCTCTCTATCCTAGTGACACTCATTGTTCATCACAAAGTGTTGCTATCTATCCTAGTGACACTCATTGTTCATCACAAAGTGTCGCTATCTATCCTAGTGACACTCACTGTTCATCACAAAGTGTTGCTATTTATCCTAGTGGTACTCCCTGTTTATCACAAAGTACTATGTGTTCTTGCACTCCCTGTTCATCACAAAGTGTTGCTCATATTTGCACTCACTGTTCACCACAAAGTGCTACTCTTTTTTTTAGTACTCCCTATTCATCACAAAGTACTATGTCTTGGTACTCCCTATTCATCACAAAGTGCCTCGATTTATCTTATCCTAGGGCCTCTGCTTGAGTGTATCCTCTTGAGTAGTTTCCTAATTGGCAACGTATGTTCTATCACAGAATTATCAATCCTAGCCCTATCTGCTATCCTAGTCTTCCCTAGAGGACCTGCTTGAGTGTATCCTCTCAGCAGCTTATCCAATCGACAGCGTATGTTCATCACAGAACTGTCGATTTGACCTTGAAGACATAAACGCACCTTCATGACATAAACGCACTTAAAGACTGCACAGATGTGCCTGCTCTGCACAGACGCGCCTGAAATACACAAACGTGACTCTGTTCTGCACAGATGCGCCTGCTCTGCACAGACGTGCCCACATTTCAAAAATGTGCCTGCACAACGTAGACGTGCTCGCATCTGGCACAGACGCTTTTCCCAGCATAGCCGCGCCTAGCCAACCTAGACGCACCTGGCACCAACGCAGACGTACCTACATGTTTTTGACATTTTTGGACATTATCCTAAAGCGCATTTATTGCACTACCTAAGATGCATTAATGAAAACAATTAATGCGACAAAGTACAAAAAGGTTTTGTGGTATTCATCGGCTCTCTTGCGTCGGCTGGCCTCTGAAATCGGCGAACACGATCAAATCTATGCACCAATGCCATCGTTGCTGACTGCTGCTACTCTATTCTCGCTCTGCACTCTGATCTCTTGGATGTGTGGATGACAATGAGGATGTTTTCCCCTCATGGTCTATTTTATATACTACCTTGGCCCTGGCCCTAGCCCTCATCTCCCGAGTCAGTCTTCGTTATCCCGTGACTCTGTCACTCTATCCTATCCAGTTAGTCCATTCTAACCCTTTCTTTCTTACCGAGAGATTGTCTGCGATCTTTCCATACATTCTCATCCAATCTCTCGAGGGGGCATATCATTCCCATCTTGGGGCAACTTTGTATCAGTTTATCTTATCTTCTTTGAAACAACGCGACAAGCTGCATTGTCTCAAAGAGGGGCAAAATGTAAACACCTAAAATTGTCCAGTCTTTATTTATTTAATTATCTTTAGCCTAACTCTTCTATTAATTGAATAAATCTTTATTTATTTAATTAATTCATTTATCCTCTTCTAGCCTTATTTCTCATTTAAATAAATACATTTATTTATTTAAATTACCCTTTTCCTAAAGTAAATAAATATCTTATTTATTTAATTGATCCCACTTCCTCTATTAATTAAATAAAACTTTATTTATTTAACTAATTCATTAGCCTTTTCCACCCATGACACATGTCATTCATCTCTTAATTCCTACACTACCTACCCTCTTATTATTTTCTTATTTCTTTTACCTACCCTCTAATCATAGCCGACCATTTATCTTTTACACCTCTCAATCTTATCCCTCCATTTCTTATGGTGTCTTCTATATAAGGAGATGCTTCCTTCATTATCAACCATGACTAACTCAATTACGCACTCGACTACACTATGCTTTTGAACTTTCATATGTGATCCTACTTGCAACCACATTTTCGTTCTTTGTTGAGCTCTTGTGCACACATAAAATCTGAGAGCAAATATATCAAGCAAGATCAATGGAGATAGGAAGAATGGGGATCCAAACCCTATTGGACATGTGATGGTATAATCTTTGTGATTTCATTTGATTTGCATTGTCTTAGGTAATCTTCATATGTTATGGTGGATCTTTGTTGTTGTTAGGCTAGGGTTTTGTGGTTGAATTCCTTATAGCCTTTCAATATTATTGTTATCCATTTTCACCATATACAATAGCCATTGTCGAAAGAGTTCATAACGTTGTCAAAATTCTGACGCAAATGGCATCGTTGAGAAGACTGACGACAAGTTTTCGATGGTTAAATTGGTCGGAAGTCCAACGTGGTGTCGTCGGACTACCGACAATTTTCCGTCAGAAATTAGGCCCAGATGTACTTGTGTGAAGTGTTTCATTACACTTGTTAAGAGGGCCATGATGGCTCCTCATCATCACATGACCCTCCTTGTGTTCCTCTGCGGTTTAGGTGCTCCTACACCACTTGTGACCTCTCTTTCAAGAGTACAAGTTCTCCACCACTAGGCCAACTCAGGCTATCTTCGAACTCATGCATTGCCACTACTTTGTAGGCATTGATATCACTGTTTCATAGAGCAGTAAACTATCAATATATATGCATCCACATTATCTTGGTTTATTTCTAACTTTGGGAATCATGGTGTTAAGTATTAATGGTGTCACTGTCCTCATACTACAGTGGTCACTACTTTGATCTTATCAGAGTGCTTTGACATTGTTGTAATATAGCTACTGCTCTTGTGATCCGTCAATGACTGTTGCTCATGATGATAGTGATGTCTCCTGTTTTGGTCATGCCTAGTAAAAAATCTATACCTATGCTTTAAGATTTCTTATTAACTTGAAATTGGCGTATGTTTATCTCCACAAAACCTCGAATTACCCATCCCTGGGACATCCCTGCACCGGGTACTTGGATTACCCAAGTACTATGTTAATATGTTGAATGTTCAATGGTTTTTGTTTGTTTTAAAAAAAATCTATGTTTAAGTATTTCAATTTGGTATATTATATTGAAACATCATTTCATAACTAACATTTCAAGTTCTTTATAATTAGTTCTAAGAAGACTTTCATACTTGCGATATCATTTTGCTTAGTTTGTGAAGGTTATAGACCGAAGTTTCCATAGCCCAATTTTTTTGCCTGTGAAGAAAGATCATGTCAGATAATATCAGCAAAGAACAAAATAAGGAGACAATTGCTAGATTGTGGTCTAGCTTGAAAACAAAAGGTGATGGAAAACGTTATTGTCCCTGCAAAAATTGTAAGGGCTTAAAGACTAGAAGGCTTTTAATCACAACAGCTGAGAAACATTGTAGGCAGCATGGTCACATTGAAGGGGGGCATGATTATCATCCATTGGTAAGTTGTTCATTATATCGTTTTAACAATTTATATACATAAGAAATCACTTGATGATGAGATCATGATCATGGTTTATTTATGTCGATCATTTTTATATAGAGGGAGCACCCTAGGGCACATGATATGAACTACCACAACCCGAAGAATGTGGTTTTCCAAGTGGAGGAACATGGAGGTGTGAATATCGAAGCTGAAGATAATGATCCTATGGAAGAAGATGATCATGCACCAGAAAACATAATTGAAGATGATGGTACAAATACATTGATCCACCACACATTTAGTGCTAGCGCAAATGATTATGATGATCAAGATGACTGATGTTATTCCTGATGTACCTCTACTTGAGGAGGCACACGAGCCTCTTTACGAAGGCTCCCAAACAACTCTTCTCTCTGTTGTATTGTTGTTGGTGAACTTGAAGGTTATGAACAATTTATCCAACATAACAATCTCACATGTGTTAAGGTATTTCATATATGTCATCTTTTTTCATCTATTTTTGTTGTTATTTCATTATAGTTAATAAAGGGTGAAACATGCACCATTAAGATTCTTTATATTAATAAATTATATTTTTGGTTGTAGATTGATAGGTGAGTTTTTGTTACCACCATAAAATATTCTACCTTGCTCATATCGAGAATTATTTGCCATTATGAAAGATATTGGAATGGAGTATGAAGCAATAGATGCATGTCCCAATGATCATATTATATATCATAAACAACATGAATTTGCAACATGTTGGTTAATAGATTTGAATTTTATACATTCTAATTCTTTGACTTCTACATGCCCATAAACAAAAGACAACAACACACCAATAGTCAAGGATAACTGCTTAAACAGTTAACCTTTGTATACGGGTACAGCTCCCCACAAATGATTTTCAATAAGCTTAAATTACGACAATTCTCATGCACACTTTTTGCCAGAAAGTATTAAAGCCATTTAAGCATTCATATGTCAACACAAAATGAACATTGCAATATTTTCAAGCACGGATTTCTTCTTAAATCTCACAGACTTTCATTCTTCTAATCGGCAAGACAGACATTTCAAAATTTTTCCTTTTACACACACATATACACTGTATTAGAAAGATAACAAATTCCGCATTGAGTCAAATCCTCATAGAGATTCACACTTCAAATCATAAACAAACATATTTATAAGACGGAAAATGCTGCAATTTCATTCACAGATCAATTTGTCTTTCTTTTTCAAAGTACGTAGTATTGCAAAAATATAAAAGATTTATGTTCTATCTTAACCCAAAAATTCTCAAACCTTTTACAAGGATTTTTAATCAAGTATATATAGCTGCCAGGCTATGATAGTTTGTTACAATTAACCCAGCGTAAAAAGATTAACTCTCTACGAGAGTTACAAAATTCTATCCTTAAAACTGAAAAACAACTAATAAATAGGAAAAGCGGCATAATCCGCGAGCAACGGTGATGCGATTAGGCTCCTGCAAACAACGTGGCCTCCACCTGTTTAGCCTGAGGTGAAGGAGTGCTTCAAATATTTCACCATTCCAAATGAGCTGAGGAGAAGTTGAGAATAAGCTGATAATGTGGAAGACCGATATGAAGTATTCATTACTTCCATACTTCTTTCTTTTTGCTCACCTACACAACCTTTCCCTTATGTGTCTCAAGATGATCGAATCAAACGACTAGCATGGATTTGATTCATGCAATTTTTGAGAAATCCTCTATTGTTAAGGATTTCGCTTCCTGGATTTGTTGCACTCGATCCTTGAAAGCTTGAATCATATCAGATGAATCTTCTACGTCTTCTTATCTTCTTTTAGGAGTTGGATATATATGCACTTCATATCTTTCTGCATAGTATTAATCAGTTATTTTAATTCCTTCAAGAGCTTGATGGATTATTCATGTCCCTGTTCAATAATTGAATTCCTCCACTCAATATTTTCTTTGCACACGAAAAGCACATTATTGTCAAGACCATGTACTGGCTTTTCTGCCAAGAAGTTCATGACTCCATACCTCTAAGTATCCCTCATTTGCTTTAGTACAGCCACCCACTTGCTTTTCTATTTTTCCCAAGAAATTATTTCTATTTCCAACTCCTTGCCCACAGACTGCATTTTCAAATACTTTAACCAGATCGGAAATGTTTCTTGTAAATTGTTGGGCAATTGATTCCAGTCATTCACTGAAGACGTCTACTACCATCCAACTTCTTTGAACTTGATCAAGCAGTCTCTGGTTCATTGGGGACCTTGGATCAAATGATAAAGGAACTTGAGAAAGCGGTTGTGGATTAGGATCTTGTATAGCATTGATGTACTGGGCCATTTACACTATGATCTGCTTCATTTCATTTTTATCCTTTTCATCTTTCCAAGTTCTGGTTAGAATTATCTTGGTTGAAGTCTCCAGGTGCTTGGCATCCGCAGCTTGAGAGGTCACCCCTAAATCAATCTCCTCAATAACGAAGTCCTTCTTAGTAATATTCTCAAGATCTTTATATGTTGGGGGTTTGGCCACCTCTGCAATCCAATGTCATGTTTGGTCATCCACATCTATCATCACTTCAGTCTTAAGTCTCTTGGACTTTGATGTTCTTCCTAGACATTTACTGACCATATCATCTATAGGAATTGAGATTGGGATCACGTTTCTTTTCTTGGTAAGCGAAGCACTTAACCATTTGGGAACAGTAGATGTTTCCCTAGGTGAAGGTGATTGTTGGTTAGTGATGACAACGACCATGGCGGTCACAAGATCCTCAGCTTCTTGGGCTTCCTTTCCCTTATCAGTAGCATCAACAATGAGCTTGTCTTGCATTTGAGCATCCATCATCCCTTGAGTTTCTTCTTCAGAGTCCAAATCTACTACAAGGGGACTTGTCGGGAGCTTCTGACTACTCTTCTTACTATGAGATCTAGTGACACGAGCAGGGGAGGAACTCAATGAAGATTCTCCTAAGTTTGCAATTTTGGTTTTCTCAATCCTTTGTTTCTCATTACCTACAATATCAATAGCAATGTCAGAAGAAGGAAGAGATACTTGAGAAGTTGCACGAGTTCGACCAAATCTTCTACTCTTTGGTGTAGACATGGACTGTTGTCCAAAACAGCGGTCTTTCAACCATCTTTCTATCTATTTAATCACATTGAAAGTTCTAGCCTGAATGTTGTCATCCCCTTTTCTATCCCAATCAACCTCTAAGATAGGTTGCCCCTGTATCTTCTCGTTGAACTCAGGATCAACAACTTCCTCGCCTTCGTCCTCTTGTACGTCAAATATATTCATGGATAGACCCAATGTCACAATTTGGTGAACTGTGAACCTCTACCACAATCTTCTTCTAACTTGAAATTCATCATCACAGTTCTCCCAGTAATATTCTAGCTGAGGTTCATGACAAAAACCATCATCAACATTTAAGTTCTCTATAGAAAACCTTCGGCTATCAAATTTATGTCTAGAAACATATAGCTGCAGATTGAACTTCTTGAATTCAAGTTCAAGGTTCAAGGCATCTAAAATGGATCTATAGCTATAGTATCCCAGCTCTACTGGAAAGACAGCCCCAGACTTTCCTCCACTTCTCTCATCAATATAAGCTAGTTATCGACTAACTTCAATTAAAATATAGCTATCAAGAGCATACCTGGGTAAACTAAAAGGCTTACCCTAAAAGCCGCCAACTCTAATATAGGTGAATTGAGCAAACTGGATGAAGAAACTACCATAAATACCAATAAATTCCATTTCTTATGTTGACAATCTCTTGTTTGTGCTACCCTGCAACTCATGAACCAATCTTTCTGCAAAAATGTCATTCCATCTCATGAAGTTTTCACCATATCTATGCTACTGCAAGTGAGGAGAGTATTCATATACCCTTATTCTATCAATCCAAGGTTCATGGTGTAAGTCATTGCAATCTCGAGTACAAGACAACATATAAAACAGGTACGAGGACATATAAAAAACCACTCATCCCTACAAATTTATTTAAACTCTCATGCAGTCTCTTTACAACAACTTGTCCCCAATCTAGGTATGCACTTACATTCAATGTGACTTGGATGTAGAAATACATCCAGTCTTCCCAATAAAAGGCATGAGCATTTCCTTTTAATCTATTCAACAAAACAACAATATCTCGTACCTTTGTTATAAAATGCTCTCTGGTGAGTGGCCTTGGTAACCTGGAACCTCCTTTTTGAATTTTCAATAACCAGTTCCTAGCAATTACACTTCTATAAGTGCTCTTCTTCTCAGAAAAAAAAGAGTATGAAGTATCAATGGTCCAATCTTCATACAGCTCCTTATGAGGAATGCCCATGGCTGCCATTATGGTTTCCCTATCAATTTTCAACAGCACCTCACCATTGATGTCTCTAATACACATGTGTTATGCATCTTACCAGTTCATACATTCTAAAACTAGCTTCGGGCATGGTCCAACAACGGGAAATGCAACAACCTCAACCAAACCACTTCTTACAATTTTCTCCATCATGGAATTTTGCGCTGGGTTCTTAACTCTTTCAAGGAAATCAGATAGGTTTGCTTGTGCTAATGAAGTGTCACCCATCTCTAGAAGCGGGCTAACTAAATGGGAAGTGCGCCCCAATTTCGGGAGAGTTGGCCTCATGATGGCCCCTCTCATATTTATCAAATAATTTCAAGAATGAATTCTTCTACACAACAAAGGGAACGAACAACAACTAGCTTCTGAACAAGTAAATACAACAGAAGAAGAAACAAATGAAACTAACCTGATCCCGACAACAAATTCTCAAAAAAAAATTGAATGCAGATACAATACCGCTGGCTTCCCTCGCTTTTACGGCTACTGAGAAGTTACTAGAAAGATTGCTAGCTTTTACAACAAAAACGGACAAAATCACACTCAAATCCTAGCTAGTTGTACTAATTAAGTAAGCTCGTGTGAATTGACACTTGATTTGATGTATAACCATCATGCATTTAATTTTGGGTCATTTCATCACATGACTCACGAATTACCCAGATTGTTTGCCATAATTAGAAACTAACATTTTGAACTACCTAGAATATTCTTCTTTCCCGCCACCATTTTTCCTCCATAATACATGCACCACTTCTACATGAAACCTCAGACTAATAATTTCAAACTTTGAACCTTGAACCAAGAACCGAAAGGTTCAGAGATTCAAGTTCAACTTTGAGGAATAACATAGAATAGAACATAAAATGGTCTCCATGACAAAACAACAAAAGGAGTTCAAAGGTTCAAGTTCAATACGAATCTTTCAACAAAGCGCTTGCCTTTACCATGAAAAAAATCCGCGAAGACAACTATCTTTTAAAAGTGCGCTTTGAACTTGAACTTTGAACTAAGGGAAGGTTCAATGACTTGAGTTCAAAGGGAGGAAATACACGACCGAAAAGGGAAAATAAACATTAAAGGGCGACCTTCGAATTAAAACTTGAAGAAAAGAAAGGAGGACTAACACAACAGAATGCCCTGAATGTCATATGAGTAGATATCGAACAGATCAACTAACAAAAAAGGTGCCTCGCAAGGTTCTTCCTTATATTCTCATTATTCCATGTTTGCAACGATTATTTAGGTGTGAAACCTTGGCGCAATTTATGGATTACCATGCATGCAATGGAAGTCAAGATGACATTATTCGAATGCCTATGGATGGTTATGCGTTTATGGACATAGACGAAAAGTGGCCACACTTTAAAGGAGAACCTTGTAATCTCAGGCTTTCATTGGCAGTGGACAGTGTCAATCCATTTGGAGAGCTAAGATCTACTTACTCGGTGTGGCCTGTTTTTGTTATCAACAATAACATTCCTCCATGGATGTCAGTAAAGAGGGAGCACATAATGTTGGCAATGATTGTTCCAGGTATTTTTTTCTTTTAATAGTCATCTACATTAAATTATAAATATTGCAGCAAAATGGTCATAATAATTATGTAATGTTTTTGTTCATTCAACTAGGTAAGTACCAAGTTAAAGATATGAATGCATATATTGAGCCTCTTATCGACGAGTTGTTGGAGTTATGGAATAGTGTCACTATGTATGACGTCTCTAGACCAATAGGACAAAGACAATTTCAATTCCATGCAATGCTTGTATGGACAATTCATGATGCCCCAGGGCTCACACATTTTTTTGGTATATTATAGTATTCAACTTGCGCATAATTATAAATATAAAAATTATGATATTTAATCCAATTATACATGATCTTGTAGGTCTTCAAACAAAGGGAAAATTTGCATGTCCAGTTTGTGATCCAAAGATAAAATCTCGTCATTCAAAAAGTTTACGAAAGCAGGTGTTTGATGAGTATAGGCACTTCCTCCACAAAAATCATAAGGATCATTTTTCATTGTAGCACTTCGAAAGTGGAAAAAATTTAGTCATTTTAGAATTAAGGAGTTGGATAATATCATAATTAAGTTAAATGATTAAAACTATATTAACAAATTCAAAAAACAATGAATAATATAATTAGATGTAGAAGCTTTCGGGATTGAAAACACTATCTATTTGATGCTCTTGGTATTAATCATTTTGAAGAACTCGATATCCTAATATGGAATATCATAAGTTATTTAATAACAAATGTGGATTGTGTTTTTTTAAACATTAACGTGTAATCACTTAATGTAGTATCATTGTGGATGGTGACATCTATTGGTACATTAGTCTCTAATAAAGTGTCATTAAAAACTCATGTTATGTAAAGTTAGTAAAAATATTTAAATTATAAAATACTAGATATTATGTAGAGAAATGAGATTTAAAATAAAGTAATATATTTTATAATATTTCTAGATAAGATGACATAGATGCCATAATATGAATATTAGAGGAAATTTTATTAGGAAACCCAATTGACAAGTATAAGGATTTTATGATCATGTAAAAGAAGAGGAGGTAAAATATTTGAGTTCTTGTGAGGATGACTTAATGAGGTGCCCAATTATATATATTTTTTTGTAAATGAAACATTTTTTTTTATGTTTTGAAAAAACCAGTTCAACCTTGAATTTAATTAGGGTTAGGGTTGGAGTTAAGGTTGGGGTTATTGCTCAATTCGAGTTGGGTTAGGGATACGGTTCAATTAGGGTTATGTTTTTGGTTAGGTAAGCTAAGTGTTCAATGATAATTATATTTCAATTCAAATTACAAATCAATTAGAGAAATTATTGCCAGGATTAGGGTTATAGTTCAATTAGCCTTATAAATCAATTAAGGCTATACATAAAGTTTAATTATGGTTAGCGTTAATTTAAGATAAAATTATGTATGGGATTCATAGTAGTGTTTGCTAAGACTTCAATTTAGATTAAACAAAATAAATAAAATAAAATAGACACCTAAAATTTAATATTTCTTACTATCCTCTACATAGATATCTCTATATATAGATATGACAATATTACACTAGAGATGTCTATAATCATATGATGAAACTTAGAAGCTTGTGTGCATTAAATAAAAATCCTTGGAAATTGTTTATTTTCAAAACAACGCACAATTCAACATATCAAATTAATTTATCATTACAAAATGGGGAAAAAAAAAAAATCCCAATACCAAAATCTTTTTTGAAAGGCAAGACACCCAATTGCAGCAATATTCAGCAATATTCAGTGATTCATTTTGAGTCCATAAAAACCTTTCTAATGAATATGGAATTATCTTCATCATTTTTTTTTAAATTGATATTCAAACCTCCTTCCAAGTTAAACCAATCAACAAAGAGATTAGTACATTTAACATTACCTTTCACTACAAACGGATATAGGAATCTACTTCCAAAATATGTGTGTAGCACACAAAAAGACATATAGTTGTCCTGCACTAGGGTATCTTTATCACTTAATGAACATTGATTTTTATTATAAAACTTCAATGGTCAAATACCCAATTTGACAAGTCATAAATAATAGAATATGCATGGAAACTAATAATGTTTATTAAAGAGAGTTTTGACAAAATTCATTTGATTATTATTAGTCTAATGTTCTTGAGAATTTAAGTTTTTATTTTCCAATTTTTTTAGGGAAGGGCTTTTGAGAAAATTTATAATCTTTCAAGATATAATCATATTCAAATTTTCTCTTAAGATCAATATAAAATGGCCTTACTAGTTCTTGGGGCACTTTCAATTATCAAGTCATGGCATTTGGGCTAAAAAATATAGGGAAACTTAATAAAGAAAAATGACATTGATATTGAATGATATATTACACAAAATCCTAGAAGACTACATGTAGATGACATATCAACTAAGTTAAAAAGAAGAGAACATCTATATATATTTGTGAGTGATTGTTTGAATGCTTGAGTAGATATAAGTTATGGCTTAATCTAAGAAGTGTGTCTTTGATGTCACATCTAGAAAACATCTAGGATTCATTATCTCCATATGAGGCATTGATGTTGATCCAACAAATGTAAAATCATTTTAGAGATACTGCCACTATAAAATCTTACAATACTACAAAGAATTCAGGGAAAATTATTAGTATGAGAAGATCCTTTTTCATAAACTTCACACATAATAATAGGAATAATATATTGTAGAAGATATATATCACATGATATAAGATCTATGTATGTGGGCCAACATGCCCTAATATCCAAAATATGTCGAAATAGTAAACCCTTAAGGTAGGGTATCACCATACAATACTCCTGATATACTTAATTAAATAAATTATTCATATGACCCAATATGACTAACTTAAGGGATGTATGCCACATTTCGACATCTCCATCCATTTTTAGAAATATCGTATAATATCATATTCCTAGTTACATAGCATGCCATCCCTCTGTGACATGTTCCGTCCTTGAAACATGAGAACAAGCCAAAGATTATGATTATCACAAGTTATTAAAAATATGATGCAATGAACAATTATCAAACCATCCATAGTTTATCCTTGTTCTGCCTTTTTCTTGATAATTCTTGGATCCTATTTATGATCCATAATTTGTTGCACCACTTTGATTACATTGCTTATCATAGTAAGTCATCGTCCACTTCCATGAGTAGCTATTATTTTTGTGATACCACTTATTGGTATAATTGCTTCTTTGATTTAATGCTTTAAATGAGTTAAGGTTAGAATCATTCCACCACACAGAGATTGTGCAATATTAGAGGACTAAATGGCATGACCAGTTCATCAAAATTAAAGAATTTCATGAAGGTGATTGGGTATTGCTATCTGATTCTAGATATAAGGACCATAAAGGTAAACTACAAACAACGTGGCTAGATCCTTATGAAATAAAAAATTTCCCAAATGGAGCTATAAAACTTACAATCATTGATCTCATTCGATTTTCCTTAATGGTCAATGGACATAGCCTAAAGCTCTACAAGAAGCCATAAAATAAGGAGATTGATTGTCATGCATAAAACCCATTTAAAAACATCATATGCATGAATATTCAGTAGCTAAAAACATGAACAATTAAAATAAAATTGTACATGGCACAACCATTGTTCTACATATATTTCTACTAATAGCTACCATCAGAAGAAAGAATTGAGAAATCAATTGTAGTTAGTCCAAAAAAAAAGAGTAAAGAGTAGCTATGACAAGTTTCAGTAATAATTAAAAATGAATTTAGAATAAAATTGTACAAGGAAGAAAAAGCTCTTCAACATAGGATGGATAGAGACATAATCAATAAAGAGTCATTTGACCATGCATAATTGCTAATAGATTGGGATCGCTTGCCCTTTTTTGAGAAAGTGGGATTGGTAGACTATTTTCCAAGGATGATCGAGTATAATGAGGCAATAACATAACAATTTACAAAAAAATTGTAGAAAAATGAAGCCATGGTTAGGAGAGTGAGTGTCCATGCTTTAGAAGTTGAAATTGTAGAGGTTTCTAGGTTTATTTCAATTGGAGAAGAGTTTCCAGTCTCAATGGATGTAGTGGTAATTTGGGCTTAATTTGAACAACATGGTGATGAGTTTGACTCTCAACACGAAGTAATAAATAATTGCATAACAATGAAGCCATGGTTAGGAGATTAAGTGTTCATGCTTTGAAAGCTGCAATTGTAGAGGTTTCTAGGTTGATTTCAAGTGGAGAGGAGTTTCCAGTCTCAATGGATGTAGTGCCAATTTGGGTTGAATTTGCACGACATGGTGATGAGTTTGACTCCTCAACACAAAGTACTAAATAATTGCAGAACAATGAATCCATGGTTAGGAGACTGGGTATTCATGCTTTGAAAATTGCAATTGTAGAGGTTTCTAGGTTGATTTCAAGTGGAGAAGAGTTTCCAGTCTCAATGGTTGTTGTTAGTGCAATCAACAATCTCCAAAACACATCTTTATCCTTGCTTTATGAAGCTTTGTTTATCGCATGCTTTGTTCTGTAATTTGAAATCTGTTGTTGCTCAGTTTTATTGTAAGCTAACAAAGGATTCGTTGATTCCTAAAAAGCCCTCACTTTTCCTTTGTTTTATGCTTTCGCGGAGGTTTTATATATTATAATTCATTCATTTGTAAATTATCAATCAATTAATGAACAAGTTTTCATTCTTATTGCTCTCAATTTTCTCCTCTTTTACTACAAGTTGTGTTCTTATTTTCCAACTAGATCCTCTTGTGCGGGTTCAAATAAAATTTTGCATGGTATCAAAGTGCACGGGTGTTGGAAAGAAGCATAACACTCTTTTGCAGTCTTTGAATATTACAGCTGATTTAGAATGAAATTTTTCATTGTCTTGGGGGTTATCTATTAATTTTGTTTATGTATCCATGAACTAAAATAGAGTTCTAAAAGGGGGTAATCTAAGTCTAGAATGGGAATAAAATATTATCCATCTTTTATCACTTTGGAAGAAGGAAACTACAAGTCTTGGCAAGAAGCAATCCTAAAGTGTTGTCAATGGATTCATCTATTGCCACATTAGTATGGGATTATTCCTTAACCAAGTACTTGTTGACAAAAATATGCATGGGATAGTAGAAATGATCATGTCTTAGGATTAATTGGTAAAGTGTTGGGGATCACACATCATGGGCTCTATCACTTAGTGAGTTCCCTCACATTCTTTGGGCCACTTTATGGGAAATGTATGGAGATCCCACTGAATGTCCATTCCCATATGATCCAACTATAGATATGCTTCTCTCCCTTGATAATGATGATGATCCTATGTATGATGATAACATTGAAGAGGTGCAATGTGGGAAAAGATGAATGATGGAGAGATCAAGAGGAAAGATTTTCTTCCCTCCAAGGAGAGATGAAAGTTTCACTACGGATTTCCCTTCAATAACCTCACGCACATTATATTTAAAAGAGGGGGGGAATTCACAAGATCCAATCTCTTAGGGAAGAGATTGCATACTAAATGAACTGATAATGGTGTGAAAATGACAAGCTAACCCCTCTTTTAGAATGGAAAATGATTGAGTTATGTGTTTTGAGACTAAGTGTAAAAGTAGCAAAGAACTGATAATAACTTGAAATAGAAGCGTGGGATGAAGTTGTGCACCTAGATTTGGCTATAATATGTCGAGACGAAGACGCCCTACGAATTTGAGGAAAATTTGTCGGGACAGTGTTGAAAGTGCACACGGTCCTCCGAAAAATCTGCGAAACGATAAGGTTTTTTCGTCTTTGCAAATGGAGTCCATATCTGCAAATACAGCTGGGCACCTGCAACCTACACACGGAAAGGAGAGGAAAATGGGTTGGGATTAGGGATTTGCCTTCAGGTCAAACCCCAGTTTTGGAATTAACCAAATGATGAAAGAAAGTACTTGCAAGTAAATGTAAATGAAAGACTGAAATGTAATTCACCCCAAGGGAGGTTGTAATAGAAATGTTTGTATGGAATTGTATGTTGAAAGGGATCTCCTCTTCAATGGTTGAATCCTTGACTTGAATACAACACCTAGCCTTAAAGGGAGACTTGAGAATTCTCAATGCTTGAAAGGGATACTTGAATGCTTGAATGCTTGAATGCTTGAACTTATGCCCACTCTGCGGTTATTGAACTTATGCAAATGAGAGGAAAAATGTGACTTATATACTCGTCAATTAGGGTTAACTAACTGATTTTTTGTCATAGGCCGACACGGGGGAAGTTTTCTTGCTTTATGCAAAGACCAATGCAAATATAGGACAAAGGGGCCCCCAATAAGGGCAAGGATAGGGGCGCCACGCTCCTATCCTGCCCTTGTCTCAGAACAGGAAGTAGGTTTAGGCAGTGTGGAGGGAAAAAAAAGTGCAGTTTCTGGGAATGAACAAGTCTCGGGTCTTCGATCAGGCTTGAGGATTCAAATCGCCAAAGTGAAGACCCTAATGTGGTCGCAAATTGCAAGGGTCACAATTTTATGACACTACATTTAGCCCCCACTTTAGCGGGAGTATAAGCGTACACCAATACTGCCAATAAAGTACAAGGAAACAAGATTGAAAGACTTCTACCATGTCAAGGAGGTAAGATGCACCAAGCCCCCAGTAGACTAAGGATCTTACAACATTGATTGACAAAGTAAAAGGGAAGATCAAGAAGGGAAAACCATGATTGCAAGTAGCAACGTTCCCCTCACTATGAGTCACAAAAAGCAAAGATACTTAAATTATAAAGCAAAGTCGTGTTCACTAAATAACTTTAAGTATCAAGAAGGAAAATATGAGTGGAGTGTATTCCCCCACGTTAAAGCGATCACGCACACCTTATCGAGAGTGATTTCTTTAAGGTAGGATACACCCAAGAGAGAGAGAAGAGAGGGAGCACGTTATCGCAAGGATTTAGCCCCCAGTTGAGGAATAAACCCAAGGATAACGAACACAAAACACGAGATAGTTTTGCTTTCCTCAAGGTCAGTATGTTGTATGATACCTGGTGTATACCATATATGTATGTGCATATAATAATCATCATTCCCCAAAGAAAGGAAACTACCTTGGAAGAAAGGGAATAGAATACATCGTTCAAGTCAACATGAAAGAGACCAAAAGAGATCTCAATGCTTTGCATCATCCCCAAGTAGACATTAAGGGAAAAAATAGAAGAACGGGGATACACATGGAAGAATAGTCACAAAAGAGCAAGAAAGGAGAGAGGGAGAAAATCTAGAGTGCTAATATTGCTAATCTAGCACAACATCCACCTCCCGATCTTGTTGATCACTATTTTGTGAAGGCGAGCAACATGCTAGAGGAGCGACATCGAGCACAACAGATGGAGCTAACACAAGATCCAAACAAGCACTATGCTCATGTGGTAAGTCACTTTGTTCGATTATAGGAGCTAGGATTAGGGTTTTTGAAAATTCAATTGAGAAATTCTTGTCCACATCAACATATTCATAATCACTATCAGAAGCATTAGGATTTGTATTTCTATCATGAATAACATTTTCACTCATTTCTTCATCTATATTTAGAGACAGAGGAGTGCGAACACGAATAGGAGTAAAACCATCACATGTTTTTTGCAATTTATGATTTGGAGATGTAGGTTCAACATCTTGCTTAGGAGAAAAGGGAATCATATCAAATGTTGGAGTCTTGGGAAATTGAATGTTTTGAGGAACAAATTCATGAGCTCGAACACGACGCCTTTTTCGGCGATCTCTCGCACAACGATTTCGTCAAGTCTTAGTGGAAGGTTGAGAAGGAGGAACATTTGTTGAAGGAGGAATATTCTCCTCTTTGATAGTTGAAGGATTAGGTTGAGGTCTTTTAGGTTGGACAAGAGGAGAGGCAGGCCTCTTTTCTCTATAAGAGGAAGGATGTGGAATTGTGTCATATAAAGGAGGAATATTAGGTATCAGAAGGAGATCGGGTCCATCATGGGGAGGAAGTACAGATCTAACCTTAGAAGGAATATTGTTGTTAGTTTTAGGAGAAGGCATAGTTACATCCATAGGAATAGGTTGAGGGTCTTCCTTAGGAGAAAGATTAGTTCTATCCATTAGGGGAAGGATGGGAATGTCAATTATTGGAGTTTGAGGTTGACTCAAAGATAGGATCATATCTTTATTCCACTTTTGATAAGATTGGAAAAGAGCATCACTCCTTTGTGGAAGAGATTGAAATTGCTTAGGCCAAAAGAAATCAATAGGAACACTTGGGCTTCTTTCTGATGGTCAAAATAAGCTATGACTAATAGTTATGAGTTCTCTGTTGTGGTGAAATTTCAAACACTTATGAATTGGAGAAGCAATAGCCTTCATGGAAGATAGCCAAGGGTAGCCCAACTTCACACGGAATTGCTCGAAAGAAGGAATGATAACAAAGTTGACATCCATAGATTTAGTGTGAACTTCAACAGGAAGGGTGATAGAACCAATGGTAGGACAAGAGAATCCATCAAATAACTTCACAACCACATTAGTGTCGTCATAGATCAGTTTATGCAATCGTAAAGTGAAAAGATACTCCTCAGTGATGACATTAACCATGCAAGAGGGACCAACAAGAGCACCACAGCAAGGTATGTCCTTAACCTTCGCAACTATATATAAAGGGCCATCAGGTGCTTTAATGGTCTCACTAGGGTCAAATGTAATACAAGGATCCTTAGGTATCTCTTGTTTCTCTACCATATTCACTAAATTCAGAGTTGTGGTAGTAAGATTAGAAGGAGAGAAAGAGGTATGTTCACTCTCAATCACGTTAGAGGTATGAGAAGGCAAAGGATCAGTAAAAATATTAAGATTTTGATTAGGAAGAGCTACTGGTTTGTTTCCCTTATCATTCACACCTGACACAGATATAGTATTATTATCAATCAAATCTTGAATCTTACTTTTCAATGCAAAACATTTCTCAGTATCATGACCAGGCTAATGATGAAATTGACAAAAGGAATTGTTATCAAAATAAGGGGATGCTAACTTAAATGGATCAACTAGTTTTATAGCAGTAAGTTTTATAACATTTATTTGTAACAATTGAGACATAATACTATGTAAAGATTCATTCAAAGGAGTAAATTGTCTTTCTCTTTTGAAAAATTTAGAAATAAGAAGCACACCTGTTGTAGCATTCACATTGTTGTTGTTGATTGTATCATTGAACTTGATGAAGCCTTTTGTTGGTTTGAACTTCGCAAACGGTTATTGAACACTTTCCCCTTATCACTCAAAGCCATAGGTGTAGATTGCTCCATTTGACTCAACCAATTGATAATTCTGGAGTGTTGCGCACAACTACGGAAAGGAAGTAAACTTGGACAAAAGAAGCTTTTCCCTAATATCTTTTACAAATTAGAAATAAAAATTATTTGAATATCATTATTAGATACAGGAAAAGAAATTTGAGGACACAAATGCTTATATCTACCAATGAAATCAGTCACTTTTTCCTTAACACCTTGTTTACAATGCATCAAATCAGTCAAAGTGATTTTAAGATCAATATTGTTTTGAAATTGTGGAATGAAAGCATTTGTTGATTGTTGAAAAGAAGTGATAGAATAATAAGGCAAAGAGCAATACCATTGTAAAGCCTTGTCTCTTAGTGTTCTTGTAAACAATTTTGAAAGCAATCTTTGATCATAAGAAAAATCAGTACACAAGGTTTGAAATGTTTTAACATGCGTTAGAGGATCACCTTTTCCATTATAGAGTTCCAATTGACGGACCTCAACATGTTTAGGTGGGACGACTTTAACAATATCAAGAGAAAGTGGGCTCGCAACATCAAATGTGGGCACACTAAACTTGGATTGACTCATGGAATCAATTTGTTGTAAGGAAGACACAGTTTGACCAAGATTGTTAATGGTCACTTCAGTGGAAGAATTGATGTTAGACATGGTTGATTAAGAAGGTGGTGTGATATTATTGAAAGAAGGCATTGATTGAGAATAAGGTAGTGGGACATTATGATAAGTAGGCATAGGTGATGATTGAGTAAGAAATGGGACACTTAAAGGAGGAATAAAATTGTTGAATGAATTGCTCCCTTGTGTCACATTGATTGGTTGAGGGATACTAGGAATTCTTATTGAAGACATAGGTAAAGATGCAGGATTAAATGAAGAAGAGGGATTGCCCCCATGACTAATTGTTGTAGGAATGACATTTTGAATTGAAGTAGCCATGATGTTTGAGGTAAACTTAGGAACACTAGTCATGGGAGTAATCAAAGGAATAAAAGAATTGATATGTGTTGAAGGTTGTGAATAACCTAGGTTTTCGGCACAACTCTCTATAGGAATGATATTGGAATCAACAATATGAGCAATGCCACACAATATATCAATTCCATTCTTATCACTTTGAATCGTGTGTTTAAGGCCTTCAATTAATGGAAGAGCTTCATTATTAGGGTATTCTTGGGACATCCATTGTTGAAAGTTATCAAATTGATTATCCAATTTTGAAAGTTGATCTATCGTAATTCTAGGCAAAGCTTCTTCTTCATCATGTGATTCATGAATCGAATAGATAGGGACATGATTAGGATGGGAAGAATTAACAAGATCCTCATTAAAGAAGTCACCCAAATTATTCTCCATCTCCTCGGTAATTAAACCTTAGGAAGCCTTAATTCTAAGGCTTCATCTAACATGGATAGTATAGGTTGGACTAATAGTGGTAAAACTCATGCACTAGAGGGAAAATTTGAAATTTTGAATTTGAATTTTGAATTATAGGAACAAAGTGTACAAAAATTGAATAGTACAAAATTTTGGAACATAATGACTAAACAATTTGAACTTTGTTGAAAGAAGAAAATGACACAATTTCCAACAATAATTTTATGATAAATGAAAGGAAATTGGAATTTAAAATTAGGACCAATGGGATACCACTTAATTTTAAAATTGACAAAATCAGAATTTTTAAAATCAGGGCAAATTATAATTAACCACTTAATTTGAAAAAAAATCTTGAAATTTGAGATGTTGAATTTTGAAGGTATTTTCAATTTTAGAGGGATCAAAAGTCGACAAAATCAGCCAATCTTCTCAATTTAAACTATTAAATACAGTCATAACAGTCTCCCAAAATTTTGAGAAAGACGTCAGGGACCATGGTGAAAGTGCACACGGTCCGACCAACATTTTTTGAAATTTTCAGGGATGAAAGTTATGATGATTTTAAGGCTAATCCCAAAAAATTGGTGGATTTTACAATCTCTAGATAGACAAAATTAAGGTTTGAATGTAAAAATAGGACCCTATTAGGATTTTGAGAAAAAAGAGGAATTGAATTGCAAATTTGAAAAGGGTCAAACCTAATGGATAGGGACACCTTGAAAAATGTTTTGAAAACTGAAATTGACTAAAATTGATTGAAATTTACACAAAATCCAATTAAATTTGAAAATTAGGGTTTTAGGACCTAACCACTTAATTTTTGAAATTTTGAATTTTGAAAAAGGAGGGAAATTGAATATTTGAATTTTAGGACAAAAGATAAGTTTGAAAACAGTCACAAATCTGAAAATTAAATGGAAATTCAATTTTTGCACAATTTCAAGATGATTTTTGAAAATTAGGGATTTGACAATTAACCTCTTGATTTTGTGAATTTGATTTGCAAATTGAACAAGACAATAAATAAATTGAATTTTACAAAATATGCAATTTTCATATCGAAGACAATAACAAGCAATTTTTACAAAGCACAAGTTCAATTTCATTTTTTTAAAAACTAGGGTTTTGAATGAATTAACCACTAAGTTTGTAGAAAAATTAAACTTGTAAATGAAAGATATGTAATGATTTTCTGAATAAATCATGCAAGACGTCGGGTTCATCAAAATGTAATGTGGGAAAAGATGAATGATGGAGAAGTCAAGAGGAAAGCTTTTCTTCCCTCCAAGGAGAGATGAAAGTTTCACTGCAGATTTCCCTTCAATCACCTCACACACATTACATTTAAAAGAGGGGGGGAATTCAATAGATCCAATCTCTTAGGGAAGAGATTGAATACTAAATGAACTGGTAATGGTGTGAAAATGACAAGCTAACCCCTCTTTTAGAATGGAAAATGATTAAGCTATGTGTTTTGAGACTAAGTGTAAAAGTAGCAAAGAACTAATTATAACTTGAAATAGAAGCGTGGGATGAAGTTGTGCATCTGGATATGGCTATAATATGTCAAGATGAAGCCGCCCTATGAATTTGAGGAAAAAATTTCGGGACCATGTTGAAAGTGCACACAATCCTCCGAAAAAACTGTGAAACGAAAAGGGTTTTTTTGTCTCTGCAAATATAGTTGCACACCTGCAACCTACACACAAAAAAGAGAGGAAAAGGGGTTAAGATTGGGGGTTTTCCTTCTAGTCAAATCCCAGTTTTGGCGGAATTAACCAAATGATGAAAGAAAGTACTTGCAAGTAAATGTAAATGAAATACTGAAATGTAATTCACCTCAAGGGAGGTTGTAATAGAAATGTTTGTATGGAATTGTATGTTGAAAGGGATCTCCTCTTCAATGGTTGAATATTTGACTTGAATGCAACACCTAGCCTTGAAGGGAGACTTGAGAATTCTCAATGCTTGAAAGGGATGCTTGAATGCTCGAATGCTTGAATGCTTGAACTTATGCCCACTCTTCGGTTATTGAACTTATGCAAATGAGAGGACAAATGTGACTTATATATTCGTCAATTAGGGTTAATTGACTGATTTTTTCGTCATAGGCCGACATAGGGGAAGGTTTCCCGCTTTTTGTAAAGACCAATGCAAAGATAGGACAGAGGGGGGCCCAAAATAGGGTAGGACAGGGGCACCATGGCCCTGTCTTGCCCTTGTCTCGAGATAGGAAGCAAGTTCAGGCAGTGTAGAGGGTAGAAAAAGAATAGTTTCTGGGAATGAGCAAGTCTCGGGTCTCCAATCAGGCTTGGGGATTCAAATCGCCAACGTGAAGACCCTAATTTGGTCGTAAATTGCAAGGGTCGCAATTTTATGACACTACAAGAGGAAATTGCTTATTGGAAGAGTCTTGATTGTCTTGATTACACAAAGACATCTCCTCCTATTTCTCCTCTTTCTACACCTTTAGTATTGGTAGCTATTCAATCACTCCACCTATGAGTTTGACAGAGATGTTGGCTTCTTCGAATGCTACCTCAAATTCTCTTATGTAGGTTCACTCTTGTCTTCTTGATGAGCGAGATATCATCCTATCAGACATTTATCATTTGTTTGTTGAATCTCTTCTTGATCATGATGACAATATTAAGGACTCATGCCATCTCTCCAATGTCAGCTCACATCAAGATGCATATTCTTTTGATTTGGATTCTCTTGTTCTCTCTCAACAACTTCATGTTGCTATCTTGACACATCTTGATTCACATTCGAACAAATCTCACACTTTAGTGGTCACTGTTCTTGAATCTTGTATGGCAAAGTCACTGTTCAACATTAGATTGGAGAGATATGAGTATTTTCGAGAACCATTTATTTTGATTCCTTCATATATTTCACTTGAGTGAGAATTCAATAGTTTGACAACTCAAGGTTTCTATCTTCCAAAAGGAAGAGGCATCATTTGTTGCAGAGGAACCTACTACAACATTCGCCATGCTACATTCTATATTGACATTCTTTCTCTTCTTTGTGGAGGCACAAATGGGCTCTATCTTTTCATTTTCACTTTCTACAAGACCTTCTTGGGTAAAGGATATTGCAGCGTAGAAGCTTCTATGCAGAGTTAGTGTTTATTTTGAGGGGGGTTTTGTTCCTATTGGGTTTTCCCTCTTTCCTCTTTTCTCTTTCCTTAGGTTTTAGCCTCCTTTGTTAGACTTAAGGGGGGGCGTTAGAGCAATTTGCAATCTCTAAAAGACAACTTTATCCTTTCTTTACGGAGCTTTATTTATCGCATGCCTTATTCTATGATTTGAAATCTATTGTTGCTCAGTTTTATCGTAAGCCAACAAAGGATTTGTTGATTCCTAAAAAGCCCTTGATTTTCCTCTGTTTTATGCTTTCATAGAGGTTTTATATATTGTAGTTCATTGATTTGTAAATTATCAATCAATTAACGAACAAGTTTTCATTCTTATTGCTCTCAATTTTCTCCTCTTTTACTACAAGTTGTGTTCTTATTTTCTAGCTAGACCCTCTTGTGCAGGTTTAGATAAAATTGTATAGATGTAGTGGCAATTTGGGTTGAATTTGCATGACATGGTGATGAGTTTGACTCCTCAGCACAAGGTACTAAATACCTCTCTTTACCTTGGTTATGGGTGGTCATCATTGCGCACATTATTAGGTATTTGGCATGTGATGGTAGACAATCCTTGCTATACATAGTAAATTTAAAATTGTCGAGTCATTTATGCCCTATAAGACTTGAGAACATTCCAAAAAATTTATATAATATGCTAAAAATGATGTCTATGAGTATTGAAAGAAAGGAGATCAGTTATCTTTATCTCATCATTGTATAGTAGTTTTGTTGATAAAAAGAAGTTTGAATGCTCAATTTCCAAATATTTCCTAGGAAGACTTTTGTGCATGCAATAACATTAATGACAAACCCTTGACACCTAAGCCAAATGAAGAAGTTGTGACACAAGAAGAAATTGATCCACCTCACCTAGGCCAAATGAAGAAGTTACAACACAGGAAGAAATTGATCAACCTAAGGATAATGAGCCACCTAAGTAGAATGAACAATTAGAGGTGGAGATAGAAAAATATGTACCTTCCTCTCCACCAATTACCTCACCTACTTGTAGGCCTCATGTGCAGCTAGAGATATAGTTTCAGAAAAAATAACGTGTAACCTCTATAATGCATCTTGTAGCATCAAGGCTTGAAAACCCTATTTCCCAAGAAAAACCCATTGTTTCTAAACCATGCAAAAGTTTCAAGCATGCACCTTCACATCGCTTAAGAGAAAAAGAGCTATAAGAGGACACATGCATTCTAAACAAAAGGATGTCTTTGAGATTGAGACTAATTCAAAGAGGAAAAACTTATTCAGGGGTAGGGAACAAGAAACAAGTGAACAAGTAAAAACCATGCAACAAGTATAGGAAACAAATGAATGGGTAAAAAGCATGCAACATGTGTATGTAGGCACAAGCCCAGAAATAGGAGTTTGAGTAAGACCTATACACAACAAAGAAAAATGTTAAGCCTCCTTGTAGCCTAGGGCAGCAAAAGGAACCAACTTCCTCTATTGATTCTAATGAAGGCATGCATTTGGAGGATGAGAAGGATTTGTTTTTGAAAGAAGAAGAAATTAGTGAAGTACATGAAACTCTTCAAAGAATTAAGGAATTAGAAGAGAAATTGGAATAATATCAATAGAAAGAGTTAGGATTGGAGGATAAAGTTAATAATTTGGAAATTTAGTTGTAAGTCTACAAATAGTGAGGAACGGGGGACTAGTTAGCTCAAATAGACATTATAGAAATAAATAATATAACTCCAACTTCTACCCAGAGCAACAATCCTCCAAAACAAATTGCAACTCCAACATTGGTAACTCTTGGGATAAAACATGGAACAAAATGGAAGAGTTTACTAAGAAGAAACAAGAATAGGACAAGGAGAGAAGAGAGGTCATAGTGAAGCATGAAAGGGAAATTGAAGAGAAGAGCTCAAATCAAGAAATTGATTATTAGGATTGAACAAATAGATGATATGATTGTTCAACTTATGAGTTTTAGACCACTTTCTAGGATTTGCGCTTTATTCCTACAAGAGCAATTTATGAGTTTCTAGTTAAGTCTAATAATCAATTATCTTCTCATTTCATTAATTACACCAAGTCCCCTCATTTATAGGATCAACTTTGCGAGTTCTATTTGCATGGCATGGTTTTGTTCCATACAACACAATTTGGAACCCACTATTGTTTGTAGGAGATGTACAAATTAAAGCACTAACATCATTTATTAGAAATGGACATCAAAGAGGTGGTGCTACATAACTACCATGAAAGAGAGAAGTCAATTAGCCTTAAAATCAAGGTAGAGGAAAGGGATCATAATAAGGTGGTGAAAGAGTAGATTGAGCTTATAAACAATCCAGGGGTACAGAATAAAATAATTGAATACACAGAAAAAGATTAAAACAGATTCAAGGGATTGGTTTTAGGACAAGATAGATAAGCACTAGGATTTTCTCAGAATAGGCGGAATGAACTCACATAAGAACTAAAGAGAAAGGAGCCTCACTCCTTTTTCAACTATATAGCATCAACCTCTAGGACAATACATACATTAGGGTATCTCTTATCAATCAAATCACTTGGCTCCCACTTACATTCCATCCTCCTTATCTCACATGCTCAATCCCACACTAGTTTGGAAGGAAAGAAGCACAAGCAATAGCAGATCAAGACAAATGGGATAAAGTATCTAAACATAAGAGATTCTAGTTGAAGTAGGGAGGAGTAACTAAATTAGTGGATTATAGACAACATTATAATATAACATAAGGCCCTGACTTGCTTGAGCATAGGAAATATGCTTAGTTGGGGGGCATGATAGAGTCAAAGAAATGCCATCATTTCCTTGTTTTTAGCCTATAATTTTCATGGTATACATCATACTTTTAAGACACTATCTGAAACTTTCATAGCTATCTTAAGCGTTTAAGCATAATGGATGGTATATATATATCATGTTGATAAATGAATGTATGATTTTTTGAATGTTTATAGAATGTTATGGAGACTAATATTAATCTAATTTTGATGGGATACTTTTGAAGAAACTAGCTTGTAGCTGAGCTCGATTGTCAACCTGTGTTGAAGGATGGTCACCTACAATATCTCCAACCTCTATAGATGATGGAAGCAACGATCATGGAAGCAATAGTCATGGAATGCGAGACAAATCATTTATGAATCTTTCTACCTTTTTTGTATTCTTTCAATTAGGAGTAAATTCAATCATATGAATAAGTTATCTTTATGATCACTGGAGGATGGACATATGTTAGTAAGTTGTTTAGAGTTTGTAAATAATCCAATTCTTAAGATTTCGTATATATATTTTGGATCCCGTTAGAGTTGATAGTTAGTTACCAGTTAGTCATTTTTTTTTTATCAATATCTTTATCAATCAACAAGTATGTTATCAGTTATGTATTGTCTTTGAATTGAAATAAAGGATGAACTTTGCCAATGAAGCTTTGAGTTGAAGATTGAATATTGATAATTGAGATTACAACTACTCAAGCAAGGACTACTTGAGGTACTGCAACTCTCTTAGTAGTTTAAATTATTATTGTTATTAATGGCTTAGATTATTATTAATTAATAGAATAGATTGTTAACTTCTTTGATTTAGATTAATATGTTTAAATATTAGTAATACATTATTTAAGAACAAGTTGCAACATAGTTAATCTAATTATAGTTACTCACAACAACTATTGTACCATCTAATTTACTTTCAACACATTTATGCTTTCAATTTAGTTTGCTGCTTCAAGTTGATTTTCTATACACAATCAATAGAATAGTTTAGTTTTTTCAAATGCACATCATTGCTAGCATCATCCAAGAAGATACACTTCCCTAGTTGATAATTAAATGTAACCCATCTAAGTAAATAGGTTACTTGATAAGAGATGTGTTGGTCTGTTGAGTTGAATGCATGTCTTTTCTACATTAAACTATTACACTTAGATGGACTCAAACACAATTTTTAGTCTTTTTGTGTAAAAACAAAAACAAATTCCATCACCTTCCCCAAACCCATTTTCTATCACTTATAAATCTCATCCTAAAAATTTAGTGATAATATTAATCTAATCAATCTAAAACATCATAGCCAAAAATCATACTAAACAACAACCATAGTGTTAGTTCCACATGCATATCATATAAAAACAAATGATGGATCATAACATAATAAAATAACATCTATAAAATTAAAAGAGCTTGTGTACACATTGCACTTATATAATCTCCTTGCATTCATAAAGAATTCACATTCCATCCAACTCATATATGTGCCAAAGGTTTCATGAAAAAGATTGTCAACATAGTAACATCATACATTTCTATAAGAGTTCTAAATATCATCCACATGCACAAGAAAAAGGAAAGGTGAATAAACGTCAATTGCAAGAACATATAGACCAACACTATTTTGTCATAAAAATGACTGCCATAAAATATCAAAACATGAGTACAAGTGTCCCATCAAAGAGAACCAAACAGAGAAAAATTTGTGCACTTGTGCATGTGAATACCCCCATGCTAGGGGCAAGTGGAAAATCTCAAAGTAATAAAGGAAAGCTCTAAAAGACCTCAAGGTCAACTTCCCCAACACAAGTGAAAGCTAGCTTAATCTTTTTTTATTCATACTTTTGCAATGTAGATTTTGTTCTTGTTGTGCATCTACTCTAATAATATTAGCAAGGCATTAAGGCAAGACGAGATGACATAGGTAAACTTCAAACTTGTGCATCTAAGGTACAATCTTTCATCTTTATTTTGCACCTACTTTGACTTGATCATTTATCAAAATGCACTTGAACCAATTTGTTAGTCTTTGTTTTGCAAGTTCAAGCATGGGATAGTGATAAAGATAGGTAGAAGTCCCATAACAACAATTTTTGGGGACAATACACCTATAATGTAGACTACCATCCCCAAGAGGCCAAATATGTAATTTCTTAAAATTACACAAGCCAACATGGCAATCAGATGATGATTTGGGGATTCAACTCATGACTCGAAGAGACATGAATTACATGTTCTTTGAGTAGTTTCAAGCTTGATAACTCTTCCTTTAATCTATTTGGTCTCTTGTCCTTTTTTAGCTCCAAAACTAGGTTCCACGTGTTTGTGTATAACAGAAAACCCATCGCTAAATTCAACATTGAGGTCACTTGAGAGACCATAGGATCACCTATGTGATCATGTTTAATTATAGGGTTGCTCAAGCGACTAGTGTACAATTGTCGAAGAAAACAATCCTAGTAAAATTACGGACCATGCACCTACAAAGGTTGACCTTGTTGTTTTTCATGGATGCATAATTATCTCATTTCCAACCATTTTGGCTCCATTTTTCCCCATGATTGAAAGTTCACTCCACCCCTAACTAAATCATTACTCCCCCTAACTAATTATAATCTCCTTTTGACTATCAAATAATTCTTTAATCCTCTCAAAATCAATGTTTCGTTATCTCCCAGCCAATCCTTTTATTATCTCCCAATCATTCCCCCTTTGGTATTGCTTCCATTCTTTCTATATATATTTCACTTCCCTTTGGTTTTAGGAGGGATTGCATAGAACTACAACTTGGCTTTGTTCTGCAAAAAGATCTCATTTTGTATAATCACCCTTGCAAATTTTGCCATTTCTATTGTTGCAACCTCCCTTAGCATCTTCATGCTCATACATGACCAAGTGTCTTTTCCATTGTTGAAGCTAAAGCTTCCCATATTATTTTAAAAATAGTATTCAATCCAATTTAGAGTCTCTCATCCCCTATCATTTGCAAGGTCGTTTTATCTTGCATTTTTTCCACCCTTGGTAAAAGCTCTCATTCCCATAGTGAATCAACTCTAGATAATCAAGATTTTGCATTATCACCCCCATAAGCATTTGATGCTTACATAGGGCTTTGTGAGCCTTTTACATTTTGTTTTTCAACTTATTGCATACAATTCCCAATTCCCCTACTCTTACCTATAATCAAATGGAGGATTCAACTTTTGCAAAGAAGAATACAAAGAAAGTTAGATCCCTAAGAATGCATGTCTATGTTGGTGCTGAGCATCTTTTTCATAGGTTTTTTAATTTTGAAAATTTGTTGTATATTTAGTAATTAAAAAATTCTCTTGTTTTTGAAAAAGTAAATTTGTTCTTTCTTCTTGGTTAGTTTAATTTTTTTTTACTTTACTAGATTAGATTATAGATTATATTAATAAGAGAAAATGAGAACAACTTAAACTTGCTATGAGAATTAATTGCTGAACTCCATTTAATTAATCACAAAAAACACAACCGCCTCATATAATCCACAACAATAATACAATTGTCACCTGTGTCGATCTGATCTACAAGAATCGAACAACGTCGTAGTACCACACCTACCCAATTGGCTCTTGGCACAATTAGAAGTGACTAGATGGGCACCTCTTAGCAATGGTGCAATTAAATGTGTTCCCTTAAATCTAATTCATTTGCATTGCGTTTTAGTCAATTCTATGTAACACAGCACAACCCTTTAACACACAAGTTCCATAGGATTAGCAACCTTCGATTCTCAACATCTTTGGACCCCTGAACAATCTCTAGATCCTCTATTCCTTCAATCTTATTAGTCAATTATTCCTTCAATCTTATTAGTCAATTTGATGGCTTATTAACTCCGCCAAATTTGCCTTAGATGTCCTACTCTTGAAATCATTGTGTTTCTTGGATTATTCAAAACATGCAATTTTTGTCTACATTTGATTCATCTACTCTTTGATCACATCTCCGAGTAAAGGGATTTGACTTCCACTTTCATGCATAAAGCCATTCTCTCAATTCTAAGCTTATTTTCTGTAGTATCACTATTCTCAAAATTCCTCCTATCATTTGAATCAGACAATCAAACCATCCATGTTGTCATTGCCTTATATGACACATGACCTCTTTGTACTTCCTAGGCTAGCTCATTCATTCACCATTACCAATCATCAATCCAAGATCTCATGAAACTATATACTCCCCCTTTTGATTGGTTGGTCTATTCCATGTTTGCAAATACTTACAAAATCAATTGTCAAAGCATTGTGATTGTAAAAGATAATCAAACAGTACTTTGGATTATAAATAAAATATTAAATTTAGAATCAAAGCCTTTAATCTATTAAATTCAAGATCATGGCTAATTAAAGATTCATGCCACATGGCATTGTCATTCCTTATCCAAGGGCGTGAAATCAATCATCAGGGTTGCATGATGACACTAAAAAAACATGATTGATTTTCATCTTGCCGTGCTATGGCTTTCTGCCAGTATGGGTTGCTTCTCAGTAAAAAGTCCATACCATTGTTAAAGGATCTATACAGTCTAAAACACCTAGGTAACAGATTTATCTAAGGGCTTCAAGATTTCAAGCATCAATATATCATGTTCATCTATCTTCTTTAATAAGGAGAGATTTTTAAAAAGTTATACCTCCGCCTCCTTAATAAGCAGAGCTTTTCTATTCAAGATAGTTGACATCCCAGATAGACTTAGCCACTTGACAATAATATCACCAGTTGAAAAATGTGGAGAACATCAACTGAATTCCAATTGACAATGAAAATTCATTGAAGATTATGATCGTATGACATTCATATTACATCTCATTGTATTGACTATAATTTTGCACTAGAAATTACATAGTGCAATAAGTATCAATTGTTTATCAAAACATTTGTCCATTTTCTAACATTAAATTTGAGATTGAGACGTAATTACAGTGTTTGATCTCAAGTACTGAACAGTGAATACAATCAAGGGAAACATGAAGAATCGCCACAGGATCGTATTGATGCTCTGGAATGTTTTCTACAGCATAATTTGTTCTGGTAGGAAAAACAACCATGTGCATCTCTTGCACTCTTAGAATTATCTTCATACAAAAAATCCTATTACCTAATAAAAATTTAAAATGGTAGATATTCGATAGATTTGAGAGGAAGTCTGAATTAGTTCGTCAAATCCCAATATTTACACTCCCAGTCTGCTAAAGGCCATTTATACAAGCATTGTCAGACAGCTTCGGCATATCCCACTCTTCGGTTTCCAAAGTCAAAAACCGTGTGGTACACACTCAAGAAAATATCTCCAAGAATCCTGCAAGGTAATTACTTATCAGGAAATTATACTTTTCAGAAGCTGTGTTTTCAGTTTGGCATGAATACTACAAAACAGTGTAACATACCATATAGGCCCCATGGGTGGAGGAACATCTAAGCCCATAAAACCACTAATGCACTGAGTTTTAGGACCTTCGCCAACTTTAAGAATGTACTGCCAAAATACAACATAAATCAATTATTACTTCATATATCCAAATTAGAATGCAGACTATATAGAACGATACACCAACTCATTAATGAGATAGGCTGACTATCAACCTTACTAGCATAGATGTCACTTGTATTGGATTTGTCACATAGATTAGATAAGTGGCTTGAGATTGATATCTCTCAACATATTTAGATAAATGTATTTAAAATAGCTATGCTAGTTAAAATATTTGAGAAAGCAATTGAAAATCCATTCTTCCTTATCCTATAAGGTAATAGGATTATTATCTTGCAAATTAAGATTTACATTAAAGATCATTCAAATTATGTAAGTCAAATCTCAAAAAAGTACAAAGCCAGAAAATATATTATAAAAATATAGAGTAAAGAATATATTTATTTAAATAAAAATCACTTAATTTGATTGATTGAATGTTGCACAATCTAATTTTGTACAACAGATATAGTGCATAATCCAAAGTAGCAAACATGTATTGAGTGACACATTAATTTACGTCTTGCAGATAATACTGAATAGTCATATAGTGCATTTCATGTAATTTTTTTAAGAACATTTTAAATTTTTAATATGCGCCTTCTCTATGAGTTTACGTTCCTTCACACATCAGAAGTTCAACAGGCATGTTTACATATCACTTAATCTAAGTTGCCAGTTTAGAGTTTGGGTTCACCATATGGCAGAATTTTTTTCTTGGGTTCTGTGTGATTGGGTATGCCACCCCCCCACATGCGCACACACACACATAGCAATGCTATAGACCTCACGAAGAGACAGTTACATGTATCTGCAAGATCAATAAAGCATGTTTACATACCATTTAATCTAAGTTGCCAGTTTGGATTTTGGTTCATCTATGGGTTCAGAATTTAGGTTTGCCATATGGCAGAATTTTTTGGCTGGGCTGAATATAGGAGCAGACAGGTCTACATGCAATCCTGCATCACCAAGAAAAAATGCAGGTTATGTTTCTGGTTTTCTAATTAATTTTTGGTGTGTTGTTAATTCATAGCTTGTATCAACTTGCTTTTCAATGGTTGCAAATTTATTTAAATATTCAGACTTGTAGCCATACTTTAAATTGTTTATAAGTCGTTTCAGAACTCTCATGGGCAGTTACAGGATGAATTTGTGTGTTTAAAACTGCTTCAAGCACTGTGTACTAAATTATCAATACACTGGTACAGAAGGACTGAATCTAAGTTATTATCTCTGTGTCTTTGGCTGTGAAAAGAAATATTTTTGAAAGGGCTGCTTTGAAATTAGTGATTAGTTCTTTTAGCGCTGATTATACACATTGTTATTTCTTTACACAATAAATAAGCAGTTATTACCAAGTTATATTTTAAACTTTTTCTGCTAGAGCTATTAAAGAGCCTTTATTTTACAACTCGGAGGCATGGATTGATCTATCAAACATAGCAGCAAAAATCGTTTGGGAAAAAAATTGGCAAACCAAAAGTAAGATTTTTAGAAAAAATTGGGGAAAAAATCAGATTTAAAAAAAAATCATTAAAAATTGTAGAAAATAGCCAAAAACTATTTTTTTTAAAACTTAAGGGCATTTCCATAGCATAGAGATATAGAGAGCAAATAAAATAGAGTTTAACCCATGAATTGTACAAAATAGATTTTTGTTGTTTATATTCATATTGCTGATTACATAGGCAGATATTCAGTTAACTTTTTAAAAGTGCAGTCACCAAATACACTAAATAGTTGTCTAAGTCAGATCAAATATTAGCTGAATCTATGAATTAACTGAGATCAAATTTTATCAAACAGCAATCCAGCTACTGTTAGGAATTTAGTAAAAGTGGAAGCCATTTTGAAGTGATCCAAGACTTTTATTGTGATTGAGGCAAGGAGTTTTCTAGGGGTAGTTCAATATTTGAGAAAGCTTATCAAATCATATTCCACAATTGCAATGCTTTATGTTCCCTAATGGCAATCAGTAAGTCCTTTATATGGGGTAGAATTCACCAAAAGGCATTTGTTTAGTTGAAGTAAAAGATTAGCAAGCCACTGGTTTTGGTAATACCCAGCTTGCAACTACTATTTTAAATGGAGACAAATGTTAATGATTATGTGTTGGAGGCTGTTTTATAACAAGTATGTAAGCTTGTTTGTTGTCATTCAGAATTATTTCATGGGGCAATTTGGATACATTGCTCATATAATGAATTGCATGTCTTGTTAAGGAATCTGATCAGAGATAGAGAAGATAACAGTCTTATGGTATTTAGTAAGGATAGACTTTAAGTGAGATTACTGCTATGAATATTGTTCCCTTCGATTTGTATCCAAATAAAACTCTGTGATATTAATCTTCTATTGCAATGTCGACAGATTTCTGGGTCAAGAGATTGCCACCGTTATTGATCACTATATCAGAAAGTGTCAATGTTCTTTGCATATCTATAAGTAGACGAAGAGCCATGTCCACATAGGGGCATGACTTCTACGTGGCTTTATGCCACGTAGAGTCATGACCCTACGGGGACATGACCCTCCGTCTCACATCCATCGCATTAGTTAACAGCGATGGTGTTCGGCTGTCTTAACTAATGCAACCCGATAGTTATTGGGATTATATAGACCATGTCATTTAATATATGATTTAATAAATATGCATATATATATATATCAAAGTTCCCAGACTCGGACTCGGCTCTGACTCGGCTCGTGACTCGGCTCGGACTCAACAATGACTCGGCAAAATAAGAAAACCCTTGAAATTTAGAGATTTTGAATGATTTAAAACTTGTTTCATACATCCATTATTGAATTAAGCTTAAAGACACTATAACATCATCAAATAGAAGCTAATTTGGTCACATACATAAACATACATCCATCACATGCGTAGAAATGTAAATTGTAGCTGAAGGAATTAGAAAACATAGATATATAGAGTTATAAATGTTGTCCAATGTATATAAAATCCATGACTTCAAATGTTCCCAAACATATATGTAACTGTAAAGTGTAAACAAAAACAAGTCTATGGCTCAGGCTCTGGCTCAGCCTCGTCTATCTGCCTCCTAGAAAGGCGTCTAAGGTAGGTCCTAGATGACTAAGTAGCCATAGTCTCTGCCTGTGATGTGCCAGTCTGAGTAGCCATAGGTGTTGTGCCTGATCGTGCTCTATCCTCCTCCTCTGCCATAGCCACAGCCTCAGCCTCTCTGTCTGCCTGGTCAACCCACTCAAGGTCCTCATCAGTGAAGACTAAATCGGTGGACTCAGTGAGCCAATCGGACTCGGGGTCGACTTCCTCTAGAGTGATCGGAGAGGAGTCAGCGTCCAAAATCTATCTGGTCCTAAGACGGAGGTTGTAATGAACAAAGACTAGATCATTCAACCACTCCATAGACAATCTATTTCGCCTCTTCGAGTGGATGTGCTCGAACATGCTCCAGTTGTGCTCACATCCAGAAGCGCTACATTACAACCTCAAAAAAATCACTGAAAAATGTTATGTTTTTTTTTTGTTTTTTTGACTGCACTTTTTTAAGTGAAGTCGGTCAGGTCACGACCCTCGGACTTGGCGAGTCAGGCGAGTCACGCCCCCTGACCCGTCTGAGCCCGAGTCAGGGTCACCCGGCCCGCTGACTCGCGTGACTCGCCGCGAGTCACGGAACTCTGATATATATATATATATATATATATATATATATATATATATACATATATATATATATATGTATATATATATATATGTATATATATATATATATATATATATATATATATATATATATATATTGATTATATACATATATATACATACATATATACATATATAGGAAGCTATACACTTAACACTCCCTCTTAGCAAAAGATGATTGAATTTCATAATGAGTTTTAAGGAACAACCTTCTAGATATACATATTTATTTGACATGATCATTCACTCAGGAATATTTACTAATGAAATACTTCATATCTCAGAGAGATGTAGATTATCTGATATCCAACACTCTGGGACAACAACTATTTGAAGTGTTATCAAATTACTACCTTGATTCTAGTGACAATTATAACATGTCATTATCATAGGTGAAACAAATTTAGTATCATGATATCTGGCACATGCTGGGACAAAAAATTAATGTAGTCAATCATGATATTGTTCTTATCATAATTTCCGACATATTTCGGAACAACCATTTAACGATAACAACTCAGTAACTCATCAAAGGGAATTTAGTATCAAGATTTCCGGCACATTCTAGGACATCAACTTAATGTAGTCAATCTTGATAACCGATCAGGCTATTGATAAAGTCGTCACCTTACAAAAGCGATCTTACACTTACATGAAAGATCGTCACCTTTCATGACACATCACATACACGCAATATTGCATCCAACATATTCATGAATATATCAAATCACATATGAACAATATTAATATTAGAAATTTCTATGATAATTTAGTCATACCAAGTTTACCTCTAAGGTATTCCACTTTCAATTTTGCAAGAGGTTTGGTGAATATGTCGGCACTTTGCTCTTCAGTGCTGATGTAGGTCAATTTGATAACATCTCTATCTACCATATCTCTTATGTAATGGTATGGGATCTCTATATGCTTGGATCGATTATGAAAGACTGGATTTACAGAAAGTTTGATGCAGCTTTGATTATCACAGTGAATCACAGTGGGGTCTAGTGGTTTCCCAAATAGTCCAACTAGCAATTTCCTTAACCACACTACCTCACGTGCTCCCATGGAGGCAGCCATATATTCGGCTTCAGTGGAACTCTGGGCAACTGCTGACTGTTTTCTGCTAAACCAGGATATCATAGCTGATCCAAGACTAAAACAACACCCTGTTGTACTTTTACGATCAATGGAACTGCTTGCCCAGTCGGAATCAGAATATCCTTGGAGTTGTATCTCAACATTTTTATACTTCAGGCCAAGTCCAATAGTGCCACGCAAGTATCTCAAAATATACTTAGCCGCAATTAGGTGAATCTTCTTAGGTTCGCACACGAAATGGCTTAACACATTGGTAATGTAACAAATATCAGGGCGAGTGTTTACTAGGTACATAAGAAATACAATGATTTGTCTATAGTATGTAGGATCTGTAGGTTCTGAATCTGCTACTTCACTTTTGAGCTTATGAAGATTTGTTTCCATTGGTATGGAGAGAGGTTTACAATCTATCATACCAAATCTGGTCAGGATATCAATGGTGTATTTTCCTTGATTTAAGAAAATATAATTCTCTTTTTGCCATACTTCTAGGCCCAGAAAATAGTGCAGTAGACCTAGATCTTTCATATCGAATTCAGCCACAAGATCTTGTTTGCATTTTGCAATGAGGTGATCTTCTCCCGTTATCAACAAGTCATCAACATAGAGAACAAGTATTAGCATGTCACCATCCAATATTTTGAAGTATATGTTAGAATCTGCTTCATTTTTGGAATATCCTAGTTTGGAGAGATAACTATCTATCCTTCCATACCATGCCCTAGGAGCTTGCTTTAGGCCGTAGAGAGCTTTTTTTAGTCTACACACATAAAGGTTTCTATCCTGTGTAGCAAAGCCTTTAGGTTGTTCTATGTATACTTCTTCCTCAATAAAACCATTCAAAAATGCGGTCTTTACGTCCATTTGGTGTATTTTCCACTTTTTGGAAGCTGCAATGGCAATGATGGTTCTCACAGAAGTATATCGAGCAACTGGAGCAAATGTCTCTTCGTAATCAATTCCAACCTTTTGAGAGAACCCCCTGGCAACAAATCTAGCTTTGTGTTTTTCAATACTACCATCTGGTGCATGTTTGATTTTGAATAACCACTTTGATGAGACAACTGATTTGTCTTTTGGTCTAGATACAATATCCCAGACATCATTCTTTAATATAGATTGGTATTCCTCAATCATTGCATCTTTCCAAGCTTGACATGTTAAGGCTTCTTCAACATTTGATGATTCAGATTTTGTAAGTTCGGTCATGAGTGCAACATAGCATGATTGACTTCTTGTTTTCTTATTCTCTTTGAAGATTTCATCAGGTTCCACATTATTTTCTTCAATCATCTTTCTTGCCCATAGTGGTCTTTTCTTGTTGTTAGGATTTTCAGCATTCTCGAAATTAGTTGATTGAAGTTCATGATTTTCTATGCTATTCTCCCTCTGATTCTCAACTGTAAGATTTTCATCTGATTTTGTAGTTTGATCATCTTCTGCACTTAGAGAGAGTTTATAAGCAGCATCTTCTTCAAATTTGACATCTCTACTGATTTCAATAGATCTTCGCCCTGGAATATAGACTCTATATCCTTAAGTGTTTTCACTGTAGCCAACAAATATGCCTTTCTTCCCAAAGGATTCTAGTTTGGTTCTCTTTTCTTTTGGAACGTGAACATACACGTGGCAACCAAAGATTCTTAGATGGCTTAAATCTGGTTTATTTCCTGTAAAGGCTTCTTCAGGTGTTATATTCTCTAAGATTGAATGAGGGCATTTGTTTTGAATATACACAGTTGTATTTGAGGCTTCAGCCCAAAATGAGATATGTAGATTTTGATCATGCATCATGGCTTTAGCGGCTTCGATGATGGTTCTGTTTTTTCTTTCTACAACTCCATTCTGTTGAGGATTATAAGGTACAGTACACTCCCTCTTAATCCCAACAGAAATACAGAATTCTTTAAAATTTTCAGAGATGTATTCACCCCCATTATCTAATCTTAGAGTCTTTATTTTCTTTCCAGTTTGATTTTCCACTAAGGCTTTAAATTCTTTGAATTTTGATAACACTTCATTTGATTTCTTGAGTTTTATGAAATAGATCCAAGTTTTCCTAGAGTAGTCATCAACAAATATCACGTAATACAAGAAACCCCCTAGTGATGGTAATGACATTGGACCACACAAATCAGTGTGGACAAGTTCTAGTACAACTTTTGATTTGTGTTCACTTGAGGGAAAGGACTTTTTTGAGTTCTTCCCTAGAGCACATCCTTTACAAGTTCCAACATGATCAGATTTTAGATTTGGTAATCCTGTGGTAATCTTTCCTATAGAAGGTAGGGCACTAAATCGAAGATGTCCTAATCTTCTATGCCAAATTTCATTAGAGTTTGATACCTCATGATTTAGTGCTTGTTTTTTAATATTACAAAATTTGTATAGACTACCATCTCTAGATCCTATAGGAATAGCATTCTTTATATTAGAATTTTTAGGCCAGAGTAGAACTTTATCTTCATGGAAGGTGACACGATATCCTTGATCAGCTAGTCCTGAAATAGAGACCAAATTCCTTTTGATACCTGGTACAAAAAGAACATCTTTCAATTGTAGTGTAACTCTTATTCTCAATTGAATTAGGCAGGTCCCAATTCCTTTCACTGGATAGGTAGAATTGTCTCCTATTGTAACTTCTCCAGTTGAGTGGCCTTCAAAGGTTTCGAATTGATCTCTAAATCCGGTTATGTGTCAAGAGGCTCCACTATCAATTATCCACATATGTTTGTTTGAGTTTAGTTCACTTGATAAGGCTAGGAAAAATAGAGGATTCTCTACTTCCTTGACTTTAGCTATGGTTGCTTGAGCTTTCTTCCTTTCTGGACAAAATCTGTGAGTGTGTCCAAATTTATCACACTTGTAGCATTGAATCTTGGAGAAGTCTCTTCTTTTGTGGTTATTTCCTCTCTTCCGTTTGAACTTCTTTTTCTGCCCTTTGTTGCTTTTGTTAGCATGTAGTGCTTGAATTTCTCCCTATTTGTTTGGACCCAATCCTCTTGTGATTAGCCGAGATTCTTCTTCAGTGCAATCATTCTTGAGTTGATCGAATTTTGGTAGTGTCGGACGAGCACTAATGCCTTGAATAAAGGATTCCCAACTGGATGGTAATCCCTTAAGTGCTATTAGAGATAGCTCCAAATCATCTACATTATTTCCAATGGTTGATAATTGGTCTTTCAGCTCTGAAATCCTCATGAAATAGGATGTAATTGATTCTCCTTTGTTCATGTAGATATGCATTATTTATTTCATATGAGTTTGAAATGGTCTTGAACATATCATAAGTTGTAGTAAGTTTTGAGATGGTTGGAAGAATGTGATCTTTAACAGCGTCAATTATGATTTTCTTAGCCTTGTTGTTGTGTCTTTTCCAGGTTGTTTTTTCTGACTCGTCTTCAGGCATCTTAGTGTCTTCTTCTATGTATGCATCTAATTCGAGCTCTTGAAGAATTGATGTTATTCGAATTCTCCATGAGACAAAATTGGATGTGCCTTCAAGTCTATCCTCCACTCTAACACTGTTCACCATGATTGCTTTCCTTCGGTTCTGAATGCAAGTCTGAAAAGAGTTGTCTCTATTTTTATTATTTCTCTACCAACCTGGCTCTGATACCATGTTAAGGAATCTGATCAGAGATAGAGAAGATAACAGTCTTATGGTATTTAGTAAGGATAGACTTTAAGTGAGATTACTGCTATGAATATTGTTTCCTTCGATTTGTATCCAAATAAAACTCTGTGATATTAATCTTCTATTGCAATGTCGACAGATTTCTGGGTCAAGAGATTGCCACGGTTATTGATCACAATATCAGAAAGCGTCGATGTTCTTTGCATATCTATAAGTAGACGAAGAGCCATGTCCACGTAGGGGCATGACTTCTACGTGGTTTTATGCCACGTAGAGTCATGACCCTATGGGGACATGACCCTCCGTCTCACATCCATCGCATTAGTTAACAGCGATGGTGTTCGGCTGTCTTAACTAATGCAACCCGATATTTATCGGGATTATATAGACCATGTCGTTTAATATATGATTTAATAAATATGCATATATATATATATATATATATATATATATATATATATATTGATTTATTCAATCCGATGGAAGCTATACACTTAACATGTCTTTGTCTGAGAAAAAATTAAATATATCAATTATAAATTAAAAATCATATATCAATATATATTATATATGTGACGTTTAGTGTCATGATAGGAACACTTTGTTGATGAGGTGGCCACCAAGGTTCAAACCTCTGCTGGGCCACTAAGCTCACAGGCCTTGTGCCTTCGCTGGGTCATTGAGCTCATAGGTTTAAATAAGTGAAGTGTGGGGAATGATGGCCCCCAAAAAATGGCCTCGTGCAAAGAGATCCTCTATAAGTGGTCTCTCTAGGCTTGGACCAAGCTAAAAACCCGGGTTTCCTCAATCAAAAAAATATATATTATATAATATATTAAAAATTAAATATGTACATTATAAATTTTACATTATTTTTAATTTATAGTTTATTAATAGTCTATAATAGTTTAAATTTTAAAACTACTTTATAGTATTGATTAAAAACTAGAGGAGTTCACTCCTTCCTCGTCAAAGTACCATCCATAATATAGTGTATAATAGTTATAATTTTAAAATTAGTGTATAATATTAATTATATACTTGTTTGCATCAAAATCCAAGGGGTGGGGTGTGCAAAGAGCTCGAGTCATATTGAAGCCATGATTTGGAGCAGATTTGCCAGCTACTTCAACACTATCTCATATCTCATATGCCCCCCATGATTTAGGATGATTGTGTCCCTTTCAAATTCAGTTTATAACAACCATTGCTCCTCCCTCTCCTCTATTTAGGGTTTTTCAGAGGTCGAAAACAAAACTAAGGGACAAAATAACAAATTGTTTCATGTTGACTCTGCACTGACTCTAATTCCATCTCAAAATCAGCCCTATTTCTAGGCAATTCGGTAATTTCACAAGTTTTTCTAGGGTTTCGCGAGTTTTTCCAACAACTTTTTTCACTTTTTTTCATTTTGGGGGTTTTTTAACATGATTTTAACATGACTTAAATGCAGAAAAAAATTGTTGAAAATTGAGTCAATTTTTTCATGAATCAGGATTTTTTAGGAGAATAAATCGGGGGGCTCCACAACTCGCAATTAATCGGATATAATTGCGATTTTTTGCAAATTATTGCTCTTTGCTATCAAACGATTGTACTTGCCTTTGGCAATGTGATCAATATGTGGAGATTCTCCAAGTTCTCTAGTAGACTTTAAGACATGGCAGTTAATAATCAAGTGTTGTGCTTTCTATTTTGGAGTGAACAAATTTTCCTCTTGATCGCCTTTTCTGAGTCTTTTCCTACTTGTTGGAGCCATGTTGTTTCTACTTGCCAATGATTCATCTTTTTGGATGGGTAGTTTCACCTCGTTGATCACATTTGGATTCTTTTGCGCTTAATCTCCTTTATGACTGCATGTTGTTCCCTTGATTGGTTGGTGATGGGATCTCTAGCATCCTCTTTGACCATTGAACAATCCATTTCTACGCTTCTTAGATTGTGTGGCATTCCTGGATGAGTGGTTACAACAATTGGGGTTGTTTGTATTCTGCTTGAACTTCTTTTATCTACATAGCATTTTATTCATGACCTCTTTTCCTTTCCCATGGCTGCATGCTATTTATTCTCCCATGGTGACCACTCAATTCTTGAAACTGTCAATTTCTTCCTTGGTTGTTTGTGATGTATCATCTTGTTGTTGGCATCAGAAACAAAGTAGTTTTCTTGGTAGCAGCAATATTATTTATGGTTCTAATTTTCTTTTGGGAAGAAAATTCCACGGGTTAGAAAAGATCATTGAAGAGAGACTCCATACATAGGCTGAGTTTCCAGAGCTTTTTCTCTATTTAGTAGAATGCAGAGAGGAAATTGAGAGGCAGCAACCTCTAGAGTAAAGAAGATCCCTACAGTAGAAGAGGGGATTGCAATGAGGGAAAGGCTATGATGAAATCCTTGTGATGTAAGAGATTGAGGCATTATTGTAGCATTATATATTTCAAGCATGTTATCACCCCAAATCCAAAATATTTAATAATAATATTGGATCCTTAATTATGGGACTGGAAAACTAAGAAAACTCTTTTTGGGCTTCTTGTGGTTCCGGTGGTATTATACGGATGTGAAGTATGGGGCAGCAGCACTTCAACAAGGAAATGGAAGCAAATAGAGAGATTACAAAAACATTTAGTTACTAGTCTCAAGATTAAATCATCTATGCCAGATGAGATTGTTCATTGTCCTAGCAGAGGCGGGGGCTTTCCCTATTGAGGCATCAGCTATGTTCTGGAGGTTAGAAAACATGGAGATACATCGCTAGCCAAAAATGGCAGCGGGTGAGAAGCCAGACAGAAGGAATAGCACATGGATGAAACAAAACATTAAATGGATGAATAAATGGAGTAACCTACAAGACTGCCCAAATAACAATGGAGAAATAAAAAAATACGTACAAGAAAAATTCAAAGAAAGCATGTGGGCAGGTCAAATAGGGAGGAAAAAATAATACTATATCAAACACTTCAATCCTACACATGACCATACACAAAAGAACTACATAGGAATGGACGTAAAGTGGAAGGCAAAAATGTTAATTGCTCAAATTAGGACCAGCTCACATCAACTTAGATGTGAAACTGGGAGGTGGATGATACCCAAAGAGGAATGGGAAGATAGAAGATGTAGATATTGCACTCAAGGGGTGGTGGAGACTGAATAGAATTACATCATGGAGTGTCTAGCCTACAATTAAATCCGGATTAACTATGTTGAGACACTAAATGTGAACACGTTGAGTAATCTATTTGATGAAGAAAAGATACCAAGAGTTGCAGATTTCCTAATCAAGTTACACAACAGAAGATCCAAGATGTAGAAGGAGAAGGAGAAAAAGGTTTAACAGACACAGTAGTTTCGTTTGGGTTTGTTCGGGCTTTCCATGCCTTCTTTTGCTAGCTATCTGTGGGTCCCATAGGCTGTTTGGCCTCGTGGATGTCATTAAAAACATTCATTCATTCATTCAATGAAAAAAAAAATTATCAATTGTCTCTGTTGTGCATGGGTTTTGGTGGGATGTGTATGTAGGTTGCTAGATTGGGTTGTCCTTTAGTGGAGCCCCTGAGATTTTTTCCATGTTGCTAAGCTGGCACCTTCATGTTCTTGTTATCTATGGCAACAACTTTTGATTTGGAGACAAAACAGATGGATGTGAAGACAACATTATTGCATGGTGACTTAGATAAAGAGATCTATATGACACAACTAGAGTACCATATTGAGAAAGGTTTAAAAACTTTCCTTTTGTAGAATAACAAAATTTATGTATGGCCTCAAGCAATCAACTAAGATGTCGTACCAAGAGTTTGATTCTTTTGTGTTGGGATTGGGGTTATTTAAAAATCTAAGTCCAATCACTCGATTTATTATAAGATGAATGGTGATTGTTTCCTTGTTATCATGTTGTATGTAGATGGCATTCTATTCTTTGGTAAAATTAAAGAAGTGATTTGAGATTCGAAGTCTAACTTTCAGCACAATTTGACATGCAAGACTAGGACACAGACAAATACATTATAGTCATAGAGAGTAGAAGAAATAGAGATAACTAAAAGCTTTGTTTGGGCCAAAGAAAGCATGTCAACCCAATGTAAAGAGAATCAACATGTCTGCTTGCACATCTTTGAGTGTCCTATTTCAATGGGGACTAAGTTTATATAGAGTAGTTTCTATCTTCACTTAGTGAGATGCACGACATTACTCGAGTACCCATGTTAGTGCTGTTGGGAGTTTGATGTACACTATGGTTTATACAAAACTAAACATTGCCAAAGCAATCGGAATCCTTATCCACTTCATGGCTAATCTTAGACAAAATCATCAAGATGCAATTAAGATGGTCTTTAGATACTTGCAAAGTACCTTCAAGTAATATATTTTTTATCATGGTGACTATACAAGGGATCAACACTCTATTGATGTTTGTGGATTTAGATTGGGCATGTGATGTTGACAACAAAAATCCTCTAGTGGTTATGTTTCAATTTATTCGATGGTGCTATCAATTGATGAGTAAGTGGTATGCTATGGTAGCTACTCATACCTATAAAGAAGTCATCTAGCTTGAGAGGTTGTATTCAGATCTGGGGCTGAGTCAAAGAGCTATTAGAGTTCTTTATGGAAGTCAAAGTGTCATATGTCTACCAAAGAACCCAACCTTTCATACAAGGATGAAAAACATAGGTGTCCAATACAATTGTGTTTGTGACATAATAGAGAATGGGAGGGTGATGCTAAAGAAAGTTGATACTTTGATGAATGTTGCAGATGCCTTGCTGAAGCAGCACATAGAAGTTCAGATGTTGCAGTGAGTCTATACTCTATAGGCCTCACGGCCCCTAGCAGTTAAATCTCAATGTTGGAATTCCCCTTTGCTCTTTAGCAAGGTATTTGACAAGTGAGAATGTTTAGAAAGATGTTTCAACCTTGCATCCTAATATTATGAATTATTAATTATTTATATTTATTTATTGTTTTCACTTCATATTGAGACTGAAGCATCCCATTTTGTGTTGACATTAATTTCTGTGTCAAATATTTTGGGAGGTGTAAAAGGTTGTAAGAGCATCTTATATCATTAAGATGTGTAAAGAGCATGTTGTGACATTGTAATAAAATAGGAGTTACTTATGATAGATTTTATGACATGTAAGAGCATGATTATAGGGGATTTACATTGGAATCTTGACCAATATTATGACAAGTCATAAGGCATCTTTGAATAGGTTTATATATGCCAAAGTGGAGCATACAAATTGAGGAGTCAACAATGATAGACTTTATGACAAGTTATGACAGCTGTAACATCTATTTTAGCAAAGAAGACCATGGCCAACTTGGGTGTTGGAAATTGAACCAATAGTGGTGACACTTTTTGGGGACATTTTTTTACTTTTGACTCATGGTTTTAGTAAACCACTTGTAATTTTGGTTTGAATTTTTCCTATTTATTGGTGCTTAAGGATGGAATATTGCATGGGTTGTACGATTGACTTGCAAGTACTATTATGCTGCTGAAATTGCTCCAAAATCTAATAAATTGACGATACTCATATAAAGGCATAACTTAAGATTTGTATTGTAACCTTTCAATTGCTGAATAATACAATTGCTTTTTCTTTGGAGTGTGGGCTTCTCATCTTGAAAGAGTTTTCTCCACATAAATTGTCTTTTCATGGTATAATTTTCTGTGTATTCTTTTTCTGTATGTGTAAGATCTTTGTGTTTTTGCACATGCCTCCCCCTTATAGGTAGGTTAGTGTAAGATGTGTTTCCACATCAATGCTTCCTTTTAGAAAGGGTTTAATGGCCCCTTGCAGGTACAAGAGCTACAATTGGAATTATCCATATTGTTTTTGGTTGCCAAAGTCACTACTTTCAATGGCATAATAGATGTCAGATTACTTCTTCTTGGGAACATTGCAGCAAATTTATCCATCTTGACGGCAAGCACTCGTCTGCTTGTAGAAAACTGCAGGCATCTAAATCATATGAATTAATAGCTAGAAATGTGAAAGATATTTACAGTGTCTGATTTAACATAGCTATGCCACACCTTTGCCCCACAGATTAATATTTCCTCTAGGTGAGCTTCAAATTGATCTCATCAACTCAAACAGAGATCAATAATCAGCTTTCTTGAGACTAAAGGATATGCAGACACTGTCAAATAGAACTAGAGATCAGGAGGATTTCCACTCTGGGAATCCGATTGATTAAAAACTGGATGCACCGGTAGAAACCACTGCCTCTTCAAAGATTGAAAAGATTCACTAACAACACACGTAGATTATGAAGATCAAAAAGATATATACAATTGCTTATCCGAGAATTGAAAAAGTACAGCAGGGAACAGGCAACAAAGTTTCCACACAAGGATCATATGATCATGTCAATAATTGCTTCTGCATTCCTTCAGAGTAATTGATCCATATTAGGCCTACACAATTAGCTTTGCCATGACAGGATTTTAAGCATGGATCTTTCTCCTCTTTTCTGCAACAGTTCTTATCTTTTTAAAATGCAATTCTAGAAAGCATTAAATTCTTCTTAAGCTCTTCAGTTGCTTCACTTCTAATGTTCTTCTAACCTAAAATCCTTGTATTCAAAGATATTCTCCCAATCCTTTCTAGAGTTTTGATTTCTAACCCAATTCACAAAACGAATAAGCTACAGAATCATAAACAAGCACACATCCATTTCATATTCATGGTCAGAAATTAGATTAATGTAAAATAAACTTTTTGTGGTTAAAACAAACCTGATCTGGAGAGAGCTTGAATTTCTCATTTCCAATAGAAAACGTAATGTTTGGCATGCTTGATAAGTGATCACAGTCAACAACTGATTGTCCATCAGGGTTTGGCAATCGCTCGCAGAGCTGAACATGACAAATTCAAGAATCTTAAACATCATCTCAAAATAATTTTTGCCAAGATTGTTCTCAGCATCCATCTTTCCTTAAATATCTCTCCTTAAATATTGACCAAAACTAACTGAAGTAGTATTATAGTGATAAGTTTATAACTCGACTCAAGTGGCTCAGAATTTGCTCCTTAGTATGGTTATAGGAAAGCTGGTTCTGCATCCACACAACTGCCATCTGGCAAGCACTGCACATTGCATCGCTAGAACCCAGCGATGCTTTCACTCCATGAGATTCTCTTTTTAGTATGCTAGCTATACCCATGCTGCAAAGAAGATTCCAAATTTTCAAACAGGTTCAAATGCATGCTTAAGAGAAGCCATGATCAGAGCAAGGTGACTATATTTTTCACGCAAGAAGAAATGGGGAAAAATTAGTTGTCCCCAAGGATTATACCAGTAGAAATTTCCCAAGACCAAAGTGAAAGATCTCTAGAGATTATGTTGACAAAAACCATTGTTAAAATTTCTACCAAAAAGATAATACAAAATAAAAATAAAAGTCATCATACCTGATATCTCTTCTACCATCATATGAGCACAAGCCAATCTGTGAGCACACCCTCTGAGGATTTGTCTATAAATGATACCACACAAATACGATACATCAATTGAGATATGTTTCTCTAGTAACGATGCAAAGAACAAATTTCAACAGCTAATTATGATCACTGAAGAAAATAAAAACCATGCACAACCATCCCACAGCAGTATATGAATCCCGCAGTCCTTACGCAAAGATTTGACGAAGGTAAATTTAATCGCGTATCAATCTGTCAAGCATCAGCCACAAATTTATGCTAAATCAAGGACATACCTGTGCCATCAAGAGCTTCCACATCAAATCTCCATACTGTGATACGACTGTTTTACATTCTTGACTGACAATACCTGGGGCATCAATGGCATCATTGATTTGTGTTACAATAGCCTGTAACAGAAACAAAATCCATAAAAGCACAATTGTCAAACTACTTATTTACAGTTCCAAGTTTATAGAGAAGATCAACAACAATCAAAAATCATTTGCAAATATTTAAACATTACCTGATGGAGTAGAATTTTAGAATTGCTTTGACAAAAGCGTATAAACTCTACCCAGGACCTTGGCAATCATACTAATTACAACCAGTCATTTCTCTTTTCTATTCAATACTCTACATATACATACATACATAAATATCTTCTTTGATACATGAGTCATGGTAACAAGTGTTTAGGAGTGGTGCTAACTTGACAACTAGAGGCAGTGATGGCACCTTAACTGTTTGTGGAAGCACCTAATCAATTCAATCAACAAAGCATAAATATAGTTATTAGCTACCTGTTGGTGTCTGTTTTATCATCTACCAAACATTAGGATAGGATACCTGAAGGTATTCTATCCTCTCCTGAAAAATCACTACTGATTCCAAGGTCTATATGTGCGAACAAGCGACTTTAGTGAAATAGCTTCTTGGGTAGTGTATGCTGAAAATCTCGAGGGGGACTTACGTTTAACAACTGTCTTTGAACTGCTGGACTTAGACGGATTTAGCAATTTTAGGCTCTTCTTTTCTTTTCAGATTTTCCGAGATTTAGACTTTCAAAAAGAAGAAAAGAGATAGGGTTTAGGAAAGCTAATCTAATCCTACGAACTCCAGAGACGGTATCAATTGGGTGCTCTCGGGAAACCAAACTTTGCTTTGCCACACTAGGGACAACTACACAAAGTCGATGCAATCTTCAATGGATTGTGCTTATGATTAAGATTTTGGGATGCACAGAGGATGGGCTCAAACTAACTTTGCACAGTGAAATGGAAATCATCCATTCACCAAAAGTATGAGCGGAGATACACCATCGATTGACACTTATCAAATCCTTCATTCAAATTAACAACAATGAAAGCAAATCTAAATTAACTTTAACTAAGTGTTGAGGAAATTGAAACCATGCAAATCATTCAAACAATAGGGATTACAAAGCCTTAAGAGAAAACGCACATACAATATATTATCTGGAAATGACCTTACGCAACAATACATCAAAAACCTCACACTCTCCAAATGAGAGGAGGTAGCCTTATATAGTTTTTCAAAAATAAATGAACGGCCGAGAACAAACGGTGATAAAGGGCCCAGATTGAAAGCTACAAACCCTAATTAGGGTTTCCTAAAACTAACTACCCTCGACCAATGAGAAAATTACATTTGGGACACTTGTCCTTCTTGCTAAATATGAACCATCAATGAAAATAGAAGATTGTTGCATTGTGAAGTGTGCCCTTCTAGAAGCTTCTGGATAAGCCAGGTTCATTGAACCTGGACACGTTGACATGGAGCAATCTGATTGGTCGAAACATGACGAAGCGCCACCGCAGCGTGAGTCACTCCTAATCTTGCTAAGGCGGTGCAGGAGCAGGTACGGGAGCTGGTTCTTGCTCTCTTCTTATCTCAACGTCAATACGTTCGGCAATTGCTAGTTCCTCGTCAAGGATAAAACACATGTGATGCCAATCAGGAGCGTTTCTTTTCACTTCCCACGCCAAGCTATACAATTTTGTGATAACGTGTTCTTGTTCGTTGCTGAAATTCAAGTCTGGCTAAAGTACTGGATGAGGTTTTTTGCCTGGTTCAAGAGGAATAATTGGTAAGCCCATGAAGAAAATTGTTGAATTTCTTAGAATAATTTTCTTGTTGACGACTCTATGCTTGCTTCTTTGTGGCTCCAATTTATGTTGCGCAAGAGGAGGGTTAAAAAGTTGTTGGCAATTTCTCGCAAATATGAAATGATAAGATCAAGTTGTTCAGACATTCACTATGATCATGCCCTCCTTCTTGATACCCTGACATTTGGAGAAGAATTTCTCCATGCCTTCATCATAATTGAGGAAATTGGAATTTTCTTTGTGAAACATTTCTCATATTTAGCCAAATTTTGGCTATCTCCACGCTCGGATGAACTTTGCTTGTGAACTTGTCCTCAATCTTCCGTTTGGCTTGAAACTCTAGCTACGATCTCTATGATGATCTCGCTTCTATTTCCTCCTGCGACCTGTAAAACCAAAGGAAAATAAGTTAGAAATCTATCTTGAATTAAAGAAAATTGAGGCTGCGAACGGCTAAGCATTTGGAGATTTTATTTCATTTTCATACTTAGCCGTGAGAATGGGATTTTCACATGTAAATTCTCCAACCTTTTATAACTTCAAAACTTTCATTCCATTTAGTCAACAAAAATGATTATTCTCACTAAAAACTTGAACAAGTCCACAAAAATCATCTCCAACGGATTTTGAAAACTCAGAGAATGTAATAAATCTGTACTTAACCAACTTCACCTTCGATGGGGAGAGAAGAAAAAGACAAGAAGACAGAAAGATCTTTAGAAAAACTCAGAAAATCTGAATGATCTGCCTCCTATTAGCTGGATATACTCCAAAATCTGTGGATTCTTTGACAAGAAGCTCACCCAACTACAAGCAATATCAAGATTTTCTCCAAATGAACTCCAATCTGCAAACACTTCTTTATGCTCTCCTTAGCTAAAGAATTTTGAACTTCTTGGTGTAAGAATGAAGTTACAAATGATGCATTTGTAATGAAGTTGAATTCCTAATTAGAAACACGCAAAAATCATCCAACTCATGTTTCTAAATCTAACTCAAATCTTGGGAAAGAGTTGTCATCTTCTCTAGTTCGAAAATCCTTTACTTGTGCAAGTTTCTAAATTGTTTTTAGTTCATTAACTCGAACTAGGCTCATAAAATAGTATCTTCAAAAAGTTTCTAATTTGGAACTCAGTCTGAAAATCATCTTGATCTGCAAATATCTTCTTTCCCATTTTAATTTTGAGTTTCCATTTTGATCTCCTAACTCGCTGATCTTTGAAAATCTCAATTTCCAACTTTCTAAATTGATTACAAGTTCGATTTTTTGGAAGATTTGATGACATCACTTGGATTCTTGTTGACTTTATTTGACTTCCAAGAGTAGGGTGGAGTTTTTAGTGTTCAATTTCATGTTTGCTTGCCTTTAATTTCATACTTGGGCAGACTTTTGGAGGTCTTCAATATGGGCAGCCTTTCTCCTTATCACCATGCATGGTGGAGTTTTAAAACTTGGGCGGACTTTGGAAGGCTCTCTTCATGGCAGAGTTTTAAGTGTTCAACATGGCAGACTTTCATGAGACTTCAACGAGGGCGGAGTTTTGAAGCCTCTCCAACATGGCAGACTTTGATCATCCCCATCATTGCACCTTGGGCGGAGTTATGAATACATCATCAAGGGGCGGACTTTTGGCTACCACTCTAAAATTTCATGGAGGGCGGAGTTTGGAAGGACAACCTCTAAGGCAGAGTTTAGAATGACCTCAACACATGGCGGAGTTTGGGAGGCCTTAAGAGGCTTACACACCATCATGAGCGGACATTAGACATCCCTCTACATGGCGGACTTTTGGGTGACTTCAACCAAGGCGGACTTTATACTCCCTCTTTAAGGCGGACTTTGAGTACCTCTCCATGGGCGGACTTTAGGAAGGTCTCCAACATGGCGGAGTTTGGTGTGACCTCAACAAGGCATAGGGCGGAGTTTTGAAACCACTCGGAGCTCTCTCAAGACATGGTGGTGTTTGGAAGGATACCAACGAGGGCGGAGTTTTGTGCTCCCTCTTTGTGGCCTCATCATACCTTGGCTAGGCGGACTTTTGAAACCATCTCCAAGGGCGGACTTTTGGTCTATCACCAAGGATGGCGGACTTTGGAAGGTATCAACGAGGGCGGACTTTTATGAGACATCAAGGAGGGCGGAGTTTTGGAAGGCCACCAAGAGGGTGGACTATATATGAAATATAACATTTAAGTATTTCTTATACTTCAAGTTATATTTCATATATATTGTCAGGATGCTTGAGAGTGGTTTCGGACCTCCAGGAGTTATAATGCAAAATCTAGTTTTTGGAGGATTCTTCAATTTTCTAGACAGTCAAATTTCAGGATCAAGATGACATTCCAGACTTAGCCAAATTTCAGGATCATGATGACATTCCAAACTTAGCCAAATTTCGGGATCATGATGACATTCCAGACTTAGCCAAATTTCATGATGACATTTGAGGATCAGGATGACATTCCAAACTTAGATGATTTTTTGAGCTGATTATCCTTTGAATGTGCCATGACCCCCTAAAATATAGGAACTTAGCTTTTTGGGTCAAAACTTGAAAATTTTGGATCACAGTCGAAGCAGGTCAGTGGTATCAGTGAAAACCCTAGGTCCCCATTCTGAAAAAGCAAAAAGAAGACATCCCTAAAAAATAGGGAAAACTTTCTAAAAATAGTCATACCAAGGATTGGGCTAAAAATGCCAAAAACGAAACTTCCTAAAAAATAGGAAAAAGCAAAAAAGCAAACTTTCTAAAAATAGAAAGTCGTTCAAATTCGTCCAAATCAATTGCGATCTTCGTCCTTTGGCCTTTCTAGGCACTTTGATGGTATTCAGACTCTGGAATCACTTGTTTTGCAAAAACTTAACTTTCAATCCTTAGGACTTGAACTATTCAAAACTGAAGCGAAAGGCCACGGGACACGAACAAAACCCTAGAAAGCAGGAAAAGAGAGGGTCCCCATTTGCAATGGGGCGATGTGTGAAAAAGGTCACAACACTACCTACGATAAAACATTTTTGCCTAAGTAATCTTAAAAGAGATGCGATATTAGACCAACAAACCCCCTAAATGCAATTTAGAGGAGAAAAGGAATGATCTAGCAGTACCCATTTACCAAAGAGAATCCCCCAAAAAGAAAAAGAGAGATAGCCCCCATCTTCCTCTCCCAGCCCCCAAAAAAGAGAGGAAGAACCAGGCAGGCCCCCCTTAGGAATAGCCTCCCAAAATCCCAACAATCAACACTAAAACTAGATGAAAATGAAGAATAATAGATGCTAACAAAGGTTCACTGGCATCAAACAACATCACATCTCTTAAGGTGCATGCTGAAAGTCTCCCACTCCAAACAAAGATATGATGGAAGAAACAAGAAAGTGTCTCAAACTAGTTCAAATTTCTTTGAATGTGATGCAAACAAATCTTGAACACAATCTGTGAAAACGTCAAAATCAAAGAGGAACCAGTAAATGATGATGGATCATTCAAAAGAGGAATGTCCCTCACAATAGGTGGGTCTATAGCAGGTGCACAGAACACAAACTTGTGTTGTTTTTGGTTTAGCCCCTTCCTGTTCTCACCTATGTTAACCCCAAGTTTATAACCAATTTGAGACAATTATTGTTGGCCCTCTATGTTTGTGTGCCTCTTTTTCCCATGCTGCCTTCCATTTTCACTTCAGTCAATTATCCAAGTGAGAAAAATAAAAAATTGGCTACATGTTTTCTTGGCTTTCTTGAGTGATTTCAGAACCCATGTCGGACCTCGATGAGGTTTTCACAACCTTGTCGACACCCAACACGGTTTCATGAACCTTCTCAAATTTTTCCGACTTTTATTGTCAACATTCATGGAGGTTCTAAAACCTTTGTCAAGAGCTGTGTAATGTCCCCTACCTGATTAACATAATTAATCTATTTCAATATACTAAAATTGATTGAGAGACTAATCATGAAGCCAATCATTGATATTCTTCAATTTATTGGTTATTAACAAGTGCTCATTTATTTTCCTCATTAGATGATTAATTTCCCATTCTACCTTCCATTTTCACTTCAGTCAATTATCCAAGTGAGAAAAATAAAAAATTGGCTACATATTTTGTTGGCTTTCTTGAGTGATTTCAAAACCCATTTCGAACCTCAATGAGGTTTTCAAAACCTTGTCGACACCCAACACGGTTTCACTAACCTTCTCAATTTGTTCTTTTTATTGTCGACATTCATGGAGGTTCTAAAATCTTTGTCAAGAGTTGTGTAATGTCCCCTACCCGATTAACATAATTAATCTATTTCAATTTTCAATATACTAAAATTGATTGAGAGACTAATCATGAAGCCAATCATTGATATTCTTCAATTTATTAGTTATTAACAAGTGCTCATTTATTTTCCTCATTAGATGATTAATATCATTATTCATAATTCTTAATATAGCTATCAGACCCTACTACTTGGAGAAGGGTTTTGTGTATGTTACCAAAGCGCTTAGAGACCAAATACAATAGGTTCCCTCAAAGTTTATAGATCCAAGCCCTTACCTATCTTGGCCCTATACCCTCAAGGCTTATGGGTCGCTGATCCCCACCCTATCTTGGGACTTAACCTATTGCTTGGATTTAGACTGCCCCTCTTTGGAACATCTCATTCCCATCTTCTTAAATACTGATAGTAATAACATGATTCAGACTATAAGTATACTAACTTCTCATGTATTATGAATAAATATGAAATTACGTATGACTGTCATACATATTGCAGTCTATATTAATATTACTACAAAATTCTGCATAAAAACATTATCAGGCTTCATATATTAAGCATACATATTAAACACATCCCCATGCATACCACCAAGAACAAAGATGCTATTGTCTGTAACTTAATAACAGTTCTGATCTGATCCAATCCATGGTGATGTTGTTGGATGCTTTGATTCATATCCTTTATATCTCTCAATGTGAGGGAGAGGTCACACCTCTTCATCATGGATGCCCTTTGGCAAGAGACACACCCTTTCACCATTAGCACCCTTTGAAAGAGTGCAACTCTTCATTACTTCTGCCCTTAGAAAAGGACACAACCTTTCACAATCTCTGCACTTCTTATTTAAATCAGATCTTCACTTCTAATTCCCAAATTATCCCCTCTTCAAATGAGTTCTCTCCTCCCTTTTATACCTCATATTTGGGGGAATCACAACTTATCATTTCATGCCTTTTGACCATCCATTAACTTTAATCAAATCTTAATTATATTTAGTTATATTCTTTTATTTATTTTTTTGTATTTTAATTTTATTACTATCATTTATTATTAAATTATATTTCAAAGTGGGGCCATTACAAGCTGACAAGGTTTTTACAACCTTGTCTGTCAGATGTAGGCTTTCTAACGTCTTTTATTTCTTTTGGTTAAGTGTTTGTTGGCACTCTCCAGATATTTTGAAACCTCTATTGGGAACCACCAGCATTTTCACAACCTTGTCAATGCCCAACATTGGTTTCCTAACCTCATGTTTCAATTGTAAAATGTCCAATTCTTTGTGTCAATGAGTGTAGAAGGCTCTAAAACCTTTGTTGGCTCCTGACGAGGTTTTCATAATCTTGTCAAAAGCTGATGAACTTTTTTGAACTTCCTAAGTTTTCTAAGTTTGATGCCCGTCAAAGTTTAGAGTAGGTTTTGGGAACCTGTGTCAGCTCCCAACAAGGTTCTCACAACCTTGTCATAGCCTGACATACTTTTCAGAATTTGTTGAAAATAAAACGAAGGCAAGGGGAGAAGGCGTGCTTGCAAGAAAAATCAGAAAGAGATGAAAATAAAGACCAAGTGTGCTGGTGTGTCAGCACGTTGAGGAGCTTGTGAAACCTTTGCCGACTCCCAACAAGGTTCTTACTGTTGAAGATGGTATCTTCAGCAGATATCATACCTGCCATATTTATGGTATCCTCGAGCTCCTATTTGTATTCAGTTTGCTGGAAATGTTTTGATTTTATATTACTTCTGTCAATGACCTTATTTCATGAACCGAAGTCTTTGGAAGCTGTCACCGACTTCATTTTAGCTGGCAATACGTTTCTTTCTTTCGCTGTCTTCATCGGTTCTTGGGTATGTCGGTGTATATCTGACATCTTTTGGCATTCCGTCTTCTTTATGAGCTTCATCAGGTTGTATGATGAGCTATTGATTCAGTTGTCGTGAGTTAGTTCAAGGTGGATCAATATTCTTCGAAGAATTTTTGCTGCAGTTTTTTCTGCTCTTATTTTCTGAGATGTTTATTTAAGCTTGACAGTGAACCTTGTTGTGGGGAAGACTCTCTCTATTGACATCGTCTTCAAGTATCTTGTAAGCAGTTTTCTGAGAGTCATAGTCAATTTTATCATTATCAATCATTGTTAAAATGATTGCCTTCAAAGTGTGAGTGTTATGTAATTATTTTGAGCCTTCAATAAAATCTATTTTTTTGCTGTGGCTGGGTTTTTCACCCTCAGGAGGAGGGTTTTCCCAAGATAATTTGGTGTCTTTCTGTTCTCTTGCTGTCTTAGATTATTTTATGTGAGTTTATAGTTTTCTGATTTTATTTTAAACTTACAACCTTGTTAGAGCCCAGCAGGGTTTCGAAAACTAGTTTTGTGGCCAAAGCTTAGTGTCAATATGAAGAGAGAAGACCTTTAAAGGGCCTAAAACATTTATCAGAGTTTGGATTTCAGTCTTTACTGTCAATAGGTGCTCAAAATAACAAAGATTATGCAAGTAATAGCACACAAATTGTTAAGGGCACTTATGATCTTCCATAGGAGCATTTTCAATGTAGTTTTAGGCGCCAAGTGAAACAACACAACGCATTACTCCTCACCTGCTAGCTTTACTGGTGTTAGCTGGCCCACCTACCAGAATTCAATGTTGTTGCTATTGTTTGATTTGGGATGCCCATTTTAGGTGGGATTTATTCTTGGTCATTGATATCCTAGATGCTACTATCTAGCAATTAGGGTTTGATGTCCTACATTTGTTAAAGCACAATTTTTTATCATTTTCTAGCAAGGTTGCTTTAACTATGGTTTTCAAACATGTGCAGATAGCCAAAAAGTTGTACAACAACCATTAAAGTTAAACCTGGTTTGTTTATTGGGATAGACTTGTGGAATGGAAGAAGGAAAACATTGCAAGTGAGTTTTGTTGCAGAATGTCTCCAAGGCAATAGGTACATATCTAGGAAAGTTTTTAAGTTGCAACTAGGGACTCTCCCTTATCACATTTGCTAACATGAATGTAATACTGAGTTAGATAAGTGTAACAGCACTTCAAAAATATTGCAAGCTTCGTAATAATCTTTCTCATATTATATGTCAATGCATGCAGATCTATATGGATTCATAAGTATGCTTTGTTACAATGTAATGTGCCCTTCTCAATGATGTGCTTTCCGTAGTCCATTGGCCTATCCCGGAGACCTGCAAGCTATGTGGAAAGGAGAATTAGGTTTCCAACGTTGGTGGAATTTTGCACGAGCTTCTTAGGGTTTATCAAGAGGGAATTCTTCAGTTCTATCTATGGTTTCCTTCTGGGCTTTTTATGAACTCTAGGGTGGCATAACATGCATTGGATTCTTTGAAGCGAGAACTTACTATTTTTAGTAAGTTAGGGTTTGGCTGTTTGGATGATGTTGTCTTACTGAGCTTTCCAAGCTCTTTCTCTGGGTGCGAAGATCATGCTTTTCGGAGGAGTAATCCATGACTTAATATTTTTAGTAAGTGGCAGTATGGAGCATTTCTATTTTTAGCAGTTTGGATAGGGTCTTGATCCTGCAACAATTCAGTGGTCTTCATTGCTCAGCTTCATCCTGGATTTTGTTAATAATCAGTATTGGAGTCATAAGTGATTTAATTAAATATTATTTCCTCATCCTAAGGTTTAATATTTACTTAATTTTATTATTTTTATGTGATGTCCCCTTCTTAATATCACCCTAAAACATAAATAAAGCAATAATTTTAGGATCTAGGAATAGGAGCTCATCCTTTATACAAAATTGGTCTTTTCCCATATTATCCAACCATAGCTAATACTATGCATACCTATCAATCATCTACTTATGCCAATAATGATTAAAATATTTTCAATTAAGATGAATAGATCATTAAATTGTTGTAGGATTTACTTCCCATAGATTGCATGAGATTTCTCATCCCCATTCTGCTAAACCTTACAAGATGGAAGATTTACTGTGCCAAGGGCACATGACACAGTCTACATGCGGCTCCCTCAAGGTTTCTACCTGTCTTGGGACATTTTCGCCATGTGACCGATTTACTCTACCTTTCCCCCACACACTCCCTATCTTTGCAAGTATTAGAGAAAGACGAAGAATCAGACCACTGCAATCTATGGGTTAAGAATTAAATTTGATATGGCATTATTCGAATTACATTGTCAATTATTTACTTAGTCCCTAATTATCTGTTATGTGAATTGTCAACATTTTATTGTTATCATTACAGTAGTAAATTTGATCACTAGAGAGTGCATTGCTTAATTAATATTGATTTATATTGCTGATGAAATATAAGCATTATGTTAAATAGTGATTGAATGTTAAATTACTTGGCTGATGAGTTATCAGCATTACTTAAATATGTATAGTATTTATTTCATTACTGGATCATTTGTAGTATTTATTTCATTACCTATATTAATAATCACCATTTGTAGTACTGAATTATTTGTAGCATTCATTTTATTTTATTATCTAAAGAATTATGTTTAACATCTTTAATCATTATGCTTATGCATGTTTAATCCCTTGATGATTTATTAATATATTACTGGATCATGAGTTATTCTGAAAATTAACAATAACCATGTTAGATTTACTTACCTTTTTGCAGGCTGACTGCTGTTTGAATACCCTCTTATCCTCCTTGCAGCAGTTCGTACTCCTTCCTAAGTATCTCCTTCCCTTTTGCTGCCTATTCGTATTTCTCCCTTTATTATTTTACTGCAGGCAAGTCCGAAATTCCTTTCCCCTAATTCTCCTTACTTCCTTCTTATCTTCCCCGATTTCTTTCTTATGTTCTTCCGTGGCTTTTTTTTCTTCACCCCTCCTTTCGTGTGCAACCCAGGTCTTATACTAATCGGTCCGATGCCCCTTGGGGAGAGACGTGGCTTTAATAAAGGTCACGTCCCTCTCTTGCATTATACTTAAGATCCGATACTTTTGGTATTTAATATTATTTGTTATGTTATTATCTCTTTGTTGATTTAACATAGGAACATCATTATTATTTATTTTATTATTATTATTATTATTATTATTAAATTGGTGTATCATATAATCAATTACTGATTATTAATTAGCAAATAATAGATCAATTTAAATGTATTAGGATAATCAAATTAATAATTCATCAATATAATAAATCAAAATAATACACCAAAATATAATACATCAATATAAAGGTACACAAAAGATTTATGGATTAGAATTTAAACCATTGTATTCACAAATTATGATTTCTATTACATTTGGCTTTATTATACATAGATTAGGCATGGTTCATGACATTTTATTACTGATTAATGACTTTGGAAATAGTGCATAACATGATGTCTCCTAAGTTGCTAGGCAAATTGTTTGTGTCATGAAGGGGGACGCCAATATTGAAAAAGGAGATTTTATTTTATTCAACAAAGTGTTGGTTGAAAATTTTGTACACTTGGGGGAAATATACAAAATTGTGGTTTCAACCACAGCACACGAGTAAAAACTCTCCTAATTAAGGGAAGGCTCCCCCTATCTAACTAAAACTGAAATAAAAACAGGATGGGACAGCAGTCTTCCTTTTTTCTTCAAGAAAGACAATATCCTTTTCTCTTCACAGAAAAGGATAGCGATTGAAAATGAACAGCAGTAACTACTTTCAAGTGAAATGAGAGAAAGGAAATGAAGTTTCCTGAAAGCGCAAAGACTTCCGTCACTTCCTTCGGGACGGGACAGCAATATCAAGCTCAAAGACTTGACTATTGGAAGTCCTATCTACCCTTTGCTAGACTAAATTTTTACAATGGATAAAAGATAACAGTTCAAAGACTGGAATAATTTATTCTTTTAACACAAAGACAAGAACTAATACAAGCTCAAAGACTTGCTGCTATTTCTTATCAAACAGTAATTTTCCTCAAGAATAGACGCAAGCTCAAAGACTTGCTGCTCCTTCTAGAGATTTTCCTATTTTAATTAATCTTCTCTACTTGCAGCTCAAAGACTTCAAATCAGATTGGACTAAGCTCCTTTAGAAACACTTTGCATAGAAGAAATAAAAAGATTCAAACTCAAACATGTAGTTCAAAGACTCAAAACTTGAGTAATCCTTCTTTCTTATTCTTCAAAACCTTCAATTCACATACATAAGCTCAAAGACTTCTTGCTGTAAATTTGGCAGAGTTTTTGCTTGCTTTCAAAAAGATAAAAATTACAAAGGACCCTCTCTTCTATTTATAGGAGAGGAGCCTTCAGAAAAAGATGGGAGGATCCTAACTAACTTGAGAAATTCCCTCAACCACCAAGACCTATTCAACAGCTAATTATGACTTCATTAACTAACTAAGACTTATTCCAACTACAGTCCTAATTGGACACAACTTGTAGTTGCCTTACAAGTAATTACAAAAATGCAAGTGATGACAACTTGCCGAAAGGGAAACTACAATTCTGAAATTACAATTATTTAAAAATTTACAAGTGTTAAAAACACTTAAGTTGCAACTCTTGAAGATACGAATAAATCGAACTTCTGAATAACTTTCTGCAATTCATCAGGATCTGGTTCATGAGTGTTCATAGCCACCACCCTAGTTTTTACGATGACATCATGGCATTGGCATAGCGTGGAATTCCCTTTTTCCAATGCTGACTGGATTTCCTGCAACTTAGTTTGATACTTGATCAATATTTGAATGGAAGCGACTGAGAATTGATCACTTCTCCATTCATCATGAATCTTGAGTTGCAGGTCTGCAAGAACTTCTTCCTCGGGCAGCAGCTCATCATTCTGATTGAAAATGTCGCAGGATGCCTTTTTGCAATGGGAGGTTACATCTTGAAAGACTGCTTCACGCAACTTTAAGGTTTCATCAATTTCTTCAATGAGTGATTTGAGAACAAGAGATTTGTTCTCCAGGAGTTCCTCATATTCAATGTACATGACTCTGGAAGGAATCACATCATGCACTTGAAGAACGCTCAACTGATATTGCTGTCCTGTCCCGAAGGAAGTGACGAAAGTCTTTGCGCTTTCAGGAAACTTCATTTCCTTTCTCTCATTTCACTTGAAAGTAGTTACTGCTGTTCATTTTCAATCGCTATCCTTTTCTGTGAAGAGAAAAGGATATTGTCTTTCTTGAAGAAAGAAAGAAGACTGCTGTCCCATCCTGTTTTTATTTCAGTTTTAGTTAGATAGGGGGAGCCTTCCCTTAATTAGGAGAGTTTTTACTCGTGTGCTGTGGTTGAAACCACAATTTTGTATATTTCCCCCAAGTGTACAAAATTTTCAACCAACACAAAGTATTTGCTAAGTCATAAATCGTGGTCCTTGCTGGCTAGGCGTGGTTTTGACTTGAAGTATGGTGCCATCCTTGGATCCACTTTGGTAAATGCAATGCAAATTGGAAAGGTGAATTTGGCCGCCATTTGCATTTGAATTTCAAAGGGAAAAATCTATAAATATAGGTGCTTGGCCTCTCATTTGGTATCTTATGAAATTGCATCATTATGTTGTCGGTTTGGCGATTGAAATCTGAGCTTCGAAGTGTGGCTTCCTAGCTAAGTCTCAGTTTCGTACTTGGAAGATAGTACCTAGCTGTGTTCCTGTAATTCCAGTGTTGTCAGTGAGTGTTCTGCAGATTGTGGAGAGTTTGTGTGGATTTTGGAGTTTTTCCTTGCTGTTGGTCGCGGAGTTGCTGAAACCATATTTTGCTCATACCTCTTGACCAAATGATTGCATCGTTCTGGGTATTGGCTCTTTGGAAGCGTATTGGGAAGACAATCTATCTTCTATCTTGGCGTGGCTTTTGGTGGTCATTACATTTTTTGGTTGCAAATCAAAATTTGCTACTGTAGCACTATTTTCAGACTTGCCTTGAGATGCGTGCAACACATTTGAGGCTTCCAAGTTGCAAGTTTGAGGTATTGGATTGGTTGCCTATGTTATATTAGTCATTTGCATTTTATTTGGCGTGATTTCGGTTAGTTTTGAGAAAGTTATGAGTGTTTTGCGTTGAAATGGTTAGCTAGTTCGGATCATATTTTAATGTTGCCTTGTGGCAATTAAAATATTATCTTATTGTAATAAGGTTAAGCGATTTATGTTTATAGGGTTGGGCCCAAATGTAACGTATGTATTAAGCAATTTATGTTTATAGGGTTGGGCCCAAATGTCACGTGTGGTTAAGAATTTCATAGCGCTGGGCCCTATTGACGTGTATTTTGTACACTATCAAGCACAGAATAAAATACCCAAGGGTACCTTATCCTCTCTTGAGTAAAGCCTCTGAATGCTGAAGATATCGCGAGAAAGGATCAATCAGGGTGACTTCAAGGTTCTTCGTTGTAGGATCTCTACGTGTGGATAAGCACCAGTGGTCGTTGTGAATGCTGTTTCTTCAAGGGGCCTTACGTTTTCAAACTGCAGGAACAGAATTTTCCTAAAACTAACAGGTTCTCAAAAAGATCAAAAGATAGGGTCTGCAAGAGATAAATTCTAATCTAATCCTAAGAATGACTCAAGGTAGGCTAGACTCAGTAAGATTCTACCAATTTCAGTATTGCCAAGCAATTACAACTCTACTGGAATTGATGCGATCTTCTAAGGTGATTAGTGATTTTCAAATCATCAAGAATTATAGATACTACCATAAAGATACATATCAATAGTTCAATAATGATTGAAGGTTCAAGCAATCCAAATATCTCCAATTGACCACACAAGGCGTCCTTACAATTAGTAAGAAGCTAGTGGTTTGGAACGTGAATCTCACCAAAGATCAAGCCCGACACTTAGTCCTTCAAGCTTAAGTAATACTTCGACTGAGAATGATTCAAGAAAGTAAACAACCATGAAGATAGCCATGAGAATTGCAATAAAACACCATAACTTCAATATTTTATTGATCTCAAAGCCAAAATAGACAACAATTGCTTGCAATTCTTTCTTCAATGCTCAATCTTGCTACAAAATAACTTTCTTCTCTCCAAAAGCTCTAATCTTCTAATTTCTAACTATGACAAAATGAAAAAGAGTGAGGGTATATATAGCATCCTCAATTACAATGAACGGCCCAAATCAAAAGAAGATCAATGGCTGAGATTTTGACACCTAAACCCTAATTAGGGTTTGTTACAAAAAGTTCCCTTTTTAGTTGAACATTATTAAATGCATAGCCAAATATTTAATTGGCACAAAAATCGAGGGAACATAGACCAATGATAATTGAGATGCCACATCATTTTATAACAACCTTTCTTCTAGAACCTTATTTCCTTTCCAATGCTCTTTCTTAGCATATGCAACGAATCTGGACACAATTCCTTCAATCTCAGCAATAGGAATCTCAGGAAGATTCCTCATTCGTTCCTCTAAGTGGATAACCTGATCAAAGGCTTTGAGGAGAGCCGTATCCCATCCAAGTTCGAGTTCTTTGATCTTCTCAATTAGGAGCATAGTAGTGAACATTAGATCTCGTTGTTCATCTGTGATGACATTCTCATCTTTGCAAAAGATAACCTTGACTCTTTCTTCCAACTCTTGAAGGTCCACATCTGTCTCAACTTCGATCCTCCTGCCAAGAATGGTACACAACACCTCAAACACCTTGTCCTGAATTGGATGGATGACGCCCTCAACTTGATTGCATTTGGTGCTGATGTCCTCGAAAAGAACCTCTTTCATCTGGAGTAGAGTTGACCACTGAAGTAAATTGTGAGCTCCTCCATCCATTATCTTTTCTTGTGCCAGGATCTTCCTTGGTGTTTGCCTGATCACTTGCAGAACAGGAATGATAACATCTCTAGTGTGAGCGAAAGCGGCTACCGTTATCATCAGGTTGTGGACGATCTCAAGGACCTGGATAGCTCAATGGATTGTTTGCATCATTCTTGTTGTAAATTCAACGGCTACTGTGTGGGACTTGTCAATCCAAGAGCTCATAAGCTGAACCAAGCTCTTCACTCTTTCTGCCTCGCCAACTGATTCAAGGGGAAGTGCTTGCACAGGAGACACTGTTGGATCCTGACGTCCCAAGGGCTGATTGAGATGGCTAAAGTAACCTCTCCAAGCACCGACCTCTCTCTCAAGCTTTCTATTCTTTTCCATTTCTTCCTTAAGCTTGTCTTTAAGTACTTCAAATGAATCGGTTGCCTCATCCAGTGCTTGCTCAGCAGTGAGTGGACCAAGCTCAAATGTTTCCACATCATACTAATCTGCAAGGATTTCACCCTCATACTTGTCCACTATTGGTGTAGCTATCTGCAACTTCCTGGACCCTGTCTCATCTCTGATCATCTTGGACATCTTGGTGGCCTTCCTCTTCTCCGTTACTTCTTGAGAATTTCCTATAAGGCTCTCTAAGTCAATTACATCATCCTCATCTTCAATCACAATCACCCTCGTCAGTCTCTCCTTCAACCAATCTGGAATGGCGGATCTTGTCTCTCTAACTTGTATTTCTTTAGGCAATGGTTCGTCTTCTTGGAGAGGAGATGTCACTTCATCATCATTCTTGTCTTCATGTAGCTCATTGACTTGGGGAGATCGACTTGACGAATGCTGAGGTGCCTTCCCTTTTTCAGGTTTATCATTCTGTACCATTGACTCCATAGATTCATCAACCTCAGGTACTGTCTTCTCTTGTCCTTCAACTTGACTTGTCCTTTTTTCATGTCGGGATGATGTACCTGATGAGCGATCTCGATTGGCCTCTTGCTTCTTCTTGGAGGATTCCCTTTTCTCAGGTCTTTCTTTCCTCTTCGCGCCTCTAGGATGAGAATTGTCTTCACTTGCGCTCGCTCCTCCTCCTTCTGGTTTTTCCTCCAAAGTAAAAGTCATTGGTACGTTCTGTTCTCTTAACTTTTGATGTTGTACATCCACCCATCTGCGAGTACATGACAAAACTAGAGCCATCAAAGCTCTCAAGTCTGAAATCTCAGGCTCGTCCCAATCTATCTTCACTGCTTTGTCTTCTCTGTCATAGGATGACTGGAGATGTCTGCCACTGTCCTGAGCTTGATCGGCCACTCTGTAGACTTTGCATTTCCTGATGAAATCTAAAGGTAATCTGGAATGCATCTTTCTTTTCACTTCTAAATCATTTGAGAGGTTCATCCAAAAGTCCTCTATCTGAAATTCATGCTTGTACTTCCTACCAGCTGTCTCTTCCATATACCCATAAGGATCAAAATTCTCCCTCAAGGCAAAGAACGTGAATGAATATAAGGCCAACTCCCTCTCTGCATCATCCAAGGCTAGAGCATTAGGGCATACCTCAACTGAATTCCCCAATATGATGGGCACGGGAATTCCATTTCCATGCCTGTGTCTGAATGCCTTCGCATAAGCTGCCAACTACCTAGTCACCTCAAGTAGCACTATCCTGTCTATCGGATACCTCGGCAACATGTAGGGAGGTGAAGGACACCCATGAACTCTGATATATGTAAACTTTTGAAATTGGATGAACCAAGCACCATACCTCTTTACAAGCTCTTGTGCATCTGGAGATAGTCGATTGTGAATCCCGCCTTGCAATATCCTAGTGATGTTCATCGTGAAGGTATCATTGACTAACTTGTAGTCACTTCCAGGTGGATGATGCAAATGAACATAAGAGTCACAAACTCTCACCTCTCCGGGTCCTCTTCTGATCACTCCTCTGTGAGGTAGTCCTGCATATTCGAAACTCCTGATCAAGGCATATATGACGTATGAGCTCATGTGAAACGACTTTGTAGGCTTTAATCTTCTTAACTGCACGTCCATTCAATGGCTAATAATTCTAGCCCAATGAATCGTTCCTTTCCCCTGGACTATCACTTGGATGAAGTAGAACATCCACTTCTCAAAGTAGAAGGCTTGAGGAGCCCCTGTAACTCGATTGAGCAAAGTTATCAAATCTATGTACTCCTCCTGGAAATCGATCCTATTAGGTGTGTTGGAAATCTTGCTCAAGCGAGGAGGACTTCTGAGTAACCAATTCTTATTGATGATGCTCAAGCAAGTGTCTGGATCATCTTCATACATTGACCTGGCTCCCTCTAAGCTTTTGTAAATCATATCTTTATGCTCTGGAAGATGGAGAGCTTCACTTATAGCCTCCTCCGAAAGGTACGCCAAAGTGTTCCCTTCCTTGGATACGATCGATCTTGATTGTGGGTCATAATGGCGAGCACACTCGATCATCAGCTCATGGCACTGGATTGTTGGAGGGAAACCGGCCGCTTTGATGATGCCACTTTCAATTATCCTCTTTGCGACAGGTGATGGCTTGCCAATGTAAGGGACCTCTCGAAACTTCTTGACACTGAAGTTTCCCAAGTTGGTATCTCCAATATTGCTCCACTTGGACATGATCTTGGTCTCCAATTCTTCATTCCTCTGATCTTCCTTCATGAGAGCTGGACGACTAGTAGATGCTCCTGCCTTTGGAGTCGCCATCTTGATACCTACACAACATTTCATAATGAGTAATATACCTTAAAGCATAGAAATATAAAGTAGAAAGGAAGATTTAAGATTTTAATTAGGAAACTTCATGATAAATCTTGAGTTATCATTTCCTAATTAACTACATCAAACTTAGGATTTTCAAAACGAAGCTCAAAATTCAAATCTTCAACAATGGTGTCAAGGTAATTTCGCCATACCTCCTCTTGAGAATTAACTCTAAGAAATGATGCAAAAATAAGAGAATTCGCTAGGCAAAATGTGGACCAAAACTCCCTTTAGCAAAATGTGCCTCCTTTAGTCTTCACAAGCATCAACTCCACCACCTCTAGTCTTCAATACTTAAGATAAATTCGCTCCAACTAGACTAGCTTTCGCACCTTCTTCTTGATCTCCAAATTCGCACTTAAAGTAATGAGTGAATGATTGATTAAACTTGATCAAAACACCCCTATTATATAGGGCGCTCACCACTTTGCCTCCCATAGGCCGACTTGGCAAAATAGGCCTAAAAAATAAATAAAATTGCAAAAAGAAGAGGCCGACTTGATAAAATAATAAAAATAAGCCCTCAAGCGCTCCATTTTTTAATTTTAATTTCACAAAAATTAATTTTAAATGCCTTTATAATAAAAATTCGATTTTCTAAGGCTCAAAATTAATTTATTAAATACCAATGCGCCTTCATTAAATGCCAATTTAATTAATTTTTTCAAATATTTCGAAGTTGGCAATTTTGGCACCTAATGCGATTTGGAGGATGCTAACCCCCAAATATGGTAAAAAATACTGAATGCCACTAACTTCGCCCTGGTCCCTTGGAGAGGGACAGGAGCGAACTTGCAATTTAGGCCTTGCATTCCTTCCACGTTCAAAACTTCATCTAGGCTTTTAAAATGGCATTTTCAATTGGAGTCTTGAGTTTAATTCACTTGATTTCTAGGAGGAAAGTGTCTTAAAAAAATTTCGCCCTGGACCCTTGGAGAGGGACAGGAGCGATTTTCCAATTTTGGTCTTAATCCTTCACCTTTTAATTGCCAACTTTCAATGCGGAGTAAGTAATGATCCCCTTCATCCATTCTATGCATGCTTAACTTGCTTTCGCAAGGCAAAATTGGTGTTCCAAAGATTTTCGCCCTGGTCCTCCAGTGAAGGACAAGAGCGACTTTTGCATTTTAGCCCAGGATTGTCAAATTTTGAAGGCAAATCCTTGTTCACCATGCCCTAGAAGACATTTCCCATCTTGCACAATCTTTGCCTTAGCGTAATCTTGGAGGGAAATTGTTGATTTTGTGAAAATCGCCCTGGTCCTTCAGTGAGGGACAGGAGCGCTTTTGAGTCTTTTGTGCAAATTCTTGATCACTTCAATCTTCAAATTACCCTCAAGGCGTAGAACATCACACCTCACTACCTCTTGAGCCTTGGAAACAAAAATAGCATCTTGAAATGTAAGGTAAATGGGCATACTTGGAAATTTCACCCTGGTCCCTCAGCAAGGGACAGGAGCGCTTTTCTTTATTGTCATCAAAATTTGCAAATCTTGTATCTCAATTCCACTTCAAGGCATTTTAAACACTCTTTCAAACTTGCGCCTTGATTTAGATTTGTCCAAACTTGGAGAGAAAGGCTAGATATTAGGTTTTTCGCCCTGGTCCCTTGGAGAGGGACAGGAGTGATTTTGCAATTTCAAACTTATCCGTCCTTTGCTAGCCTTCCAAATTATCTTCAACGGGCTAAACATGCCTTATTCCATTCATTTCAATCACAAAACTCGCCTTGTCTTTGCAAGAAAATTGCACCTTTAGAAAATCGCTCTAGACCCTTGGAGAGGGACAGGAGCGCCTTTTGCCACTTGGGTTGATTTCCTCCTTTGTGGACTACTCAAATTATATTCAATGGACAAAACATGCCCTCGTTGATCTCTTCAAATCATAAAATTACTTTGATCCTACAGGAATAGTGCAAATTTGAAAATCAAGCTCCGGTCGTTCAGTGAGGGACAGGAGTGAACTTTGCCTTCTAGGCCAAAATGTTTCATCATTCCATCATGAAATACCTTTGCTAGGAAAGATTTCATCTTGTTACACGCTATGAATAAAAGTTCAAGTCCAAGCAAGGTCCAAAAATGTGGATATAAAGAATTTTGCCCTGGTCCTTCAAAGAGGGACAGGAGCGAATTTAACCTTCTAGACAAAAACTTCATCATTTCATTGTCTTTAATCAAGTCTGGATGCTCTATCACGTTCATTTCGTCCTTTGTTATGCCTTTGATGTTTCAATTTGACCAAACAAGGTCAGGAATGACTCAAATAAGTCTTTTCGCCCTGGTCCCTTGGAGAGGGACAGGAGCGAACTTCTCTAAATCTTCAAAATTCACCATTTTCGTGCCTTCAAAATCTTCAAAAGTATCAAGTCAAGTTCGATCATCACTCCTGGAGACCCTACACAAAACAAAATAGAAAAGTCAATGACAAATATGCAAAAAATAACATTTTCGCTCTGGTCCCTTGGTGAGGGACAGGAGCGATTTTGTCCTTTCTGGCTAATCCATTCAAAATTTAAGTCTCCAAACATTTCACAAGGCAGAGTTAGGTCATTTTCAAGGTCAAGAACCAGTTAGCAAACCCTCTCAAAGCACGAAATTGCACTTAGAATGAAATTCGCCCTGGGCCTCCAGTGAAGGACAGGAGCGAACTTTCTGTTTCAGGCATCATCTTGCCTCCAAAATTTGATCAAAATTCACCTAGGCAAGAATACCTAGTTTCATCTTCAAAATGCTAACACTTAGACAAAATTTTAGATTTTACCTCAAAAACCCTGACTAGACCTAACCTGAGACCTATCTGACTTCCTGACAGACTTACCCTATTTCAACAATCTCAACCCTCGGAAGGATGCTTAATAACCTTCAAAATTTGACTGGACTCAGCTTGAATAATGTCCAAAAGAAACCCCTAAGGTTTAGCCCTATCCCAGACAGACCACTCACTCAAAAACCTAAAAGCAGAGAGAAGAACAGGCAAAACAAAAGCGAAAAGAAGGGGTCCCCATTTTAATGGGGCAATGTGTGAAATGGTCACAACAGGCCGCAAACAGGAAACGTGTCACAAGTTGCAAGTTATGTAGGCCCCAAATTGGGCGCTAAAGTGCAAAGTGAAATATGTAAAATAAAAGAAATTAGTTAAGGCCGACTTAGAAGACTTGAACATGAATCTTGTATATAAACAAGATTCATTCTACACAACAAACATTGTTATAAAGTGCGATCAGCCTTATGCAAGAACAGTCAGTGAATCTGCATGTTAGAGAGCGAATCCATTGGACAACTTGTTGGGCAAGGTGGTGCGCTATACTTCAGTGATCTCCCTCTTCAATTGATGTCGATATTCTACTCTTTCTGAAGACACACTACAGCTGCATATGCTAGGTTCAGTCTGCCCTAGATTGGCAACCAAATCAAATAAGTAATCCGATTCATGTAATCTGCTTATAATTAAGAATCTGATCTGAATCTTTCATGCTGGGTTTTTCCTCCAAGAGGGAGGTTTTCCCAGGGTACTTGTGTCTTGTGTTGTGTGTTTTTATTATTATTTTTTATTATTCTCAATCTGTTTATAACTTAAGTAACTAGATTAACATCTGATTACCTAAACTCAACATTTTGGTGTTTCCGGTAGTGGCTGGATAGTGTGTTTCTAGCTTGCAAAACTAGAACAGCAGTACTGTTCAAGTGTGGTGTGATTTTGATAGTGGATTGTTTGAGATCAGCATTAAGCTTCTTATCTTATCTCATATCTATATTTTGTAAGATTGTTTCCGTAGTACTGATCAATCATTCTTGTTGTTTCTTATTTGTAATTCCCACTGTGCAAGTGGAAGAGGATGGCTTAGCCGCCTTCTATGTTGGTAGTCAAGAAATAATGAATGTCCTCCCACTGAAATACTGCGGTAGAGTTGATTAATTGTAATAAGTCCTCCTGCTGAAATATTGTGGTCGAGTTGATTATGTTGTATTACGTCCTCCCGCTGAAATATTGCGGTTGAGTTGATTTGGTCTGTAATAAGTCCTCCCGCTGAAATATTGCGGTAGAGTTGATTTGTTTCATGTGTTAATGTTTCTTCTTGGCTAGTTTACCGCCAAGTCATTTGGTTATCTATCCCGCTGAGAAGTGGAAGGGGCTGGCTTGCCGCTCATATTGTAGTTGTTAATAAATAATAGCTTCGGTAAGATAAATGATTGAATGAGAGATAAATGAAGTCTCTCATTCAATCATTTATCATATTGTTAACTATGATAAAATCATCAAGCAATTATTCATCCTTGATAGCGATTCTATATTTGCATATGAGCAATCTATGGATAATCACATATTCATCTATCTAATGAATTCTGTAATTAGATGAATAACAACTAAACATAAATAATGATCACACCGATTAATATATACTGAATTGAATATATATTATATCGGGTTGCATGTTATATTATATCGGGTTGCATATAAAGTATACCATAATATATATCGGGTGGCAATGAATTAATCACCAATAGTTATCGGTGTGTTAGTCTACACCGATAGTTATCGGTTGTCAAGGCTAACACACCGATAACTATCGGTTGTTAGCATTGACAGCCACCGATATACTATTGGTCATTAGCGTTGGGTTAAATACACCGATAAACTTTGGTTGTGATCACCGATTTGCATTTACCGTAACATGCCTTTGTTAGGATAAACAAAAAAGGCACGATCAAGTAATGTCTTGATCGGTCATGTTGCTTGATCATGCCTCCTTTGTCATATACTTATAGTAAGTGGCATTCTTGAGATAGGACATAGAAAATATTAAATGCTCCTCTCAGCTGCCACAAGCAAGAAGATAGTTAGACATATACAATAAGAACATAATAATACATATTAGAAAATAGAAATATAACTTGCATATTGAATGTAAATTGAACATCTTTTACAGTAATCAATTTCAGATTTCAAGCACCTAACGATCCCCTCAGCACTGTATGCTCTCACCCTCCCAGGTTGGGCTCTTGGTGATCAGAAAGTGGAGGGTTACTTTCAGCAGTATTGAGATTATCTTTCCTAACTTTAACGGGTGCATTGTAGTATTTGTTGTGTTAAAAAACCAAAAAAAATTAAAGCGGATATTACATACGACTTTCACAATCTTTGTTGTATGCAAATACATAGCTCTATGTTACTGAGTTCTAGTTTGTTCTCTTCTCTATGAATTGTGACTTTGTTTCCCAATAGATAGGAAATGATCTAGAACCACACACAAATCTCACCAAATCAAAAATCGTTAGTCAATAATTTAGTAGTAAGTAGTGTTGGAAATATTGTCATTGATGTCAAAGGTGTTGGCTGAGATTATTGGACAAATTATCACTGATGTCAAATATGGGCAAGAAGAAAATCAATGTCAAAGTATATTACATATCCAAGGGACAAGATATAAACAATATAGATATTATATCTATTAAAGACAACAAACCAAGAAAGGCAAGTTTGAACACAGATATGAATGGAGATGTTCAAGTTTAAATTAAAGATTTAAACTTAGTAGTTTTGGCCGAGTCCCATACAACCATGACAATGCTCCTATAATCAATTTTAAACAATCATCAAAGCGACCCATAGCAAAGACAAGTCGGAGGAAGTCTAAGATAACTCAAGTCTAAGAAACTAAATTATCAAGATATATGAAGATGAAACTTTGTGCAGTCAACCAAAGCAATCAACTTAAACAGCTGACCATGGAACTAATATGCCTTTTCAACTTTGTACGACCAGAAGACAATCACGAAAGACATTGGAGGCATGTCTATTGTCCCACAAGCAGTTCCAAGAAAAAATATCACAGCTAAAGCCAATTTATGTTGAACTACAGCATACGGTTCAAAATCTGTTTCATGCCCAACCTTCAATTAATGTGTGACATGAAGAAGACATGATCAGAGAACACGAGCAATACTTTAGGGAACAAGCAAGCAATTAGATAGTTCACAAAAAGATGTAAAGACTGTAAAGAAGCATGTAGCTATGAAATAAACAAGCTGTTTGAGTTTTGCAAAGATGAGAAACACGAGATGAGTGTGTCGGTGCACACTAATATGCAAATGGTGGCATATCCGCAGTTTAATATTCATAATATACAATTGGAATTGTCAGCATGTAAGGAAGCTATGCGTCATCAAGATGATATATTTGCTAAGCTGAAATCTATTCATGAAATTGGTCCTTCATTGTGATAAAAGGCAGCGATTATAATAAGATAAGTAATATAAAGAACAACCCCTATTATGTATGTGAAGGCTAAGTTTTACCAATGAAAAAGCAGCGCTCAGAAATGAGAGAACAGATATAAAAGCCAACCATGATTAAAGTTGAATATTTTTACTGATGTCCAAGAAAGCAGCGATTAAAGTTGTGTCTATTAATGATAGAAAGGGCAGCGTTTATATAAACTACAGCAATTTGAATAAAAGAAATTAATATGCATTACAAAGGCAGTGATAAAATTAAAGAGAAGCAATAACAAACAAAGGCAGTGATATTGTTATAGAGTAAAACAAAGATCAAAGTGCAATTAAGAATTACAATTTGCCAAGTGATGATGTTTAAATGGTAATGCAGGGATTACAATGGAGCAACGGTCATGAGAAGATACAATTTGCTAAGTACCGGTCAATTCATAAAAGGAAGCAATAACTAATTCAAGGTGTGATTAATAGTTGAAAGGTGTGATTTCCTTAATGAAGGATGACTTCATAATACATGCAGCCATTAAGATAAGGATTTGTTGTTTATTCTTTTTGAAAAGGTGTGATCCGATTTTTCTTGAAGAGGTGTTATCTAAAAGACATGTTTCATCTAAATAAAAAGATATGTCTCTTCATAGAAAGTTTATTGTAAATAATTGAATGGCAATGTTGGGGCTCTCATTTGCTAGGGTTTGCAAAGGCGAACCCAGGCGGCGTGCAGATGGTACAGCCTGCCACTACGGTGAGGGTGAGGATGAGGGATACAGGCGTTCCCCCTGTTTCAAACTAGCCATGGGTTTTTGCCAACAAGAATGTCTTGGGAGAATGGCACTAGGGAGAAGAAATGCATTCAGCAACGGCATCAACAAAACCGTTGGTCGTGGCATAGGGGCAAGGGAGTGTGGTGAAAACTACAAAGGGGGGGCTTTGGTGAATGGCAAACATAAGGAGAAACACAAGGATAACTTTCAGGGTTTTCCGGGAGAAGACAGACCAATAGTACAGCTAGGGGCGGAGCTAGCTAACGAAATAAAAGAAAATGAAAAGCATTTCTCTGAGCTAGGCTTAATCAGGAGATTCAAGGGTTTTTGGCCAAGCTTGTGTGATCTTCACAAATGGATCACAACTTTTCGGAAACCCATTCTTAAGGGAGATGTCCAGATTTTTCCAGGGGCACAGGGTCATTTCGTGGTTGTTTTTTATTATGAATCAGACCGGAAGAAGGACCTTTGTGAGTATCAATGGACTTGGGCGAATAAATATTTATTTCTCCTAGAACCATGGTACCCAAGCTTCAATCCCACCACGGAATCCTTCGACAAAGTCCCAATGTGGGTAAAACTTTTCTACCTTCCTTTGCAATTCTGGTTTGAATCTTGTTTTGAGGCTATTGGAGACTCATTGGGCAAATTCTTGGGGGTGGATGAGGGCTCCCTAGGGTTTCAACACACAACATTTGCCTATATCTTGGTAGAGATGGATCTAAAAAAGGGCTTTCCAGCTGATTTATTTTTTAAGTTTGGAGAAGGAATCTAGCTGCAATCAGTGGATTATGAGGGCATCCCCTTTCGATGCCGTCACTATTTCCAGATGGGCCACATAGCTGCAAACTATGAACAAAAGAAATCTAAACAATAGGGTTCATGGTGGAAAGATGTCTCTGATACCCATTATGTGGTGGAAAACAACAATCAAAATGATCTCCCACAAGCCTCTATGGGAAAAGATGTTGAGCAAGCCACATCTCAGTGTGTTGACACTTCTTCTTCAGTTCCTGAAGATGTTTCAAGGTCTTTGGCTAATGCCAATGTTGATGCTGGCCCCAGGGTCGACATACCAGAAAAAGACAGTAATCAACGAGTGAGGGCAAAGCCAAGCCCAAAGATACTTTGTGAAGATGGGAGGAAGGAGAATGTAAAGCCAGATGGTGTAAGAAGCCCGAAGCTTTGGCCAGTTCCTATTGATGGATACAAGAAAGAGCTACAGGAAGTTAGGGGTCTAGAGGAGGGATGGACAGAGGTGAAGAGGAAAAGAGATAAAAAGGTCAAGGAGGATATTTCGTTCTCATGATAAGAATGGAGTTAAAACAACTTGTAATGGTTGACCTGTTAAGGGGTCTTGCACTTTGGGGCATTGGTTGTCTAGGGAGGGAGTTCCCTTGCTGTAACCCCACCTGGTTCAGGCCAAGATTAAATCCTAATATTAATACAAAAAAGCAACAATTACCGATCAAAAGAAAAAAGATGTCTCTTCAATTTGAAAGGGAATGCCTATTAGAAGTATAGATATAAATAGAGATGAAGAATAGGTGAAAGGAGATGTCTGTGCTGAGTTACAAAGACTACCAAGCATATGCACCAAGGTTGTTGATGAAAAGGAAGATTGCTGATCCAATGAAGAGGAGTATATAGAAGACTATTATAGACTTATGAAGGCTTGTATGGACAGACTTATGAGGACTATATAGAAGATTATTACAGATTTAATGAAGAGAATCTAAGGAGTCTTTATAGCAGATTTATATGAGCATTTTGAGATCAAATTCATGGCAGATTTGTCATCAGGTTACAACGCATTTAAGAGGAAGATTATGATAGTTTGAAGAAGAGTGTTATATCTCTTGTGAAGACAACTTGAATGAGAGGTTGGTGTCTCTAGTGAGTTGGTTCTCACAAAGTGAATGAGGGGTTGGTGTATCTAGTGAGTTGGTTCTCACAAAGTGAATGAGGGGTTGGTGTATCTAGTGAGTTGGTGCTCACGAATTGAATGAGCGGTTGGTGCCTCTAGTAGGTTCATGCCTACAAACATTGTAAAAGAAGAATTTATATATAAGCATTAAATTGTCATGCTTTTCTCCCATTAAGATTTCCACATGTCTTGTGTTCTACTTGTGATGCATGATAGTTAGATCCTATGTGATTGATAATATGCAATAAATATGTTTATGAGATTAAGTTATATGCTTATAATATAAAGTTGAAAAAGTAAAATTTTGTTGTCATAGTGATCCACCCCCCACCCCCACCTCCACCCCCCTCTCAATATAGCCATGTGGTTATCAATTGGTATTAGAGCGGGTTCCTTTGGAGATAACCTAATTGCTAGAATGAAGATTTTGGAACCACACGTGGCAAAAAGAAAAGGGAATAAGGGAAAAGGAAATATCGAGTAGAAAGTTGATGACAAAGCACCAAATGCAAGTGATAGCATAGAAGCTAGCAAAAGAAATAAGGTGACAAAGAACACACATGGCAATAGATACAAGCGGTCAGGATGACAAAGACTACTAGTTGAAGTCATTCCCTGCAACATTAAGGGGAGTGACGATCGACTAATTTTCAAAGTTGGAAGCGAGACACTCAAATTCGTGGGATAACCTGAAGAAGGCATTCCATGAGGAATTCAAACTCCTACAAGATGACAATGAAATTGTGGCGGAAATCTACAATACCAAACAAGGAAAACATGAGAATGTGAGAGCTTACAATCGTAGGCTCAAGGAGTTGTTGGGTAAAATGGAGAACCAGCCAGCCGATGGCCTGAAGAAACGGCGGTTCACTGAGGGGTTGATCCCCTCACTGAGGAAGAAAATGAAGGTGGTACCCCCATCATTGTACATCGATGCCTACAATCGGGCGACAGATATTGAAAGTAAAAACAAGACATCTCGAGGATAGAAGAAAGCCAATGATGAGGACAATATGGAGGAGAGCAGCAAGATGAAACTAAAACAGTACAAGCCTTCTGACAAGATATGCTAAGAATGATGGAGGAATTGAAGGCCGAAAAGAAGAGCATGAAGGAGAGTAAGGAAATGTGGTGCACCAACTGTCAAGTATAAGGTCACACAAACACAACCTATCCAAAGAAATTGTTCTACGGCATCTGTCGAGTACTAGGACATTCCATCAAGGAATGCCCGTACAACCTAAAGACAAGAAGCACACAAGTGCTCTTTACCCATGGGGAACAAGCAACCCCTCTAGACAAACCTCCAAACCCACCTACCAATCCTAATGCATTGCCTAACGAGTACCGTAATGACAGGCAAGGGAATAATAACAACAGTACCTAATGAAGCAGAATACAGTATGACGCGAAGGGGAGACCCATCGTCCAGTGCCGAAAAATGTAATGAATAGGGTCACTTCACGCAGAACTGTCAGAGCGGTCAAAATGACAACACAAGTTTACTATGCAAGTGGTGTGGACCCGGAAAGCATGAAGACACTGACTTCCCGAAACAGAAAGGGGTAAACATGCTGGTCGTGGAAGAACCAAATGAGGAAGTATTGGCAATAACTAGACTGCAAACAAATAAAGCAATATATCCAAACCCCCATACGAAGAAGGAAAGACTTCAAAAAGCCAAAGCTGACGTGGAATAGGCAATGGTGGAGGAAAGAAGTAATTCTAATGAAACTAACACTGCCAGTATTCCACTACGGTCAAAGTCTAAGAAGAACATAGTAAGACAGGTATTGCAAACTATAATACTCGTACGGGTAACTAACCTTCCACAGACCATGCCACAATTAAAAATGGCCATCACCAATATAATCAGTGATGACACAATTGGCCAAGAACAACACAAGACACAGAAGGAACTGACGATGAAGTCACTTGGTAGCCTAGCCACTGTTCCCATGTTGAAGACGAGCATTGGAAGGAATTCAATCATCGTTGACATGGAGATAATGGGAAGGAAGATGACAAAAACCATCGTCGATGGAGGCTTGGGCGTCAATGAGTTGCCAAAAAAAACATGGAAATGTCTAGGGAAGCCAACACACTGGCCGCAAACCTTCCATCTAATGCATTTGCCTCCTTGGTTGTTCAACACCGCCCTTGGGGATTTGCGACATGGCTTAACTGCCTCCTGTGGTTTGTTTATCTCTGGTGTTTGTATTGGGCATTAATAGGTCAATCTTTAGGCAAAACGGCAAACCTTGGACCAACAAGTGGTATCAAATCTCGAGTCATGGGTTTGAATCCCTCAGTTGTACTGAAGGGGAATTGTTGGAAGGTTAGTAACTTTGTCCCTTGGTTGTTCAATGCCGCCCTCAGGGATTCATGACATGGCTTAACCACCTCCTGTGGTTTGTTTACCTCTGGTGTTTGTATCAAGCATTAATAGATAGATCTTTTGGTGCAATGGCAAACCTTGGGCCAACAAGCATCAAGCCACTCGAGATGTTGATAGCACAAAAAGTGACAATTGGCACACAATATTTCTTCCTGGACTTTGTGGTTATTTTGTTGGAAAAGAAGGCATACGATGCTCTCCTCGGAAGGGGTTGGTTGATCACTGCCAAGGCGAATCATAATTGGAAGTGGAACACACTCTCCATCGAGAGTGAAGGAAGTACATGATTGACTTGAGGAATCAAGTGGTAAGAGAAGAACTAGCATCCTCTAACTCAGAGTCCGAAGGTGGAGATTTTGAGATGGATGGATTGAAAATGATGGAACCCAATGATGGAGTACTTGAACTAGAAGACTCCTCAAAGGGTGAGGCAAGTTCTCCGAATAGGTTGTTTCGTTGGCAAATGGAGGACTGTGAAGTCTTCCACACCAAGTGTAACATGCTGCAGATCTCAAAGCTTGAGGAAGTTGATAAGGGTACAGAGAGTACCACATTTCCCCTGAAGTACAAAGAATATAAGGAGGGAATGGCACGAATAGACATGTCATCCCACCACTTTGAATGAGACAAAACCATAAACTACGAAGAACCGAATGTGAAGAAGGTGACCCTCAGCGATGAAGACAATCCGAAGATGATATTGGTCAGTGACGACTGGAACTCCTTACTGAAGGCAGCCCTACGTTCAAAATCTTTATGGAGTAGAAGGACACCTTTGCATGGACGTACAAGGATCTAAAGGGATACCTCCAAAGTTGTGCATACATAGAATCCCCCTCGTACCAAGTGCACAATCCGTATGGAAGAGGCCATACGAAATGAATAAGTGTGATGTCCCCATATTGTCAAATAGTAATAATCTGTATCTGAATGTGCATATGTGTTAATTATTTAATTATGAATTATTTGTTCATTCAAATTAAAGATTTGAATAAACTACTTAATAATGAATTGATTATTATATGATAATAATATTCCTTAACATACCAATGAAATCAGAAATAAATAAAATAATAAATTGAGAATATAAATGCACTATTAACAGTAATAATTTAATTAATAATTTTATATTGATTAATTAAATAAGAATAATTATTAATGGTATTATTATTGAATCATTATGATTGTTATGTTATATGAGTGTGACTGTAGCGGATTAAGAAAAAAAGGAAAGGCAACAACCTTTTCAAAGGGATCGCTGCCACTGAAGAGTGGCTTTCCACCACCAACGAAGGTAAATAAATAGCGTCCATGATATGTCAAGAGGGGGCAAATAGGAAGTAAGGACAAAGGCATCAAATGGTCAAACTAGGATTGTAAAGGCAGACACCAATTTTTGTTGGTAAGTGTTATCACAAAAGCTTGCACCCTTGCTAGGCTATCAACTTAGCAACCTTGTGAAACATGGAAACAACCTCGAAGTGTGGGACCTTGCGCATGGGGGTTGAATCTCCGGAGAAGGCTGGCTTCCTTCTCTATCTAGGGGCAGGTGTTGAACCAACTCAACACTTCAAAACTAACTCCTAAACCTATCCTAACAATCTGCAGAGAAAAAGAGGAGAGAAATTGCTTGAAACAAAGGGAGGTGATGCACCAAGAAGAGATTGTTCCTCTCCCTACCAAAATGACACAAGTAATTAACTAAAACACCCTAAAGATGCACAACTTTCAGTTATATGAGTAACCCCAATGCATAGATGAAGGTTAAAATCCACTGAATGCCAAGAGGGGAGAAGGATTCCCACAAGTCACACTCAGAAAACCAGTTAACTATGATGAAGGTAAAAAAGCATACACAACATACATAGGTTGAAAGAAGGCAAGAATAGTGTTCTTCAATTAATCATAAGGCCAAACGCCAATCTTACAGTTGCAAAAATGCAAAGATTACAAGTCTTCAAGAGAAGAGGAGAGCATAAGAAAACTCCAGGCAGCAGGGAAATTCTGCCAAAAACATTAAATGCACCCCTGTGGCTCCACAAAAAAAGTGCATAAGTCACCAAAACTATCGGAGCATTTAAAGCCTTGAGTGTCGATCACGCCATCCGAAAGTGTTGCAAGCCAGAAGCAAGTTTGGAAAACTTTGGGGACCGGAGTCACCGTAGTTGGGGAACTTTGGAGACCGGGGTCACCGTAGTTGGGGAACTTCGAAGACCGGGGTCACCGTAGTTGGACAAGGAACTTCGGAACCTGGGGGTTCCGGAGTTCCGAGGTTGAAGACTTGGGAACTTTGGAACCTGGGGGTTCCGGAGTTCCGGGGTTGAAGGTTAAGGAACTTGGGAACCTGGGGGTTTTCGGAGTTCCGGGGTAACTTCGGAGACCAGAGTCACCGTATTTGGGCAAGGAACTTGGGAACCTGGGGGTTCCGGAGTTCCAGGCTAGAAGGACAAGGAACTTGGGAACTTGGGGGTTCCGAAGTTCTAAGGTAACTTCGGAGACCGGAGTCACCATAGTTGGGGAACTTCGGAGACCGGGGTCACCGTAGTTGGACAAGGAACTTAGGAACCTGGGGGTTCCGGAGTTCCGGGGTAACTTCGGAGACCGAGGTCACCATAGTTAGGGAACTTCGGAGACCGGGGTCACTGTAGTTGGACAAAGAACTTGGGAACCTGGGGGTTCCGAAGTTCCGGGCTAGAAGGACAAGGAACTTGGGAACCTGGGGGTTCCCAAGTTCTGAGGGAGAACAGAAGAAAAGCTAAGGGAAGGAAGGGAACTTCGGAAACTTGGAGTTCTGAAGTTCTAGAGCAAGAAAGAAAGAGGCTAAGGGAAAGAAACTCGGAACCTTGGGGTTCCGGAGTTCTGGAAAAGAGAAAGAGAGAGCCGAGGAACTTCTGACAAGGCAACACTTCAAACCATGATTTCACTGCTTTTCTCCTTGATCAACTGGGCAGCGCTGGTCCATGGAACATATCTCTGATCAGTTCTCACTGATGGACCAAGGGTGTCATAAAATGACAACAGTAAGGATTGATCACCATCGATTAGATGAAATCAAAACTTTATTAAGTTACAGGTAGTAACATCCTTGTTCTTGGTGGTATGCATAGGGATGTGCTTAATACGTATGCTTGATATGTGTAATGCTTTTATGCAAAATATTATAGTAATATTAATATAGATTGCAATATGTAAGACAATCATATTTAATTTCATATATAGTGGCAGACCAGATCTGACGCATGTCAAATCTGTCTAGCTTTACAACCACAATTATACTAACAACTATTGTTTTTTAGGCAGCAGTGGTATTAATAATTTATACAATAGGTAATTAGCAAATACATTAATAATTGATAATATAATTTAATTCATTAATTTATTTATTTATATGTATATACATAAAATGTCTTGATCAAAAAATAATATTAGATTGTAAATCATAAAGAACTCTTAAACAAACATTAAAGAGAATATGTATATACTATTCATTCTTGCTACTACTGTCAGTATTTAAGAAGATGGGATTGAGTTGTTTCTAAGTGGGGCAGTCTAAATCCAGCCAATAGGATGATTCCCAAGATAGGGTAGGGATCAGCATCCCGCAAACCTTGAGAGCATAGTCCCAAGATAGGGTAAGGGCTTGGATCTATCAACTTTGAGGGAGCCTATTGAGTTTGGTATCTAAGCACTTAAGATAGATTTGTCTCCTAATCAATTTAGTTTAAGTCATAAGTATATTGAAATAGATTAATTATGGTTGAAACAGGCCTAAACTTAGTAGGGGACATTACAATAAGAACTATGCCACCAAGGTGCAGGAAGAAATTGAAAAAATGTTGGAGGTAGCGATAATCCTCAAAGTGGAAACGAGTGAGTGGATCTCTCCAATCATCATATCCCTCGAGAAGGAAGCAAACCAGATAAGACTCTTCGTGGATTTCAGGTGTATTAATGCGGTAACGATCAAGGACCCCTTCCCAATTCCATTCACTGACACCATACTAGAAGAGGTTGCAGGCCACAAGATATACTCGTTCACGGATGGATTCTCTAGGTACAATCAGATAAGTATTGTGAAGGAAGACAAACTCAAGACTATCTTTGTGGTGGAAGACGGGGGTGTATGCATACAATAGGATGTCATTCGGCTTGTGCAACGCCCCCGCCACCTTCCAACGGATAATATTGCACATCTTTGATTAAAATGTCAATGGATAACTTCAAGGCTTTCTTCGACAATTGGTCAATATTTAGCAAGCAGGAGACCCAACTCACCAAACTTTAGGAATGTATGGAAAGGTGTCGAAGGGCACAATTGGCTTTAAATCCAAAAAAGTGCAGATTTATGGTGTCGTAAGGGAAATTGCTTGGCCACATAGTATGCAAGGAGGAACTGAAGATAGACCCTAAAAAGGTAGGGGTCATCATTCAAATGGAGGCCCCAGAAAACATAACAAGAGTAAAGTCATTCCTCGAGCATGTAGGCTACTACCGGCGGTTCATAAATAACTTTGCACAGATTCCGTACCTACTAGACATGCTGACATGGAAGGGAGAACCGTTCACATTGGGGAATGAACAGGAGAAGGCGATCAATGACTTAAAGTCCAAACTGGTGAGTGCAGCGATCTTAGTGTACCTGAATTGGGACAAAGAATTTCATGTGCACATGGATGCCTCCAATTACATAAGTTGGGCCACACTAGCACAAGTGGGTGTGCAAGGAATGGACCATCCAGTTTTGTTTGCAAGTTGCCTACTTTCCAAGACCAAAAGAAATTGTAGTGCGATGGAGAGGGAGGCACTTGGTATGGTGTACTCCGTACAGAAGTTTTGCAACTACCTACTAGCGACACCCTTCACGTTTTATGTGGACCATCAAGCATTGATGTACCTTGTAAACAAGCCCATCATCCAAGGGAGGGTGAGCAAGTGGCTGCTCTTATTGCAAGAATTCACCTTTACCATCATTGTGCAGCCACGGAAGAGTCATGTCATCGTTGTTGTCCCGGATTTTGTAGAGTTGCCCAACGAGGTGAATGAGGACTTTCCCGGCGCTCACCTATTCCAAATTGCAGCATTGTCGCCATCGTATGAGAATATTGGTGAGTTCTTGTTCACTTCCACCTTCCCAAGGGACATGTTTTCGAGTGAAAGAAGGAAACTAGCCCTAAAGAGTAAAACCTTCCAACTCATTAATGGATTGTTGTACAACATGGGTCTAGACTGTAATATCCCCAATTATTTTTTTTTATTTTTTAAACACAACAAACACTTCAAGCACCCGTTAAGGTTGGGAAAGATAATCTCAATGCTGCTGAAAGTAACCCTTTCCACCTTTTGATCACCGAGAGCCCAATCTGGGAGGGTGAGAGCATACGATGTTGAGGGGATCGTTAGTTGCTTGAAAACTGAAATTGATTACAAATTTGGGCGGCAAGCCAGCCCCTTCTACTTATTCACCGAGAAATGGAAACTCAGAAACTTCCTAGTGGCAATCTGCCAAGAACAAACCAAACACTGAAAATAAAAATCACTCTACCGCTTATGCAGCGAGAGGACTAGAAATGAAAATATTATCAACTCCACCGCTTCTTCAGTGGGAGGACATCATTACAATCAACTCAACCGCTTATTCAACGGGAGGACAGTTACAAACAATAATTACAACAACTGAAGGTGGCTAGGCTCACAACACCCAAAGAAGCAAGCAAACACTGACTCACGCCACCAATCGCCCACACAAACACACCAAACACGCCCAGTAGCACACACACCAAGAAAATACGGCCAGCAAGGAGGGTACGGCCAGCAAGTAGATTCGACCTCCTTGGAAAAATCACACACCACACCAAAAACTCGCCATTCTGATGTAGAAATTCCCCAAAAATCAGCTACCAAACAAATCAATACCCACAAAAATCGAACCAAGCATTTCAAAGATCCATCCACAGCTAGGAATGATGTCTCACACTTGAAGTCTACCAAAAACCCTAGGAGGTATTCCCCCTCAAAGATTGTCTGGAGTCAATCCAATAGCATAACGGTGTAAAATGTTCTGAGATGCCAAAATGAAGCCTCGTGCCCTGTATTTATAGAACAAATGTCCCCCAAATTCACATCAAATTCATTTCCAAATAAAATGAAATTCCATCACATGAATGGGCGCCAAAAACAAAAGGACACTCAGAATTTTTAAAATAAAAACATTAGTCTATTCCCAAGTGGGCGTCCAACTCAAGTGAAGGCATAATATAAGATAAATTTATCTTTGAATTCAACCCCCTTATTTCTCCATAGTGGCATCAAAATACTCTATAACCATAGGCTAAAGTCCCTACTAAATATTTCCCAAATATGTCACCAAAAAACACAGTTATTTCAACAATAGAATATGACGCCAAAATAAAATATTAATTCATTTAAATGTTAAATGCCTAAGTCCGATAAACTGCATTCCGAACTCAACTCTGCCTGCTGGAAATAGAACTGAGTCACTGGGTCATCCCATAAGACTGCCAAAAATAGTCGATGTTGCCTGGCTCAACTGAAACCCTAAAAAATCATACTAAAAATAGTGACTCACAGCTTCGTTAGGGCACGAACCGGGACCAACTGTTACTAAAAATAGTAAGTCCACTAAAGAATAGTTAGATGAAATCGCATGTCATACTGTCAGAAAACTTCTTAATAATGTAGAAAAATGTGCTATTCTGACCCTACTTACTAAAAATAGTAAGTATGCAAACCTCAGCTGAACGCGATGCATGTATCACCACTGCGAAGCTCTCTGGAAACCCAAAAAAACTCCACAATTAGAAGTCCCAAACTCCAACTGCTTCCTACTCAAAATCCACCTGGAAGATGGAAACCCTAATTTTGCCAAAAATAGCCTATGGGCCTTCTGAATAAGCTATTCTTCACCAGGAGTGATCATTGGCTGGAAGGGGGCATTACACAGACCAAGTACTACGAAGATACGTGATGCAAGAGGAGATCCCAGGAGTATTGAAGGAATCACACGAAGGGTTTGCAAGAGGCCACATGGGACAAGACATGTGATAACTCTCTACTGTATCACCTGATGTAAATCTTATAAAATATCCCAATAATGATAATAGCATATATTACCGAGTCCAGTAGAAATATATAAAATGAAGAAATCAATTATTAAAATAATGTTAATATATTAAAAGAGGAAATAAATTATTAATTCATGTTAATATATTAAATAAGGTTAAATGAATGATTAAATAATGTTAATATATATTTAATATATTAAATGATGTTAAATATTAAACAGAATTGAAAAATTATATAAGTTAAGTTTATTATATAAATTATATTAAATAGAATTATGATATAACAAAGACTTATTGACGGTTCTTATTGAATCGTTCCTTCTTGTTCATTATCGTTCCATACTTTTCCCAATGATTTGATAAACTCGGTTATAAGTAAGGCGTTTCCATAGCTTGGATATGCATCATTATTCACGATAAAGATGCTCCATTTACTCCATTGTATTTGGGAATACGTAGCCTCCATGTGGAGTATCTTTGTTGAGGTGGCCTTCTCACTATCATCCGTATAGAGTAAGACTTAAGTATTGATCGAGAATAATGATGGTAATCAATATTGATGCTTATAATCTCAATCAATGCCATTACTCTTTCGTAGTCAATTTGTTTACTAATCACTTATCCTGCTTACTTCCAACAATGATATTTCGATACAATTTTGCAATTTTGTCTCTCCTAGAGACTTCACAAAATTGAAATACTTGGCTGACCTAATGTGACATATCAGTTGTGTAATGCAAAGGATGCGAACATCACATGCCCGTTTGGCACTTCTAATAATGACATTGCAATTTGGCTGGCATATATCCGTTTGCATATTTTTGGCCTATCACGTCTTCATGTATGCTTGGTTATTAATCAAGCTTAAATCCTTCATTTGCTGCATGGTCTTAATCTGATATGGATTGTCCAATCAATGTAATCGCTATCTTCCAATAATTAGACTGCTGACTAATTATTACTCCCATCGGTTTTTAGAGTTTATTTGTTGCCTTTGTATATAGTATACTTTGTGATGCCCTCAACATAGATGTCAATTGGTTTTTATGACAACTTCCAACAACTTGCTCATACACTTGCCAATAATCTTGCTTAGTCTTGAATGCTATCAACTTCATTTATAAAGATAATACGAGGAGCTTTCTCAAGGTATCACATATAACTTATTGCTGCATAATTGATGAAGACTTGTAAGCATCCTCGAAGACACATTTATTATAACTGCATCTTTGCTAAGCCCAATCATTGTTTCTACTACTAACTAAAATGGAGATGTCCTAGGCCTGCCCTGCCTGGACCACACAATGTTTGGTTTCAAAAATGGGGATACTGCAGGCATACCAATCATGGTTCCTCCTCCAAATCCTAATGTGTTTGAATACTAGAGTAAATCAATGTATGCATTCTAGTCAAAGAGAAGGAATCTAACTGTTGGTTGAAAATTTTGTACACTTGGGGAAATATACAAAATTGTGGTTTCAACCACAGCACATGAGTAAAAACTCTCCTAATTAAGGGAAGGCTCCCCCTATCTAACTAAAACTGAAATAAAAACAGGATGGTACAGCAGTCTTCCTTCTTTCTTCAAGAAAGACAATATCCTTTTCTCTTCACAGAAAAGGATAGCGATTGAAAATGAACAGCAGTAACTACTTTCAAGTGAATGAGAGAAAGGAAATGAAGTTTCCTGAAAGCACAAAGACTTACGTCACTTCCTTCGTGACGGGACAACAATATCAAGCTCAAAAACTTGACTATTGGAAGTCCTATCTACCTTTTGCTATACTAAATTTTACCACGAATAAAGATAACAGCTCAAAGACTAGAATAATCTATTCTTTCAACACAAAGATAAGAACTAATGCAAGCTCAAAGACTTGCTGCTATTTCTTATCAAACAGTAAGTTTTCTTCAAGAAGAGACGCAAGCTCAAAGACTTGCTTCTCCTTCAAGAGAGTTTCCTATTTTAATTAATCTTCTCTACTTGTAGCTCAAAGACTTCAAATCAGATTGGACTAAGCTCCTTTAGAAACACTTTGCATAGAAGAAATAAAAAGATTCAAACTCAAACATGTAGCTCAAAGACTCAAAACTTGAGTAATCCTTCTTTATTATTCTTCAAAACCTTCAATTCACATACATAAGCTTAAAGACTTCTTGCTGTAAATTTGGCAGAGTTTCTGCTTGCTTTCCCAAAAGATGATAATTACAATGGACTCCTCAAGTATTTATAGAAGAGGAGCCTTGAGAAAAAGGTGGGAGGATCCTAACTAACTTGAGAAATTCTCTCAACCACCAAGACTCATTCAATAAACAACTGAGACTTCATTAACTAACTAAGAGTCACTCCAACTAACTAAGACTTATTCCAACTACAGTCCTAATTGGACACAACTTGTAGTTGCCTTATATGTAATTACAAAAATGCAAGTAATGTGTAACTTGCATTTTACAACAAATACTTTTACATGCAACTTGTCAAAACTAAAAATTACAAAAGAGGGAAAATTCAACTAAGTGTTGAAAAACACTTAAGTTGCATTTTGTGAAGACACAAATCCTTGAAATTTCCGGATGCTCGCTTGTAGTTCCTCAGGATTCGGTTCATGGGTGTTCTTGGCAACAACCATAGTCTTTACAATAGTGTCGTGACAGCGGAGGAGACACAAATCCTTGAAATTTCCGGATGCTCGCTTTTCCTCAGGATTCGGTTCATGGGTGTTCTTGGCAACAACCATAGTCTTTACAATAGTGTCGTGACAGCGGAGGAGCGCAGAATTGTTTTTATCCAGGATGGACTGGATTTCATGCAGAAAGGCTTGGTGTTTCATCAATGCTTGAATCGAAGCTGCCGAGAATTGTTCGCTCCTCCATTCATTATGAATCTTCATCTGTAAATCAGCAAGAACTTCTTCTTCTGGAATCAGCTCTCCATCCTAACTTACTATGTTGCAAGAGGCCTTTTCACAATGTGAGACAATACCTTGGTAAACTTCACCCCGGAATCTCCTTGCATCACCGATCTCCTCAATGAGGGATTTAAGAACAAGGGTCTTGTTTTCCATGAGTTCTTCAAATTCCAAGTACATGACCCTGGAAGAGATGATGGCATGTTCCTGCAAAATACTCAACTGTTGTTGGGGCATGGTAGGCCAGATTGTCAGACATTTCTCAACACTTTTCAGATTCTTTTTGAAAGTATTAGAAGTCTGATCCAATTTCTCCTCGATGGTTTCCAACTTAGACATTATTTGAAAAATGTCTTTCATTACTTGTACACATTGATCATGAAGCTGATCAACCCAAGAATCCAGTGCTTGTACTTTCTAAGCAGCCCTTTCCACTCCACGAATCGATTCTTGGGAACCAGAAGAACCTATGGAGTTACTCCTTTCAGCAGCAGGTTTTGTGATTTTATGAATGGCTGCCATAAGTTGTCGGTTTTCCTCTTCTAGCTTGTCTTTCTTTGCAAGAAGATCATCACACCTTTGCACCAATGAAGCAACAGAAAACTGAGCATCATGTTTAATGACCTCATGAATTTGCTTGCCCAACTCTATCCTCGTAACCTTATAATCAGCAGCTGACATTTCATCAAGTGGCTTATCTGCAATAGGTTCCACAATTTCAGCTACTTTCATCTTGTTGCTATCAACAGTTACCCTAGAGATGGTCTTGGCCTTCTTAGCAACTTTGGATCTAGACTGTTTGAGTTGTTGGTAGTCAAAGGCATCAGGTGAGATCTCTTTCTTCTTCCTTTTCGGGGTGAAAGAACTAAGCCATGGAGGCAAAGTCATCAACTCACTTCCAGTAGCAGCCGTAGGCAAAGGAGAAGCAGTTTCTGTTTGAATTACCGTGGTCATCCTGGGAGGAATATCTGTTTGGACAGCAACCACGATTTGCTCAGTTACCAATGGGCATGAAGATTGCCTCATGAATTCTTCAAAACCAGAAGTGGAAGTATCAATTTCTGATAACTGAATGCAAGTAGGAATATCTTCAGGAACTTTCAACACACTTTCTTGTTGATGATCAGGAGATGGCTCGTATGCTGAAATGGAAATTGCATTCTGAGGAGACTCATCCACGAGCAAATCAGGAGGAGAAAGAGGCGTCTCAATGGAAACTGGAGGAATGGCCTCATGAATCGAGTCTGAAACTGGAGACTTAGGAGCGTCATCAGATTGTTGTCCCTCTTCTGGATTATCCAAATCGATCACCTGAACATGGAATCGTGATTTTTCCTTCCCGCGAATAGTCGTCTCCTCAAGAGGAAGCACTACTGCACGACTGACTCATAACTTGATCCTTGTGCCCGAAGATGAAGCACCCTCCTTGTTGTCGATCTGAATCTTAGATTTCCGTCCAAGAGGCCCCGTAGAATCATCTTCTTTACCAACTTTGATTTTGATAACTCTAACAGCATTACTTTTCAACCATGCGTTAGTGTTGGCCAAGATAGGCTAAAATCTGTCAAGGATGGAGGTGCACTCTTTGTGTGACCATTGGATCAAAGGAAGTGGAAGCTTCCTCAACCCTCCATGAAGTGTATTCAAGATCAAGTATATGCCCGTCATCAATCATCCCTTGTGGGATATCTGCCAAGTTCAAATCAACAATTTGCTCAACAGTGAACCTGCAGTAATCCATCTTGAGGACTTCGGCTTCTGTGAGGAGATCTTCCCAGATGTCTTCAATGCGATGAACATGCACAAAGGATTTCTTGATCTTCTCCTTCATACCTCTATAATCAAAATCAGCTCTACGTTTGAACCTTTTAAGCTTGATTTCCTGCAATTCAGCCTCCATGGCCTTAGCCTTAACAGATGTGACAAGGGAGTATCGACCAATTTTCAATGGGTTTGTGGTAGAGATCCCCATTCCAACCTTGTGTCTAGTAGACTGAAAAGTATGAACAGCTATGATCTGTCTTCCCAACTCCATAAGAATTATCTTATCGGTTGGGTATCTTGGAAGCATGTATGGCTGACCATCATAGCATCCAATCCTCATATAGATGAAGGTGGGAAATTGCAGGAACAAACACCCATACTCAGACACCTTGACCCATGCCTCATCTGATACTCTTTTGTTCCTGAGATCTCTGTCAAAGTGACACATGAAATATCCGAAGAATGCATCTTGGACCCTTCTAAAATGCAGTCTGCTGGGTTTCAATGGCAACTGGTCATAATATTCCCAAACTGGTATAAGCAAGCGATCACCCTTGGTAGAAAGACCTGGAAAGTGTCTAAGTGATGCTACTAAATATACCAAATAAGAATTCATGAAGAAGGTCATGGTGGTAGGAACTGCTGCAAGTTGTTCGCACAAGGCATCGCTGATGACTTCCCCCCATGAAATGTGATGTGACTGTCGTATGAACATAATGAACTGATACATCCATGGCTCAAAGACATTGGAATGCTCAAGGCCCATCATCCTGCTGAGAAGAGTGATGGTGTCTCCTATCTCCCATTTGAAATCACAACGGTACAACTTTGCCCACCTTGAGAAGGAAGGACGTGGCTCTTGGATCCACCTATTGATGTGCCGCTTGCAATCTTTTTCCCTCTTCACGTAATATTCCGCTGCACTTTCTTTGGTGATTTCCATATAAATAGGGGTATTCTGAAGACCTTCTCAATTGTATCCGCATCAAGACGAATTATAGCTTCACCATCATCATTTTTTATGACTCTTGATTCCTTGTCAAAATGATGGGCGCATGCAAGAACAAACTCAGGTTCTAGGGCAGCCACTGGGAAAGAAGATGCATGATGGATATGGCTGTCCAACAGCTGCTGCAAGTTATTATCCTGTGGATCTTCTACCCTGTTGATGAATTCTGCCATATCAACGTGCCCTATCTCCGTGTCTCTGATGCGATCCAAAGGAGAAGAAACCTAGGAAGGTGCAACCTCATTCTGATATTTGTCATATTTGTATTTCATTTTCTTTGGAGTTGGAGATGCCGGCAAATCTGACATTGATTGTGAACCTGGAATGCTGTGATGAAGACTTAAAAGAGTTAAGGCAACATCATAGTCAGCTGCAAATATCATTCTTCCTTCTTCAAATAGGTAAAACTTTGATTCTTGAATTCCACGATTTTGTGAGAGGAAGAGGGGAAATATGTAAAAATGGGAAAATCTTGATTTTGACCAATTTCGGATCTTGGGAGAATTTTCGCAAGTATACAAGTTGGAAAGAACATACATGCAATCGGGGTTTAAAAACCCGAATACAAGTACACTTGTAAATTCGAAAATGGAGAAATGGACGAAAAATGAGATTTTGACTTGCAGGAAATGATGGAAATGGAAAGTACGGATATGGGGAACATGAATGGATAGAAATGGGAAAATCCGGGAAAGTCATTTTCATGAAAATGGGAAGAACTCTTCAACATGTAATCCGGTTTTCAAAACCCGAATTTGCAAGGGAGGGGTATTTCACACTTTTAACTTGGAATTTTGACCAAAAATGGTTAAATTCCTTAACCATAGGGGAAGAGCAAGAATTTCTAGCGAACTTGTAATCGAGATTAAAAATCCCGAATACAAGTAAAGAGGGAATTTTGGGAAGAACAATGCAATTCAAAAATTGCATACCAAGGGGAAGATTTCTCTCACAAAAACCAATTTTTGGGGGAAGGACAACACATGCCAAAAATGCAACTAAGAACGAAAATAAAGAAAACAAGAAAATAATAAAATGAAGGAAAGAAAGGAAAGAGAACATACCTTTCTTGAAAATGCAAATGCTTCTCCAATAATGCAACAATCCTTGGAATGAAGAAGCAAAATCAATCAATAAACCCAAACCGTAATGCCAAACCTTTTACACGTTTTTGCAAGAATGTCTTATATGAAAAACGTGGCAGCAAAATGCAAACTTGGAGGCACAAGAAGAGGTCAAATCTTCCTCAAATCCCAACGCCTTAGAATGGAAAGCAAAAACGATTCATCTTGTCAAAGATTCGTGGCATTAAACCCTTCCAATTTGCAGCCAAAGGAATTACGTTTTTGCAAAAACGTGGTATTCAATGCATCATTGATGGATCATTAAATAACTTAAATCTTATCCCAAACTCCACGCCTAGGTGAGAGAAGGGAAAACGATTTAGGAGAATGCAGATTTGTGGAGTAAAAAACGACCAAAATGTGGATTGAAGGAACCACATGTTAGCTGATTTAGCTCAAAAAACCAATAACAATAAACCCTAAATGGCAAAAAATGTGTTTGTAAATGCATGAGAATAGGATAGAATCCTAAACGCCTTGCATCTCCAACAAATCTCCACAAAAAAATCGCTTTGACATCTTCAACAAATCCGTTTTTCTTGCAAATCGGGTTTTGGGAGACAAACAAGAAGTTCGAATTGCCATGAAACAATGAAAATCGGGTTTTGGGGAGGAAATAACAAGTTCGAAATTCACTTTTTCCACTTACAAGGCAAAATCGGGATTTTTTAGACAAATGACAAGTTTTATTTTTTACTTTTTCACTTGCCAAGCCAAAATTGGGTTTTTTTGGACAAATGACAAGTTTAAAATTGTCAAAAATGCACTTGCAAGGCAAAATCAGGTTTTTTGGAGCAAACTGCAAGTTTTAATTACTTGTAAAAGGGAAATAAAATCCCTACAACAAGTTAGAAATACTTGCACATATGTAATGGGGATTTAAAATCCCTATTACATGCAAAAACCATTAAAGTAGGGGTGTTTTGGCCAAACTGCAAGTTTACTTGTAATTGAGTCAAAAAATACCTATTTTAACTAAATAAGACTAAAAAACAATAAAAAAGACAAAAAGAAGAAAAGGAAAATTAAAAAAAATTGCAAGTAACATCTTTCAATAAAGATGCACATGTAATAAGCTAAAAATTCCCCTACAATAACCAAAACAATGAATATCATTAAAACTTGCAGTTTGAAGAAAATTCTCCACCTGCAGTTGGGGTTTTAAAACCCGATTTTGAAGGAAAGGCATAGCAAACGAACCCAGAATTTGACGAAATTCGAAACGTAGTTCGAGGATAGACTGATGATTAAGCCAGTCCAAGGATTCGTCAAAATTTTGCCTCGGGAAGCGTTCCACAGAGTAAAAATTTTCATTTTTTAACAAAAATTTCATGTAGCGGTCCTTCATTTTTGGAAACAAAAATGAGGACAACACTAACAGCATTTGTTTTTATGTATATGCTTCGTGTCTGCATATATTCATGAGTATACTTCGTGTTTTTATGTGTATGCTCCTTGTTCGATTCATACCTGATATGTTTTCAGCAAGTTTATTCCAAGTGTGTTTCCAAAGCCATTTCATATTGGGAATCGTTTTAAACACATTATGATCATTGCTTGAGGACAAGCAATCTTGGGCAAGCGGACTGTAATGTTGCCATTTTGAAATAGGATTTAATAATAAATGCTAATAATAAAATTAAAATATAACAGAATAAAAATAAAACTAAAATTAAAATAATTAAAATTTAGTTAAGTTTAATGAATGGTCAAAAGGAATGAAATGGGAAGTTATGACTCCCTCAAACATTCAAGATATAGAAGGGAGAAGAGAACTTCATTTGAAGGGGGAGAGATGGAACTAGGAAAAGAACAAGCAATCCACCTCAGCATCATAAACTGATTTTGGAATTAAAGAAAGGAAACCAGCAAACTTTGATAATTGCAAGGGCAAGATTTAGAGCAATCCCAAAAGGGGGCATTACATTCTACAAAATTATTTAATTGTTGTTTTTTTGTTAATTTTGTAATAATTTCAAATAAAGGGGGCATTACATTCTACAAAATTATTTAATTGTTGGTTTTTTGTTAATTTGTAATAATTTCAAATTTGCTTTCAATTTGTTAGGTGTCAAAATCTTTGGTCAAGGTTCTTTGTTTGATGGATGGGAATGGCATGCCAACGGGTTGCCTCTATGAGGCTATGGACAAGACCAATGAGGCCATTTTGCATTACTATGGTGAAAACAAAAAAAATATGAAATCATTTGACACATAATTGATCATTTATGGACGAACCAACTCCACCAGCTGATACATGCCTTGGCTTTCTACTTGAAGCTCTACTTCTCTAATACATTTAAGGCCGCTAAGAAGGTCATGACAGACATCATCTCATGCATTGATAAGATAGTGCCAAAAAATGAGATGAGAAACAATGTTCTTGATAAGTTGAAGGTCTACAAGGGTGTGGAAGGGAGGCTCTTTCTTCAACTCAAGCAACTTAAAGGAGGGATAAACAACAGCCAAGTGAAAAAAGTAATCCTTTAATTTTTAACTTCACTCTAGAAGAAAAAACTAAAAAGTTGAAACTTTCAACAAGTTCTAATTTTTTACTTTATTCTTATACTTTTTTAAATGCTTTCATCATAAATTTATGGCTATCCGTGTTTTGTCTCAACCCTATAGTGCTTCTAAGTATTAATGTAATTAGATACTATATACTGTGAAATTTGGATGTCAAACTATTGTAAAACCAACAAAGATCCAACCACATAAAAACCCTAGTTCTACAATAAAAATCCACCATACACCAATGAAGAACCTAAAACATGCAAAACATCAAAACATGAAAGATTATACTATTCACATGCTTAGTAGGGTTTGACCTCCATTGTTTCCTATCTCCATTGATCTTTCTTGATATGGTTACTCTTAGATTTTATGTGTGCACAAGAGCTCAACAAAGAACGGAACATGGTTGTGTAGATGCTTGAGTGATTGATCGCTATGAAAGGTCGCATGAAAATTGATTAGCGTTATGAAAGGATGAAGAGATCCTCTTATATAGAAAACGCCTTAGAAATGGAGGATAGGATTAAGAGGTAGAGGGATAAATAGTCAGCTAGGATTGAAAGGTAGGTATAGAAAATGGGAAAATATTTGAGAGGTGGTTAAAGGTAAATTAAGAGATGAATGACAAGTGTCATGGAGGGAAAAAGTTAATGAATTAATTAAATAAATAAAGATGTATTTAATTAATAAAAGAAGTGGGACCAATTAAATAAATACAATATTTATTTAATTTAAGGAAAGGATAATTTAAATAAATAAAAATATTTATTTAAATAGGGAAGGGCTAGAAAAGGATAAATGAATTAGTTAAATAAATAAAAATCTATTTAATAAATAGAAGGCTTAGGATAAAATAATTAAATAAATAAAATATTTATTTAATTAGGCTAGGACAATTTTAGGTGTCTACAAATACTATTAGAGAGCAATCACATGAAGAAGAGAAACAGATTGACCCAAGCACACCTCAATGACCTTATCTTCACTTGGTACAACCTTTGCCTTGAAACCAAAAAGGTGGGAATAATTTCTTTTGAGGAAACAATCAGTCATCAATTTGATCCCAACTTACCTTTGCTTTTTAGGCGCAAAAAATTAAGTTACACTAGGTGGGGAAAGAGGAATATGTAGATTGTATTTGGCTGTTTCTAACATATCATCACATGTAAACAGTTATAGAGGTGTTATACATTTTATATTTATAATTTTGTTGGATGCATATTGTTCAACTTTGAAATAGTAAAATTTGCGAGTTTGAGGGTCATATGACATATGCAATGTTTAAAATATGACAATTTTTTAATCAAATTAGACTTTTGTTCCCTCTAAATACATTAATTTCTTTCTTTTGTGTGATTATGAGGATTTATTTTTTGCCATATTTTGCTGAGTTCATGCTTAGCCTCAAGTCCACGTTTTCAAAGTATGTGTGGAAAAACTAATAACATGCATATTAGAAATTGAGAAGTTGGAGATAAGGCAAATTTACCGTAGGACCAGCCAACAAAGAAGTTCCAGAATCTGCAATTGCAGCACAACCTCCAGCACAAATTCCTGCAATAAAATGTTGTATATTTTTTCTAAGATGTCAACAATTTAAATTCAATCAAAACAACACATCCAGCAAGTAAACAATCACCTGTCGATTGATTACTAATAAGAACGTCTCCCATATCAAACTGGAAGAAATAGCAACAAGACTTTAGTAACTGAAAGAAATTAGAATTTGCTGGCATTTAATCATAGCGTATAATCGGAGGATACCTAGCTATTCAGAACAGTTAAGCATATTCATGGAAAATCAATATTATTCTACATTCTACCTGCCAATAGCCTTTTCGTGTAACAGGTACAAATGTATGGTTACCCTTGAAGCGTTTTGGGTTAACACCTCCGAATACTATCTCTCCTCCCTCTCCTTCATCTGCATTTCTGTTCATCCAAAATGAAAAGACTGGATCTTGCACAAGTTCTTGGTTTAGAATGTTATACCTATTGAAAAAATGAAAAAGAATGCCTCAGCCACACATATCTGTACCAATGTGCTTCCCTGTCTAATAACAGAATGGCTACAGTTTGAAGCCAAAACAGAATTAAAGCTACATAAAATATTTAACCCAGATCACATCGGCAATCCAGTGGACAATATACAAGTTGTAGGAACTTAATTTGTTAAAGGTGAAAGCAATTAAATTACAGCAATTTTAGCATAATGATAATTACAGAATTGCAGTTGAAAGAATCATAGACAAGTGGCAATAAGAATACACAAAGAACAAATTCTAAATAATTTATTTTACTGAATTATTAACATGAGGATCATGCATGGCTATCTTTTAGAAGAGATTAACATATGTTTCATGTGCTATTACAAAAGGAAAGTGGCAATATCTGAGAAGAGATGTGAAGCTGCAATTTTCTGCACTCTGATAAGTTCTGCAGATTAAAAAGTTAAGAAATCTGGGAGCTCTCTCTCTCTCTCTCTCTCTCTCACCATCTGCTTTTTACATTTGAATGACTGTTTCTTTATACCTATTCTTAGCAGGAAATGAACAATTTACAAAATGGATAGAGGAACTCATCAAAATAACAGATTTCAGTTTTCTGAAAATATCAGTATTTGCTACATTTGGTATATTGTTATTTTAGAACCCTTCAAAGTAATTTTAAGGGGGGCAATTTTTTTGACAAAAAATATATGCAAGCAATATTATTGTATAGAAAGTAAAAATTAAACTTGATCGGATAATATGAAAAAAATCCCTACATGATATTAAAACTTCAAATGGGACATTATACTTTTGCAAATCTCCTTCTGTATTAAACTTGGTTATCATAGACCCACTTTAAACCTGTGACATCCTTTTCCTTCTAGAAGATCTACTAAATCTATTGTATGATTCTTTTCTATAGCATCAATCTCTTCATCCATGGCTTGTGTCCAATTTTCATTTTCAATTGCTTTCTCAAACTGAATTGGACCGCTACTTGTGAAAAAAAAAAGTGAAAGCAAATTAGCATTGTGGTCACCTTTATTTTGATCATAGATCTCCCTCAAACTTCTTGTTTTTATTAGATTAATATTAGAATATCATATTTAATAGTCAATATTGTATTTCTACGTAGATAGGTTTCTTTCTATTTATGTCTTTAGTATTCTGATTGTTTCATTAGGAAACAATATCTTTGTAATTGCCTATATAAGCAATTACCATTAATTTCATGGTATCAAAGCGGTAATCATTCTAGGCACATTTTTAATCTGCAATTCGAGAATTTTTCACATGAAATTGATCACGTCTTTTATGTTTTTGTTCATGTGACCTCCTTTCTTTTCGCGTGAGTTTTTGAAGGGTTTTTGACATCATTTTTTGACATGTTTCTGCTGCAAACACTGAGTCCATTCTTGGACGTTATTTTTCACAACGATTTGCATCTTACGATTTCGTTTCTTGTGGGTTCTAAACCCGCAAACAAACACAATCGCGAAATTTTGGGCGCATGATCTATTTTCTACAAGTCTTTTTTTTGCAATTTCTATTGTTTTCAAACTACGCGGTGGCTAGCACGATTTTTTGTGCATTTTTTTTGCAACCTTCTACAAAAAAAGATTTCACGGCTAGGGCACGATTTTTTTGTGCCTTCACAGATCCGACCCAAGTTTTTTCACAATTTTTTCTAGGTTTTTCAGAAATATCTTCTAGGTTTTCCAGAATTTGTATTTGTGTTTCAATCCGCTTTCTGAGAAAGCACTCCTAGGGTTCAAAATTTTTTTGTGGCTAGGGTTTGTCAAAATCCTCTATTACAGTTTGTCGTTTCATGTTTCGTGCAGCAAATCTTTCTGGGTTTTTCAGGAAGATTTATGGGTCTTCATAAAAAAAAATTGGGCCTTCAAAAATCTATGCATTGGGATTTGTGTCTTCCTTTTTGTCATGAAATTTGTGCCTAAATCTACCTTTGTTTTTTGTGCTTTGGGTTTTGTGCATTCAGATTTTCAGCATGTTCTATTTACCTCGTTTCTCATGCCTCGAAAAGCATGCAAGATGGCTTCTTTGACCAACATAATGTTGGAAGGCAATCAACGGTTCAATGGTGGAAATTATAACACCTAGAAGCAGCGAATGATGACTATCTTTGAATATCGCCACCTTGATGCACTCATTTTGGGTACGGAATCTCCTCCTGCAACACCCAAACAGGACCAGGGCAAATTTGATGAGCGCAACCAAGAAGCTGTGATGCTTATCAAGCTTTCAATTACTGATGATCAACTACCTCAAGTGTCGTCTAGCAAGACAACTACAGAGATGTAGACCCATCTAAAGGATATCCATGAAACATCAAACAAGAGTCGTACGTTTTTTCTAAAGAACTAGTTGTTTTCAATCATGATGTCTGAACAAATCTCTCTACAAGAGCATCTCACAAAAATCAAAGAGATTCGTGATTAGTTGGAAGCGATTGGTTGAAAGATGGAGGAAGAAGACATGGTAGTTATTGTTAATGCCCAAAAGTGCACCCGAAAACTAAGTCCTTAAAAACTCAGCACTTTGGGATAACATGGGAACAATCATGAGTTTGCGGGTAAACTACTAGGATGATTGGACCTTCGGATAGGCCGGTTCCTAAGAATGATGGATCACCTATTCTAATAAAACTTGGGAAACTTTGCTTGGAAAAGGGAGGAAGATATTAAAAAACTAAAAAAAATGGAAAAAAATAATAACTTAAGTGATACACCAATTTGATCTGAAAAATGACAGAAAAACTTTCTAAAATCACCTGTTTTACTCAAAAGCACCTCTGATTTATATCACAAAAATGATTTATGCAAAGGATCTTAACTCGGAAAATTGAAAGGAAAAATGGCTTTCTCAAACAATCCACTGATAAATCACAATGCATAACCTGTGATTCATGCATGAGACAAAAATTCCAAAAAGGTTATTTAATCAATAACACAATATAAAAATGACTCTCAATCACACATGAAATAATAAGCTTAGAAATATAAGGTATAAGCTGTAAATGATTGTTCAATTTACAATTCAATATGCAAGATGTATTCTAATTTTATTCTTTATATCTATGTATTATCTATCTCTATTATAATTCTGACTATCTTCTTTGTTTGGCTGGTAAGAGGAGTATTTATCGATTTCAATATCCTCTTCACAAATACCAAATGATATATATATATGAGAGGGGAGGATCAAGCAGTGCCTTGACTGGTTGTGTCTTATGGACAGGACCGATCAAGACACTACTTGATCGCACCCCTTTGCATATGTTAACAACCGGTGTTTTAATTATTTACCAGCCCGATATTAATCGAGGTTCACGTAACATAATATATATGCCAATCGGTATTAACGGTATTGTTTGGCGTGTGTTGACGTGTCTGAAATCGCATTGCAGCAAACTCCATACGGCCAACGCAGAATAGAATAGCCAACTGATTATCCTACTCTCTCTTGAGATAAGGAAGTCTCTAATGCTGTTTTCTAAGTTTGATCAAAGGAGACAACCTCAAGGTTTCTTTTGTTAGGTATTGACTACGGGATTTTTCAGTGGCTTGATGTGTTTATGCTAGAAACACAAGGGGGACTTACGTTGAATGGGTAATTTATAGATAAGTTCCCTGGAACTTTTATAATCTTTCTATCAAATGATTTCGGTTAATTTGATACTGTTTTAATGAGACTGCAGCTTTTCTGAAATTTAAAAAAAAAAGGGGGAAAAAGGAGGTAAGGATAGAGAGAGAGAGAGAGAGAGAGAGAGAGACATGAAATGTAAATTCTAACTAAGATAGCAAATTTAGTCAAGCAGACAGACACCTCTCGGAAACTAGATTAAACATCACCAGCTGCTCAAGCACAATGTTTGCATAAATCCAATGCAATCTTCAAAGGAGAAACAAGATTTTCACGTTATCAAATACAGTATTAGAACCTTTACATTCATAGTATGTATTTGATAACTGAACTAAGCATGAAAGGTCCAGATTAACCATGCAAAAAGAAAGGCAATCAGTCGTTCCCTAATGGTGTGGACTGCAAGGATTCTATCAGATGCTTGATTGAAAAACGCTATGCAAAATAAATAGACATGACTGAAAGATTTCTAAATTAAGTGAAGAAGGAGACCATGCACTCACAAGGAAACTTGAAAACAGTCTTAATTCTTTGCATTAATTCCTATAAATTTCTCCAGAGCTTTCGCAACAATCCAAGAACTTCTTCCAAAAAAGAGGGAAAACCAATCTCTTAAATAGGCTTCGAAAAGGATGAATGGTCTAGATTTAAACTAAACAAGTGGCCCAGATTCATCCATAAAGCATGGCTGCCCATACCCATAAATGGGAGGCAAATATCAACAACCACCCCAAAATGGGCAATAACTACCCAAAAAGGGATAATTACAGCAATTTGAAATAATCCAAAAAGGTGCATCAAATACAGCTTTACATTTGTTGACCAAAAGTCAACTGTCACTTTTTGGTGCAAAAGTGCACTTTTAAGATTTAGAGGGAAAAAAGCACTTTTGAGAAATTACTTTCTCTATTTCAGTCTCACACTCCTTTTCTAGAAATTGATCTTCGCCATGCAAGTATTCCCGCCATAAATCACGACCTGTTGCCCGTTCCTCGCAAACGTATTCCTGGAACTCGATACATAACTGGAAGAGCAGACTGAATGGAGGCATGGGAGGATGGCGAATTTTGTATTGCATGCCCTCAAGATACTGGTCCACGTGTTTTAAACCGTCCTTCCAGCTGGAGCGATTACGCTCAAAGCATAATATGTCTGAATGGAACTGACCAGCAAAACTCAAGTCCTTAGTGGAATAGGTAATCCTATCCGTTCCCAAAGTTTCTTCCCAGTCCGGCCAGATTGCATTATCGGACAAGTCGTTTATCCATCCTAAAACCATTGATCGGAGGATGGTCTTACCTAGTTCTTGCATGTTTCCCAGAATCACTTCACATGCGTCACTCTCCTTGTCAATAATTTCTTTGGTGTCGTTCTTCATGGTGATAGTTCAGTACCACTCCTCAAGAACACTGATGCTATGAGGATCTAGGATGGCGGACAATGTAGGAATTTGCATGTGTGTCCAAAAAAGAGCTCTCATGAGGGGGAGGGTAGTGGCTGCCACTTTGTGCATGTTAAGGGATTCCCTCTTTACCTCTAATAACTTGACTAGAGTGAGTTCTCGATGGAGGGCCATTTCTTTTACTTCCTTAAGGATCTGCTCTCCCTTTTTCTTTATGTCTTGCATCCATTCCCTGACGGCCTTTGCGGTGTCCCGTACTCCTTCAAATTCTGTTGTGGTCCTTTGCGCCAATGCTGTCGAGGAAATATGGGATTCAGAGGCATTGTGCAATGGCCTTAGGAGTTGATCGATGTATCCCTCGGCTTGCTCAGCACGAGCCCGATACATGTCCTCTTCAGCTGTGATCTCTTCGAGCTGCCTGAGTATATTCTGTACTGAATCCTTAAATTCTTCCTTTTCTTGCTCTTTAGTGGCCCGTCCGATGGGGACAGTTGTGATGCTATAATCTGCCAATGTAATCTGATCTGCTGGCTTGTCTACAGGCGGGGTGGCAATGTGAAGAGTGCGGTTCCTTTGCTCGTCTTTGGTCATTCTAGAATATGCCCTAGGCTTTTTCTTCCCCTTAGCTTTTGCTTGGTCTATGCGTGAGAAGATATCCTCTAGATCAATGGGTGGCTTGGTGGCGGCCTTGCGCTGGGCTCTGGCAATCAACCACTCTTGAGGCACTGTTTGGGTTGATGATAAGGTTAAGTCTGCATTTTGTTCTCTGACGTTCTCAACCGACTCACCACAGATTCGCAGCTGCCCTGCCACCGGAGGAGTGAAAGAGGTGTGAAGCCCTTTGCTTGCAGCTGAATTCTCCCCTATTTCGCTGAACAACTGCCTGACATCTTCATGTGATGGTTGTTCTTCAGTTCTTTCGAGCTCATGAGTCTCATCTATCCTTTGCTCTCCTTCGACGGTGGAGTCATCTTTGGCTGTATTGTGGAGCAGCAACTCGTGACGGCTCTATTGAGTAGGTTCATGCACTTTGACCCCCTGGGTGGATGGAATCTCTCCTCCTTCTATTTGGTTACCCAGTTCGGTCAATTTGAGGGCTCTTAGCTCAGTGTCTAGCACATCGGGCGCAGGAGGATCATTGGCTTCAAATGCATCGATGTCGCTCTGGGAAGGCGGAGCAGGTATACAATCCAATTCTACTGCATCGTCGGACGAACTAGGGTCTTTTGAAGATGAAGTGACCTCTGGTCTCTTTATAGGAATCTTTTCCCTTCTTGTTCTTTTGGACGTCCGAGTCCCTCTGCAAGCCTTAGCCTTCTTCCTTTTCTCTGGTTTCTCAGTTCCTTCCCGGGGTGCACTAGACGTTCCTTCATCTTCTGAAGACTGAGAATCGAGGCTGCCCATTAAGTGGTAAGTGAACTGAACTCCCTCATGGATTAGCCTTTCGATCTGTTGATGTAACCATTGATCTGTGTACCTTGTTGGGGCTGCCATGACTGCCTCGAAATCAGTGATTGGGTCCTGGGACCAATCAACACCTGGCAAGAGATGCCTTACTGCTTCGAATTCTCGGACCTAGAGGCAATTCCCTAAATCTGTGAGCTGATCTGGAACCCGACGGTATTCAAAGAGTCGCATTTGCTGCACACTCAGTCTAGAGTATTCTCGTCGCCTAACCTCGTAGTCATCAAAGCAATTTTTCCAATAGTCTTCAACTGATTCCTTTGCTCTGTACCGCCTACCATAGGCTCTTTTCGCCAGATTATCATGATCGAAATATTTTCTTGGAAAATGGTCCTGTAGGCCATAAGAGGCCAACTCTGTAAGGGACTCTTCTACTAGGGTAGGGGTCTTTAAGTGGACATCATGGTTGCCTATGATCATAGGGAATGTGAATCCAGCCTGCTTGCTTTCTCGGAGTAAGATGTCGGCTGGGCGTGACTGCCTTGCAACCTCCATAAGAATTACTTTGTCGGTTGGATACCGTGGAAGTTGGAGGGGAGCACCATCGAAGCCAGCTATTCGGATGTAGGAGAACCTTGGGAACTGAATGAACCAGGCTCCATACCTCTGTACTAGAGTAGTAGCTTGCTCTGAGAGCCTTATGTGTAATCCTCCCTGCATTAGCCTGACCAGGCGCGCGCCCATACTGACCTACTGCATAAGTCGGGCTGCTCTTTTCCCTCTGAGCTATATCTTGGTAGTGCAGTTGCAGGTAACAATCACAAACCTTCACCTAACCGGGCCCATTCCCGATTTCACCTTTCATTATCAATCCTGGCAGTGGCTGGTTCTTGGCGAACATATAGCCCAAATAAGAGGTCATGGTGAAGTACTTCTTCGTTTCGAGCTCAATCAGCTGAGTGTGGATGTTATCGCTTATGATCTAGGCCCAGTCAAACTTAGACTTCCCGGCGAAGACCTGCTCTGTAAAATAGAACATCCACTCTTCAAAGTAGTTGGACTTAGGAAGTCCCATGACTCGGCTGAGTAATGTGACCATATCCCCATGTTCATTATGGAAATCACTTCGTGGGGTCTTCTTCCCAATTCTGGCACTCGAAAGCCTCTTCTCTTTGTACCATTCTTCGTTGATCAGTGCTTTGCATTGGGCCGGATTCATATCATATGCCCCTTGTGCTTCATCTATGGTTGTAGCTGTGGGATTGTTTGGAAAGGGGATGTCAAATGCATCACCAATGGCCTTAGGAGAGAAGTCGACAATAGTCATATTCTCGAGGAGCACTAGTCTGGAATTTGGTTCATAATGCCGGGCAGCCTCTACTACTAATTCATAGTTCTGTATCGCTGGAGGAAATCCCGCCGCTTGGGCGATGCCACTTTCCACCATCTGCCTAGGCCTACCATATGCTTCGGGGGAGAAGACCCGATCCCTGAAGTCTTGAATATCAATATGGCCAAGGTCGGTATCACCGATATTGTCCCAAACGCTCTGAACCTTCGACTCCCTCAATCCTCCTCTCTAATATTGATACTTCATCCTTTCGACCTTACGCGGGATATCTGATTTGGATGCTCGCGATGTCTTGGCTTTAGCGGGCGTCTTTGATGATTCTACCGCCAACTTAGGCATTTATCCTGCACAGTCGAACGTGGATTACGAGGTGATACAAGAAAAGCAAGGCGGGTTAGATAGAAAATACTCCAGCATACAACGGCCAATTCCAAAATTTGGACATGGGGCGACATTTCTAGCTAAAAGGGCTTAATCAACTTTAACCATAGCATTCATGAAGATTTTGATTGCGAATTTATACTTAACCGCTTTCTGGATTTTGAATTAATTTTCAACAGAGACAAAGCATGAAAAGTTCTCCTAAGTTTGAAAAAAAGATGCAATTTCTGGTGAAGCCTTAGGAGTGAATTCTAAATTTCGAGTGCTTTGAACAACGTTTTATAAGCGAGAGAGATGCAAATTTCAAAAAATTCAAGCATTTTGATCAAATTTCACGCATTTGTCTATTCAATTTAAGCATTTTCAGATGATCATACGAGACAAAGCGTACTTACCTAATGAGAGCGGATGGCGAGAGATTGCCCAACCTTGCCGCGTGAAATGAAAGGACGATTCTGCAAAGTTTTGAATTTCAACAGTTATCTTCTTGATTTAAACTTTTCGCGGTTGTTGGACGAGAGAGAATTTATCATTTTAAATGGTTTTACCCTGGGTAATTGGCAATTTAAATTTGAATGCTTTGGAAAAGTTTACACAACGCTTTACCTTGAATATGATTTACACGAAATTGGCTCTGTCTCCCTTTCAAATCTGTCATGATCTTTCTTTACACAAAATGCAACAGCATGGAGGGGATTTTACGAATTTGAATGGCGTTTTATCTTCTTATTTTTGGACCCTGGAGAGTTTGAAAATTTTAAACTGCGTTTTCTCTCCCAACTTTGGACCTTTTGACGAATTTGGAGGCCCTTCGAAATTTAAACTTGGCCTTACCCAGCCCGCGTGAACTTCGGAGCTTCAACGTCTCTTGCGAGCTTGGAGATTTCCAATCCTGCGTGAATTTCGGAGGTCCTAACCTGTCTCGCAAATTTTCAAAACTTCGGAGCTGGACTTGGACACCCTCTATGCAAACTTCGGAGCATTCAAAACCTTTCGCAATTTTGGAGATTTCTGGAGTTTTCGGGCCTTAAGGCATACTTCGCGATTTTAACCTTCTGGAGCTTTGGGCGTTTTGAAGTGTATTTTGCAAACTTAAACAAACTTCGGAGCTCTCAGCGCTTTGGCGAACTGAAGGTTTTCGGAGCACTCACACTATTTGCAAGTAAAAACTTCGGACCCTTAATGCTATTTGCAAGCTTTGCAAAACCTTGGAGTCATGGCATCCTTCGTGATTTTGGTGATTTCTAATGAATTTTGGAGCTCAACGCCTTGTGGAAAACTTCGGACCTCAGACGCTATCTGCAATTCTCGGGCTCTTAGATGTTTTCGCTGTCTAAGAAAAAGGGTTTTCAGACCTAAATGCCATTCGCGAAAACTTCGGACTAAAACGCGCCTTTTACAAACTCGCACCAACTTCGGACCCTTTTAACCTCTTTGCAAATTTGATAGGTTTTGAAATTTCAGGGCTAGGGTCCGAAAATGGGCATCTAAAGCGAACTTCGGACCTGGAGGAGTTTTTTGCAAGGTTTCGCCCTTTTCAAATTTTTCAATTTCGCCCCATGGTCCGAAAATGAGGACTTTAAGTGATTTTCGAGGCTTGGCCCACTTTTTGCAAGATTTCGCACTTTTTACATTTTCACCCCAGGGTCCGAAAATGAGGACTTTAAGTGATTTTCGGGGCTTGTAGCATATTTGGCGAATTTCGGACCTAAACGCGTTTTTTACAAACTCGATACACTTTTTCATTTACCCTCTAGGGTCCGAAAATGGAGGCTCATGGCGAGTTTCGGACCTAGAGGGTCCTTTTACACATTTTGGAGCTTCAACGCCTCTTTTGTGATTTGCCATTTTTTAAATTTCGGAGCTAAAGTCCGAATTTGGGGCTTCAGGGTGTTTTTCGGACCTTGAGGGTCTTTTGGGAATATTTCGCGTTTTTCACATCCTCCAGTTTTCGCCCCAAGGTCCGAATTTGGGCATTTTTTAGTGATTTTCGGACCTTGGGCTACCTTTTGCAACATTTAAAAGCATTTTTCATCATTTACGAACCAAATGGGAAACATCAAATTTTGAAATTTTCGCCCCAAGGTTCGAAATTCGGCCCCTTGGGCGATTTTGGCAACTTTTAACTTAGTGAAATTTCAACCCTTTTGGCCTCTAGGTCTGAAATTTGGCCACTAAGGCAATTTTGAAAATTTACGTAAAACATTGGACCTCAAACCAGCTTCGCTAGATTCTACAAATTTGGATCTTGGAGGCTTCGGAATTCTAAGGCATTTGGGCAAGTTTCGCAACTTCGGCATTTTAGCCAGAAAATTTGCTCCTTCACCAATAGGCGAAAATCATTCTTCATTCAAATCCTACAAACATTCGCGGGGATAAACCTTATGCAATCTGCTTCGTAGCCCTTGATATCGTCACTTTACGGACCAATCGCAAACTCACTCGGAAAGACGCGAGACACTCTGCGCGAAACTCAGCAGGGCAAAGACGAAAGGCTCAAAACAGGAAGGGGGGACCCTGTCGGCGACAGGGAGCGTGTGCAACGCACAACAGCGTGGCATATTAACCAATAGTAATCGGTGTCTATGTTAACCGACATTGATCACTAACTAAAGGTTGTATATATTAAACGGTGCATATTATGCCACCCGATAGCAACTCGATAATCTTATTTCATTTGCTGGGAACACTGTTGGTTGAAAATTTTGTACACTTGGGGAAATATACAAAATTGTGGTTTCAACCACAGCACACGAGTAAAAACTCTCCTAATTAAGGGAAGGCTCCCCCTATCTAACTACAACTTGGAAAGTAAAATGGGATGGGACAGCAATCTTTCCTCTTTTTTCAAGAAAGACAATATCCTTTTCTCTTCACAGAAAAGGATAGCGATTGAATAACAATAGTAACCACTTTAAAGTGAAATAAGAGAAAGGAAATGAAGTTTCCTGAAAGCGCAAAGACTTCCGTCACTTCCTTCGGGACGGGACAGCAATATCAAGCTCAAAGACTTGACTATTGGAAGTCCTATCTACCCTTTTCTATACTAAATTTTACAATGAATAAACAACAACAGCTCAAAGACTGGAATAACTTATTCTTTTAACACAAAGACAAGAACTAATGCAAGCTCAAAGACTTGCTGATATTTCTTATCAAACAGTAACTTTTCCTCAAGAATAGACGCAAGCTCAAAGACTTGCTGCTCCTTCTAGAGATTTTCCTATTTTAATTAATCTTCTCTACTTGCAGCTCAAAGACTTCAAATCAGATTGGACTAAGCTCCTTTAGAAACACTTGGCATAGAAGAAATAAAAGATTCAAACTCAAACATGTAGCTCAAAGACTCAAAACTTGAGTAATCCTTCTTTCTTATTCTTCAAAACCTTCAATTCACATACATAAGTTCAAAGACTTCTTGCTGTAAATTTGGCAAAGTTTTTGCTTGCTTTTCCAAAAGATAAAAATTACAAAGGACCCTCTCTTCTATTTATAGGAGAGGAGCCTTCAGAAAAAGATGGGAGGATCCTAACTAACTTGAGAAATTCCCTCAACCACCAAGACCTATTCAACAGCTAATTATGACTTCATTAACTAACTAAGACTTATTCCAACTACAGTCCTAATTGGACACAACTTGTAGTTGCCTTACAAGTAATTACAAAAATGCAAGTGATGACAACTTGCCGAAAGGGAAACTACAATTCTGAAATTACAATTATTTAAAAATTTACAAGTGTTAAAAACACTTAAGTTGCAACTCTTGAAGATACGAATAAATCGAACTTCTGAATAACTTTCTGCAATTCATCAGGATCTGGTTCATGAGTGTTCATAGCCACCACCCTAGTTTTTACGATGACATCATGGCATTGGCATAGCGTGGAATTCCCTTTTTCCAATGCTAACTGGATTTCCTGCAACTTAGTTTCCATAGCCCTGGCCTTGATTGAAGTCATTAGAGAATATTGCCCAATCTTCAATGGGTTGTTGGAAGAAATACCCATGCCAACCTTGTGCTTAACTGACTGGTGTGTATGTACAACCATGATCTGCCTTCCCAATTCCATGAGGATAATCTTATCTGTTGGGTACCGTGGGAGCATGTAAGGCTGCCCGCCATAACATCCAACTCTCATGTAGGTAAAAGTTGGAAATTGGAGAAACAAACAACCATATTCTTTCACCTTTTCCCATGCTTCCTCTGAGACTCTTTTGTCCTTCAGGTTCTTGTCAAATTGACACAAATAATGACCAAAGAAAGCGTCCTGAACCCTTCTGAAATGAGACCTACTTGATCTTAGAGGCAACTGATCATAGTATTCCCAAACTGGTACAAGCATGCGGTCACCCTTGGTGGAAAGACCTGGGAAATGTCTAAGTGACGCAGCAATATACACGAGATATGAATTCATGTAGAAGGTGAAGGTAGTAGGGACGACTGCAAGTTGCTCACACAAAGCATCACTGATGATTTCACCCCAACAGATGTGCTGAGACTGCCTTACTAACATAATAAATTGGTACATCCAAGGTTCAAAAACATTGGAATGTTCCAATCCCATCATACGGCTAAGAAGAGTAATAGTATCACCGATCTCAATCTTGAAATCAAATCGATATAACTTTGCCCATCTGGTAAGCGCAGTGCGAGGTTCATGAATCCATTTGTTGATATGACGCTTACAGTCTTTCTCCTTTTTGGCAAAGTATTCAGCTGCACTTTGCTTGGAGATCTCTATATAAATGGTTTCGGAAGGTATTTTAAAAACCCTCTCTATAGCTTCTGCATCCAGGCGAATGATCACTTCCCCATCATCATTTCTAATGACTCGTGACTCTTTGTCAAAATGATGAGCACATGCTAGAATAAATTCTGGTTCTAGGGCAGCAACTGGAAAGGACGCGGCATGATGGATATGGCTGTCCAGCAACCGTTGCATATCCCCCTCCTTCGGATCTTCAATCCTTTGTATGAATTCGGACATGTCAACATGCCCTATCTCAGTATCCTTGATATGATCAAGGGAGGAGGAGATCTGTGACTGCGGAACTTCATTCTGGTATTTATCATACCTGTATTTCATCTTTTTTGGAGTGGGAGATGATGATACATCTGTCATCTGGGCACAACCGGGAATGCTGCAATGTAAATCCATGAGTATCAAGGCAACATCAAAGTCAGTATCTTTAGACATTTTCACTCCTCCAAATGAGAAAGTTCAACTTTCGTATTTTGGCTTTGTGAGAGGAGATATAAGGGGTGGAAAAATAAGCTTTTGACTTCTTTCGGGTTTTGAAAAATGTTTCGCAAGTACACAAGAGGGAAGTACAAACGTGCAATCGGATTTTAAATTCCGAATGCAATTATACTTGCGAAACACGAAGCATGATTAAATGGAAGGAGAATGAATTTTCAGTTTGAAAATTGGGAAGAACGCATTTGCAATGGGTTTTTAAATCCAAATGCAAACTTATTTTCAAACTGAAAATCGAAGGAATGGACGGAAAAAGGTATTTAGGCATGCGAGAAATGACGAAGATGATAAGTACGGATGAGGGAATTGGAAGCGGATAAGTAAAAATGAATTTCGGGAAGATCACTTGGAACTTTGTCGTGCCAAAATGGGAAGGACTTTCGACTTGCAATCCGGATTTCAAAACCCGGAATTGGGAAGAACTTGATTTTTCCGTCATTGAAACTTGATTTTTGGACTAAGAAGGTTAAGTCTTTGTCCAAAAAGGAAAGAACACATCTTGAGGTAGAACTTTTCACACTTGCAAATTTCTTTGCAAATTGGGAAGAACATATTTGGAAGAACACATCTTTCTTGTTTTGAAACTTGATTTTTGGACTAAAGAAGGTTAAGTCTTTGTCCAAAGAGGGAAGAACACATATTTTCCTTTTACTTGCAATCGGGTTTTAAAACCCGAATGCAAGTAAAGAAGGAGAATTTTCAATGGGGAAGAACAACTTTTTCTTTACAAATTCCTTTGTAAAATGGGGAATTTCCTCTCAACAACCCAATACGAACATGAACAAAAACCAAAACTTAAACAAGGAAATTGCAAGGAAAGAAACAAAAGAGAAATATAAAAATAAAAATTACCTTGCAAAGATGAGGAGAGATCCAAGCTTGTGGAGTCAACCAAACATAGAAGATGAAACCCTTTAAATAGAAATTAAACAAAGGAAGAAACTTAGCCACGCATGGTGACCAAAGAAAAACCGATTCGCTATAAAAACGCCATGAAAAATGCCAAGGAAGTAATTCAAAAATGATTCGATTCATCATTACATACAAGAGAAAGCAAAAATGATTTAGAATTGAAAGCATACCTTGAACGAAAAAGGTGCAAAACTTGCAAAAAATGTGACTGGTTTTTAGGGCGTTTTTGCAAATCGATTCCCCAAAATGCGCACAAAACGGTTTGAATGCAGCTTGAAATCCAACGCATTAATGATTAAATCAAAAACGCCTTAGGTAAGAGCAGATTCGAACCTCCAAACCGTGGCAAATGGCACAAATGCATGATTCAGAAAAAAAAACGTTGAACAAGACAAATGGCGAAAATCAGTTTGATAGATGCGTAGAACAAGGGTTTGAATTCTTCAAAGTTGCAGCAAATCCGCCTTTGGAAGGAATCCCTATCTTTCTTCCAAAAAATTCGAACCCAAATCAATTTGCAAAGGCATGGGAGAAATTTCGGGTTTTAGAAATGGAAATACAAGTTTTAAAAATGTTCATATTTTTGCCTCTAAGGCAAATTTCGGGTTTTAGAAAAGGAAATACAAGTAAAATTACTTGTAATAGGGAAATAGAATTCCCTTTACAAGTGATTTTACTTAAAACATGTAAAGGGAATTTAAAATCCCATTTACAAGTTCTATTTAAAAATAAAAAATAACTTTAAGTCATAAAAACATGTAAAGGGGTTTTAAAAACCCATTTACAAGTTTTACAAAACACTTTAAGTCATTCTACTAGTAAAGGGGGTTTTAAAACCCTTTTTACCAGTTTCCAAAAACTTGCAATTGGAGAAAAATTCCCCTACAAGACCAAAAGCTTCAAGGGGGTTTTGAAAAACAAATTACCAGTTACTGGTAATTATCGAAAAATTCCCCTACATTGAAGCAAAAACATAGCAAACGGACTCGAAACGTAGCTTGGAGATGGATCAACAATCGATCCAGTCCAAGGATGGGACGAATTTCTACCTCGGGAAGTGTGCCATAGAGTAAATTTTTTCATTTTTTAATAAAAATTTCCTTGTGATAGTCCAATTTTTGAAATCAAAAATTGAGGACAACAAACACATCCGATATAGATCGGGATAGATGGTTAACCTGATAACTATCGTTTATCACCAATGTGCCATGCCATAATATGATTATCGATATTGATATAAATGAGGAATGATTATCAAATAAAATAGCTTGAAGTTTTCTTAATAGTATAATCGATAGGATAAATGATTGAATGAGAGACTTCATCTATCTCTCATTCAATCATTTATCTTACCGTAGCTACCATGCATTAACATAAGCTGATAATTTTATTGAATTTTCTGTCAAGAAACTGTAAATGTGAGCTACAAGAAGAATTCTCGCCAAGCATGAGAATAATAATCCAGAAACCCCCCATAGAAATGAAACCTTTTTTCATTTTATACAAAAAGGCCTTCCAAAGGCAACGATAAGATGACTCCAAGTAAACTAAAGGTAAACTGGAGTGATCTCCAATTTAAAATATCCCCAAAATCCGAGCAGAGAAGAAAAACCACTAAAACAGGCTTCAAATTTTGCATAAATGTGTGAAATCTGGCCCAAACTCTTGGTCAACTGAAGTTGACGCATGTGACACTCAAAATCAAGTCTCAACAGGTGGAGAACTGATACAAACCCATGAATAACTGTACCTTAAGCCCAAATCCGACCCCAAACTCATGAGATAACTCCATCCTCTTTGAGTTCAGTATTTTTATTGCATATGCATATTGGGAATAAATATTTAAGTACACAATTATAATAAATATTAATTGGATTTATAACTCATCCAATTAAAATATTTATTTTACAATTTTCAATGTGTCTATGGGTGAAAAATATTGAACTCAAAGGGCTAAAAAGATGCAAAATTAATAATTTCCACATAAGGATATAATGATAGGAAATATTCTTACTTATATGTGAAAATAGTTAATTTTTATAATTAGTTATTATGTTAATGTTGCTATAATTTATTTTTATCAACATTAATATAATAATTAATTATCAAAATTAATAGCATCTTTGTAAGAAATAAGTCTTTTAAAAGACTTAAGGGTTTTATAGCCTCCCCACGGCTAAGTATAACATCTCAAAAGTGGGAGTCTAGGGACTCGACCACTACGCATTAGTTGCATCTTTAAAATAAAAATGGGAAAAAGCGAGACAATTAGATATAAACAACAGTGAAACCTAAGTTTTTATTCACTCTTGCATTTTAAACATCGTTGTAGAAGAGCTCTACCGCCATGCTAGGGTTTGAACAGGAAGATGAGGAATGTAAACTGCAAACTGACCTTCTCCTTTGGCAGTCATCCACGGCTTCAACTGGGGTTTTCAAATTTTGAATTTGCAGGGGTCTCTACATAAACCGTAGCATTCTTTCGGTTACGAAATCCAAAACAAGTATTTTCGAGCTGCATTTTAAAGGAACCTCTGCAAATTTTCTTTTTTTCTTTGCACAACATATAGCGGGTATATTAAAAGAAATAAATTTGTCTTTCGTTCATTACTCTAGGCAGTGGTGTCAATGGTCATGAAAAAAAACTTCTGATTGAGACTCATGTGCAACTTTAATAAACACATCTTCTAGAGTTGTATCAGCGACACCCCAAGCTTGAATGGTGAGGTACTGTTTAGCATGCTCTATGGTCCGAAATATGTCAGTAATTTTTTTTCGTCCACTTTTGGTAGTTCAAATTTCTATGTGCCAGAAAGACTGAACACTTTCCTTGCATTTCTACATAGACTCTGTACCAACTTTTCCACCTCGTTTTCCTCATTTGAATATGTAGTTATGATGAGAACATATGATCTTCCATACCTTGCCTTGAGCTCTCTAGAATTTCCTATGCACTGCAGTTGTCCATCAACAAAAATGCCCAAGTAGTCACAGAGCACCTCTACCTCTTCCATTGAATGTGTTGTCAAAATGATTGCTCGGTCGTGCTTTGCCTGCTTCACAACATTCCATAGTTTACTTCTTGAAGCTAAATGGAAACACTAAGCCTTCTCTTCCTGCCACCACTGTATTTTCCCACTTGCTTGTCACCAACCCCTCCATTGAAAAGATCTACACTTTTTAGGGATTCTTCTACAGCAATTCGAAGGGGGGTGCACCTTTGAGATTCTTCAGCCTACCATAAAATAAAAGATGTTCCCTTCCAGAAAGAGTTTCCCAGATCAGGTCATGTTGTAGACAAACACCCATGCTTGTGTAGATTTTGTCCATATCTGTACGTATATCCATACCTTGTATGTATGTTGTTTCGGAAGTAGGAGCTGAAAGTCCAATCATCATATTTATGGAGGTAGTCTTCCAAGCACCATTGGGACCAAGCATACCAAAGCACTCTCCTCTGAACAGTCATATAGATTATATGAGTTGGGCTCAACCCTTGTGGGAGCCTCATTTAATCCCACTCATACATGAAATCTGAAATCTGAAATTTTTTTATTTAACCTGTTTCTGCACATTAAGCAAACTTAGTTAGAAAAAACATTGATTCTCCAATGCAATGAGAATGATCTTTCCTTTCTGTTTTTTTGATGTTTATTTTCCTGTCAAATAAGGATCATGATTGAATAGTATAAATGCATAGGCATGGTTAGGAGCTAATCAGTCAATACTTGGATCCCTTGGATCTAACACATACTTCTTTTCACTTTTTCAGGACCAGGAGACAATTGGAGGCTAAGAGACACCGGGGATGCAGACCTACACCAACAGAAACAGATTTATGCCAACCATATACCCCCAGGCAATGGTTGGTTCCCTTCTCATCTTTTATATGCATTTGTATTATTTAGTTTTGCATTTCTCCTTTGCATAGGAAAATAAAGATCACTCTCACGGTCTTGTGTGAGGGAAACATTTATTCAGTAGATTACTTTCTCTTAATCTTTCCAATTGTATAAAAATGAAATATTATAAATTGAAAACAATTGAAAGATCTAGAATTTTCTCCATGTAATTGTAATCTTTTAAAAGGAAACTGAATACCATAATCAAGGGCTTTTTTCAAAAAAAATGTATCTTTTGCCTGGCACTTGAATTTTCCACTAAATTGCAATCAGTATGAAAATTCAGTAACAGTTATCACCCTGAAAAGTCTAGCAAAGTCTTATGAGCACTTTATCAAGACGCTCAACATTACTTCAATTAATGTTGACTTGAAGTTTCCAAAGCTCTGCAACAAACTTTTGCAGCAAGATCGGTGCCCCATCTCCAGAAGCTCTTTGATAGCCTTCTCGATCTCATCTTTATATCTCTTCGGATACCTATAAGGAGTGGTACTTACAGGTTTTGCCCCCTCCTCTAATTTTATCACATGTTCAATTCCCCTGTCAAAAAGTGACTGAACCTGTGAAGGATACTCCTGCATATGTTGTCCAGTTCGCTTTGGCATCACCAAAATCTCAGCAGCCCACTGAACCTGACCATGATGTATCAAACGCTCCATCCGCCTGAGTGATACCACTCTAAGTCCCCCATCTGATAAGCCTCGAAGTACCACCTTCCTACCCTGATGCTCAAACTTCATTTCCACCTTCTCCAAATTAAATGTGAACTCCACCAATGAAGCCATCCAAGTCATGCCTAATATCACATCATAGTCCCCCATATCAACCACATAGAAATCATCCACTAACTCATAATCATCTATCTGCATATGCAAGTTAGTAATTTTCTGCATGCAAAGGATTTTGTGTCCACTAGCCACTATGACTCTGAATCCCTCATGTTGCTCTGTACATAGTCCCAGTTTCTCCACTACCTGAGCATCAACAAAATTAAGTGTAGCCCCAATGTCAATTAATGATATTATCGCACACTGCCCATGTATCACACCACGAACCTTGAAAGTGATTGCCTTCTAGGTTCCTGTCAAACATACTAACACCCTGTCATCACTGGTATTCCCTCCAATTGTTGATCCACCATCACTGTTCCCAAAAGCTGATGAATTTTTTGAACTTTCTAAAGCTATATCCTCTGCTGAAAAGTACTCAATTTGCTTGGCCTTGGCCTTAAGAGGACACTTATGGGAAGGGTCCCATGGCTCCCTGCAATGAAAACACAAGCTCATTTAGCTGATCATTATCCAATTTCTTAGCACCCTCACGTGGTTGTTGCGTGTCCTTTTGGATTGGTTTCTTTGTTGAATATGTATAGCTTCGGTCGGAATTCTCTTATCAAGCCTACACAATTCAAATGTCTAATTGGCCTATCAACCTTAGACATTTGAATAATTGTTCTCATTATTAAGTTTAGACTTAGTCTTCAGATTATACATAACCATTATAACTGTTATCTACTTGTCATCAATTACAATCATTATCGGGCTACATCTATTATTGATTTAATTGCTAATCGATTTCTTTTCTTTATTAGTTGATTGTTAGTGACTAATGATGATAGGATAATATCCGTTTTGATTAACTGATGGTAATTGCTTTGATTAGTTAGTATTCCGACTCATTAATGAATCGATACAGGTTTTACAAGCCACCATTTCGTGTTAAAGGGACACGACCCTTAAGGAAGTTCATGGACATCATATTTATGGATAATATGATTTCCTTAGAACGGTGAAGGAGATAAGATTGCAGATCGATATACTAATATCAGTGGAAAAGAAATACAGCCGTTGAAGTTACAAATAATCAGTGTGAATATATATATATATATATATATATATATACCGCTATTTGCATGAATCATCTACCAAGTGTGATTGTGTGAGAATAGAAAAGATTGATGTTGCACGTGCGATATCTGTAATAGATATAAACTGAGAGCAGTGCATATACAATAGCCTTGTGCAAAAAAAAAAACAGTGCGAATATCATACAGCAGTGGATATAACTTATAACAAAGCCTATACTATATGAGTAGTGAACATAAGGCTGTGCATATGATTGATCTCTGCAAATCAATCTACTGCGTAATTTGTGATATACAATTACAAGGAAGATAAAATCTACGATATATATACTGAGTGCAATATATGCATATACTGCAACATATATATACGTTTATCTACTGTGAAAATATTACTGTGCTCATTTGCTTCCTATATTATTGTGTATCTACAGTGTATCTGTGATAGGAGATATATATTCAGATATAATTTTGAATTAGAGCAGTAATATCAGAGATATAGCTCTATATCTCTAAAATTTCATTATGATCTATAATTCAACATTCTTATCTTTGTCTTTCCTATAATGAGAGTCCTTAGACTGAAATTTACTTTTATAGGATGATGGTGCCAAGTCTCTAGCCTTTTTAATGGCCTCCTGTAATTGCAAGGATCATAACCCTTGACCCAACCTCGCAATGGGTCTGAAAGTCCATCCATGAATAAAACAACAAATCTTCTCTCTGAAATATCAGTCACTAACACAGCTAATCCCTGAAATTCAGCAACATATACATCAACAAATCCCCACTGTCTAAGTTGTGCCAGCTCCTTAAAATGCAATTCAGGGTCCTTAGTATCAAACCTCTCAATTAGTTTCTCTGTGAACTCTGCATAAGTGTCAACCTGTGCGTGACCCAAAGTCACCATCCCATGATGCCACCATTCATGTGCACTACCATCCAAGTGTAATGTTGCATATTTGATGGCATCTTCTTCTGGCATCGGGTTAAGCTAAAAGTATGTGTCTAATTTTTGAACCCAAGGCCTTGCTGTAGTTTTTCCTGTACCATCAAAAAATGGTATTGTGAGCTATCCTAATTTCTTCTTAAGCTCATAATGTTGTTGCATGTTGCCCTAACATCCATGTAATCTCTAAATGACATTTCAGCCTGAAAATCTAACTCAAATTTCCTCCAATCATCTAAGATCTGATTCTGCATCTCTTGTTGAGTGGGTCCATTATTGTTTTGATCATTTTGTCTTGGCGGAAATTGAGGCATAAGAGACCTACTGCTTTCTAATGCTACTCTATTCTTCTGCCCAACAGCCCCATTATTCACTGAGCCATCACCATTGCCATTCTTCCCACCATTCCCTTGTCCACCTAGGTTATTATTGCCTTGATTCTGGTTATTCCCATTGTTCATGGCTGTTAAATGCTATGTCATAAGAGCTGCCATCCATTGTAATGTCATCTAAAGATCTCGCTGCCCTCTAGCCAAATCATTGAGCATGACCCTGGTACTTGATTCTGCTCTTTCATCCCCTCTGTCACCCATATTTCCAGCGAAAAATGGATCACCCACTTGCTCAGCTTCGGGTGGGTCGTTGGGGTAAATGACAGTGGAAAATGGATCAGCCTCTTGCCCAACTCCGGGTTGGTTGTTGAGGTTAGTGTTTGACCTGTTTGTCCTCAAATAATACTGATGATGCATTAGTTTCAAACCCTCAGGTTGGCAGAATCTTCTACTCTGATACCACAGTAAAGGTCTCTATCCTTCTATACTTAATTTTTTGAGACTGGGAGGTTTGTTATTCCGGCAAACACTTGGCCAGTGTCTACTTGGAACTATTTTCTGAGTGTTACCTTGAAATTGCTCGGCATTATTTTGATACCAAGAAATTCATTGCTCAATGGTTTATGCATAACAAATGGGACAACATTCAAGAGTTCTTTCTTAAACCAAACAATCTGGTACATACTGAGAATGGCATGGAAAATACATTTACATTTCCAACAAGTTGTCCAACAATGAAAACACCCTGTCAACTCAAGTTTCTCAGATTAAAACACAATCAGTTTGATGCTTAACTTACCCCTTTATCGCGTTGTGGTTGCTTGCAACCTGGCCGCAACTATTGATTAGTCTAAAATTATTGATGGTGGCTACCTCAATGGTCTTCTAGTGCCACAATCACCCTTCCAACACACACGCCTTCTCTATCCATGAGCCGTTAATCATCCACGATTTGTCTAGGTGCTGCAACTATTCCATTCCTACGTCCAACTTTAACACAACGGCTGTCCTTAGAATTTCCAAGCCTGCGATATTCTCAACAAACACGCCCAACAGGGGTATGGACGGCTAACTCCAGAGGGCGGCCTCCTATACATTTTAGATTCTTCATATCCTACGCCATTGTTGAAGAAGGAGGATTTGGCTTTGTCCCTTGTTAGCATTTGCATGAAGATTGCATTAATGATATGTTATGTTGTCATTGATGTCAATTGAACCGGTAATGGTATTTATGATATTGTTGATATTGTTGTTGTTATTGATATTGTCTTGTAACCGGTAGGAAGAGCTTTGAGGAAGATGTTGTAAACCGGTATGTTAGTTTGTGAATTGAACCGGTAAACTAGTGTATAAGGTTAAACCCTTCCTATGCAACGTAACCGGTAAACCCTACCAGTTGTTTTTTTGTTAAACCCTAACCGATCAAGTTTGTTGGTTTAAGATCTAATGATGAGCGGTAATGATGGCAACACGTGTGATCATTGTATGAGGATAAGTTCAGAGTGTTTTGGTGCGTTTGTTCATTTGTTTGATTGTCTAGGGAATGAGCAAAGTGGATTGCATCTAATGCATAGCGTGTGATGAGTTACAAAGAACGATGAAGCGATGATCATGGAGCGGTTGGAATTTTTTTGAAGAATGTGTATAGATTGCTAAGTAAATCCAACGGTCACACTTGAACCGATTTGTTTGTAATCTCTATGAGAGAATTAGGTTTTTGTTGTGTTACCGACCTAATTGATTTGTATTTAAAGTCGATGAAGTTGTTTGTAAAGTTGTTGGGTTGGCAGAAATTAGTTGAGTGTGTGGTTGCCTAACCGGAGAATGGATCTGCAGTTTGAATAAAGGCAGATTGCAGCTTAAAAGGATCTAATCAAGCAAATGTAGTGCTATTCAGATAGATCAAGAAAACCTGTTGTTTTCTAACAATTATAGCAGAAGTGAAATCTCCTAACCGAGTAAGCTCTAACAAGCTTGGTTACTTCTTAAATCCTCTAACAAGGTGATCCATTAGCTTGGATTCTCAAATCCTCTACCAAGGTTACTCCTAACAGGGTATTTGTTTTTCATCAAGGCATTTTGTAAATCCCTTAACCAGGTGATTCCTGACAGGATCAATGCTTAACAGGACTTATTGTAAAAGCTTTAACAGGCTTGGCTCCTAACAGGGCGAACTTCAGAAGAGTTCAGATAGCTATCTTGTGAGTCTCATCTCTCCGTGGTTTTTACCCATTTGGGTTTTCCACGTATAAACATTTGTGTCAAGTGGTGAATGTTTTTGTGGTTATGATCTTATTTGTTGATTTGATTAATTTCTGATAAGGCATGATCTAGGTTACCGGGTTCGCCTCTGGGCCCCCCTGGTACGGGTCCGGGTTCGACCGGGTTCGTGGTACGGGTCCGGTTCGACCTGGGTTCGACCAGGGTTCGAAAAACCCAGAGTGGGTTCAACCCGGGGTCGAACCCAATCGAACCCGAGGTCGAACCCAGTCGAACCCGGGCGGACCCAGTCGAACCTGGGCGACTGGGCGGCCCGTAAAGTCAAAAAACAATGCAAATTTAATTTTTTTTCAATTCCGCCTTGTAAAAAGTGAAAGTTATAACCTTAAAAAGCAGAAAATTAGACGTCTTAAAAAAAAAAAAACTGATGCACGCCATGGAGTTCCGTGTGGGTTTGAAGGTTGTGATTTGGTGTTGGCGGCGGGGGCGCTGCCCCTCGACCCCGCCCTGTACCGCGACAGGGAGCGCGCCCTGGGCGCTGCCCCGGGACCCTGCGAGGGGCGCTGCCCCTCGACCCCGCAAGGGGCTCTGCCCCTTGACCCCGCTAGGGGCACTGCCCCCAGACCCCCGCAAGGGGCGCTGCCCCTTGACCCCATTGGGGGCGCTACCCCCAGACCCCCGCAAGGGGCGCTGCCCCTTGACCCCGTTGGGGGCGTTGCCGGCAAAATCCAGGTCCTTAGTTTGAAAAATTAAACTTGGATGTTCTTAGTTTGAATCCATTTAATGATCAAACTTTAAATTGTTGAAAGTTGAAACAATGATACTTGAATATTTTATCATTTTGATATTAGACTTGATGTATATGATGCTGTTATGGTATGATCATGATGCTACGATTACAAGTTTATGTTGGTTTTGTTGTTTATATGATGCTATGTGACATGCTAATCTTAATTCATGCTTATAGGTTGCATATATATATAATTTACATGTTTTTCTACTAACGAACCCAAACGAACCCAAACCCCTTTTCAAAATTTTGCCGTACCGGCGTACCGGGTTCTTCGAACCCAAACCGGTACCCGAACCCGAACCAGTAACTTAGGGCATGATAACTGGAAGCGTTGAGAGATGAAGCGTGTTGATATATGATTAAGCATTTTGATGTTTACAAGATTGAAGCTGTTTCCTGTTAAGTTGTTATAACAATTAACCGGTTGATGTTGAGTATTGATCTTGATAGTAAAAGTTTACTTTGTGAGTTTGAATTTGAGATTGGGAAGTTTGTATCAATTTTTCAGTTTACTGATTCACCCCCCTCTCAGTAATCTACCGGATACTTATTCTTTCATCATACCATCATCCCTTGGCATTCTCCTACTTAAAATATCATTCCTTCGAAATCGTGCTTCATTCCATAGCATCCTTCAATTGAATTTTACCTGCTACTCTAATTTGTTGTAGTGCAAGCTGTAAAATTTTCCAGACGTGGTCTCTCACAGGTGTAGGAAATGCTCCTCTTGAGGTGGTATGTCCCCTAGAAGCCAATGCTACAATCTCACCAGAGATCTATTTATCACCATAACCATAACATAAGCATGCCCAAATCGTTCCCCACAACCTATTAAAAGCTCTTTTGGGCATGATTCCCAAGGCACAATAAAAGTGGGATAAAAGAATGTTATAATAAAATAATAATATCCCCTTGTCTCCTCATTGAAAGGGAACTTTTAATTTTTCACTTAAGACATTAGTCCCATCATTAATAAATCATGAAAGTTAAATATTTAAATTTAACTTGAATAACTTTTAACTTAAATGCCCAATTAATTAGTGGCTCATTAAATTTTGCAATCCTGATGACGAATAAAGATCACCAAAATACTGACATTGTAAAACGCATCAAATAATCTCAGTCACCGAACCATTGTTGACTTACTATAAATAGTAAGTACTTGAAAACCCCATCAAATCAACTCCAATTGGCCTGAAACTAAAATTGCCTAGGAAAAATCCTTCTCTGATCCTTGTAAAGCCCTGGTTAGCCCTCTAGACCATGAAAAAATGGGCTAACAACACATCATCACATGATTGGCTAAAAGGGGGACATTACAACACAACATGGCATTAAGCGCCAGCTTACCACACCTTACACCTCTCAGCAGAACAGTGTTGTTAAGCGGAGAAACTGCACAAGAACTGAGATGGCCCGGTCTATGATGGAACATAGAAGCGTTCCAAAGAAGTTTTGGGCAAAAGCAGTCTACACTGTTGTCTATCTTTTGAATTGGTCTCCCACAAAAGTCGTTAAGAAGAAGACTCTGGAAGAAGCCCGGTCGAATAGGAAGCCCAAAATCAATCACCTAGAAGCATAGTTGGAAAACTTGGACTTGACACGGACTCACTAGCCCAAAAAATTGGACTCGGACTTGAACTCGGCAAAAACTCAAGAAAGGACTCGGCACAAAAGAAAACCGTAGTTTTACAAAAAAAATAAAAAAGAAATTAATGCAATTAGAGAACATAAGAGCCATAACTAAAACATTACACATGTTATATTATCTCCAAACACTCTATTTGAAATTTCATCATTCATACTCATAGTTTCGAACTTAAAAATGTATAACAGTAGCATAAGTTTATAAATGTTTAAAAAATTACATATAATGATATGTCCAAATGTGAAAAATAGCAATAACAAATGACAAAAATGAGGAAAAATGAAAACAAAATGTTTTAACTGTCACTGGGCATTCTCAGCAAACAACAAGAGTCCTTCATTAGGACTCGGGAGTCCTGACATCAAACTCACGTGAGTCCTCAGAAAAAACTCGGGAGTCTTTGGCTAGGACTCTCCCGGACTCGGCTCACGAGGCTTGGCGAGTCCGCAGAGTCTTCCAACTATGCCTAAAAGTATTTGGTTCTTTTGCATGTGTTTGGATTCCAGATGCCAAGCGCACCAAGTTGGATTCCAAGACTCAGAAACTCATGTTCACCAGCTACAACGACAATCACAAAACTTACTGGCTGATTGATGTAGACACGGATCATCTCATATTCAATCAAGATGTTGTTTTTGATGAAGAACGAGGGCCTTTTCAGCTCTCTTCTCCTATTTTGAGCTCTGAGGATCAGTCTTTGAAGGCTGGCGATTTGGGTGTTCGTCTTCCGTTAGGTCCACCTGAGGGGAAGGATCCAGTTGTTCTAGGCTTTGCACCTATCACTTCTGCTATAGGCTCTCCCAGACAGGCAGTTGCACCTCTTGACTTTCTTCTGGAGAATCTTGAGCATCATCTTGATGACTTTGTTATTGACATTCCTAGTGATGTCAATCCTCTTGTTTTAGATGTTGGTACTTCTACTCTCCAACCTAAGTGGTGGGCCAAGATTGTAATATTCCCACAATTTTTTTTATTTTTTTTAAAGCAATATCACAACCACACCAATCACCCGTTAGGGTTAGAATAATGAAATCCAAACAACTGAAAGGAACCCTACACCTTTTGATCACGAAGAGCCCAGACTGGGAGGGTGAGAGCATACGGTAGCAGGGGATCGTTAGTGATAATCTGCTGAAATGCTAAATACAATAATGGGCGGTAAGTTCCTTGCTTTCTCGCCAAGTTCCTTGCTTTCCCGTTGATGTAGAGTGAGTTGACTCTCACCTATTTGTACTACCTTGTCTAAGTATCTCCTTCAAACTACAAAAGAACCATCCAATGATTCTACACCTCACACCCTCCAAGGGTCTGCAATACTTACCCTCTCTGACCTTCCTAAGGTCCTTAGGCTAGGATAAGCACTTGTTGATTTGTGCGTTCCATTCTCTTGCTTAGGAGACCTTGTTTTCCCATTCCCTTTCAAACTCAACCTGAGAGTTCAACCCCTCTACCATAGGATCTTCATTCCCCACTCTACACACATAAGGATGGATGGTTTTGTATGGATTCCCAACCCTACTCCTTCCTCAAGAACTTTGACATTTACCGATTCCAAGCTTCACAAGCAAACTGCACTTTTAGGCCTAAATAGGAGACCTAATTCTAGTAGCCTTGTCAACGGGCTATTCTGCGATTATCTGACAATATTCCCTGACAACCCTATGAACTCTTTGGCATTCCAGACACCCTTTTGGGGTTTACATACAATATCTCAAAACCGGAGGTGGGTTTTGTCTTTAACATGTCTAACCCTTATAGGGCTAATTAGGCCTAATTGCCCCTTCCTAGACCTAAAAAATAGGGATTTGCTCAAACACCTTCACCAGTCCTATTGCATGAGTGAATTGATGATAGTTTTGGGTCTGTGCTTCCATGAAGATTTCCAATCCAATCATTATTCACCTCCATCCACCAGATTCACCCAATTAGGGCCTTTTATCCATGTTACCTAATGCTTGCCAACTCAACGTGCCAAGCCTAGGGTATGGTGGCAAATCTTTGTTTTAGCTTCCCCTAACTCAAAACCAAAAAGAAAACATAGTATACAATGCAACCTAACATTCCACAAGGTTTCAAAGTGGGTATCCACCATGGAATGCTAGGTTGGAGCCATTTTGCTCTCAAACCCTGGTCTTTAGGACTTTTGAACCCGCCTGCAACAAAATGAAGATTATTCACAAACTACAACACTTCAAGACTCCAAACCAAAAACAAAATGAAGGTAAGACACCAGTCTAACAATCCATGACCCTGTTTGGAATTCTCAATCCGTACAGGTCATACAAACTTGCAAAGAACAGGCAAAAACTCAGTAGAAGACACCAAATGGAGAAACCAAAATTGTTTATTTGATTCAAATCTTCAACAACCGATTATCATCGGTCTTTCCAAGCCTTATACTGGCCTTGGAGTAGTTACATATGCTCACAACCAATTGTGTCAACCAACTAGTCGTTGGTGTGTGAAAATGTTGCAAATTTTGCAATTTGTTGCATAGGTGAGCAACTTTGCTCAAACCCAGACTTGGTCACCTCCAAGTGACTCATATGACCTCAACAACTTCAAAATAACATCAACCAACCTACATTAACCCAAAAAACAACTTATCCTATTAAGTGCTCTACCTGGCACCCTTAAGAGCTCACATGCCAACATTGGCCAAACAAAGACTCTTAGGGCCCTGACAATCATTTGAGCACACACTCAATGGCCTCTTGGCCTTATGACAAAACTAAAAACATGATTCCAACATCCTGGAAACAAACTCAACAAAAATTGCTAAGTGCCCCTGCACCATCCGCTGGATAAGCGGAAGGGGCTGGCTTGCTACCCATTATTGTATTCAGCATTTCAACAGATTGTCACTAACGATCCCCTGCTACCGTATGCTCTCACCCTCCCAATCTGGGCTCTCGGTGATCAAAAGGTGTAAGGTTCCTTTCAGTTGTTTGGATTTCATTATTCTAACCCTAACAGATGATTGGTGTGTGTAATGTCCCCTACCTAATCTATTTCAATATACTTAAATTGATTGATATTCTTCAATTAGTTATTAACAAGTTCTTATTTATTTTCCTCATTAGATGATTAATTTCATTATTCATAGTTCTTAATATAGTTATCAAACCCTGCTACTACTTTAGTTTTAAGGGAGAAGGGTTTATGTATGTTACCAGAGCGCTCAAATACTAAATACAATAGGTTCCCTCAAAGTTTACAGATCCAAGCCCTTACCTATCTTGGGTCTATACTCTCAAGGCTTATGGGTCACTGATCCCCACCCTATCTTGGGACTTAACCTATTGATTGGATTTAGACTGCCCCTCTTTGGAACATCTCATTCCCATCTTCTGAAATATTGATAGTAATAGCATGATTTAGACTATAAGTATACTAATTTCTTATGTATTATGAATATATATGAAATTAAGTATGATTGTCATACATATTGCAGTCCATATTAATGTTACTATTAGTTCTGCATAAGAACATTATCAGGCTGCTTATATTAAGCATACTCATTAAACACATCCCCATGCCAACCACCAAGAACAAGGATGTTACTGCCTATAAATTAATAATAACAGTTCTGATCTGATCTGCTTGATGGTGCTCCTACTGGATGCTTTTATTCCTTTCTTTTATATCTCTCAATGTTAGGGAGAGGTCACACCTCTTCATCATGCATGCCCTTTGGCAAGAGACACACCCTTTCGCCATTAGCACCTTTTGAAAGAGTGCAACTCTTCATTATTTCTGCCCTTTGAAAGGGACACAACCTTTCATAATCAGATGTGCACTTCTTATTTCCAAATTATCCCCCTCTCAAATGAGGTTCTCTTCCCCCTTTTATATCTCATTGTTGAGGGAGTCACAACTTTTCCTTCCATGTCTTTTGACCATTCATTAACTTAATTAAATTTAATTAATTATCTTTGATTATATTTTTTTTTTTATATTTTTTTTATTTTATTTTTTTTTATTCTTTTGTATTTTAATTTTATTATTATTAAATTATATTTCAAAGTAGGGACATTACAGTGTGGTTGTGATATTGCTTTAAAAATCAAAAAAAATTGTGGGAATATTACAGTGGTATCAGAGCTGGTTTTCCTGTCAGCCTGTGATTTTCAAAGTGGTCAAAGTTCTCCATGAGTGATAGAGACGTTTGTTACTACAACAGAGAACAGAGGAGACAGTAGTTTCAGATCCACTTAGTACCGAAAGAAGATACCCTTTTCAGAGGTATTGAGAAACAGAGGGAAAGAAATGGATTCTACAGATTCAGTCGATTCAATGGCAGAGAGAACATCAGATCAGAATGTTGCCATTGGGGCTATGGAGAGAGTTGAGAAAAAGTTCGACACTATGATGGACATGATGTCCCAGTTGATCAAATTCTCCATGAGTGATAGAGAAATCAGTTATTCCTGCCATCCTGTGCTTTCAGCAGAAATTCAAAGTTTAATGATGGGTTCATATGAGGAGAAGATTAGAGAAGAAATTCTTGGCATGTTTGAGGAATATGATACACTTCCTCAAGTCATTAAGGAAGAATTACCTTTCAATTGTTTCATGAACCACCATCCAAAATTATGCTACAAGATTGAGTTCGCAAAGAAAAAATACCATATGATAGCTCTTACTCTATTTGCTCAAGAAGAGGAAAGAAAAACTTCAAGTGAGGAGCTTGAGAAGGTTGATGATGATTCCCATGTCATGCATACACCTACCATTGATAAGGTTGTCATTCAAGAAGAGTAAAAAACAATATTTGAGGTTGTGCATGATGAATCTCTTAATGTTTCTTATGGAGCTAGTGGCAGTGTTGAATGCACTCATGTGCTTCTAGAGGAAGAGCAAATGAAAATTGAAGATGTTAAACAAGAGGAAAAGGTTAACAGATTGTTGGATGGAGATTCATGTTATGAAGCTGAAAATATTGCAGCTAATGATGAAGCTCCTAATGACCACGAGGCTGTCCTATTTTGTGAGTTTAAAATATGTCAAAATGATGACATTCAAGGGGCAGATTTAGAGGACCAACCAGAAATTGCATTTCAGAACAATGGTGTTGAGACTCATAGTTTGAACTTTGAAGAATGAGCTTGACCAAATTCTGAAAGTCTTTGAGCAATGTCCTCAATTGGAATTTTCAAATTTAGGACAGTAGGATTGTTGGTCTAAGTTGGAAAAAGGAAATACTTTTCAGATTGTTGATAACCCATTGTTTGAGATGGGTAAAGTGAAAACATATGACAATCCACTATTTGAGTGGGAAGATGGAACATCACTTGGCTCTAGCATTGCTCTTGGTGAGAATAGCAATGTGTGTAAATGGAAACTAAGAGAAGATTCAAGATCTAAGTTGGAGGATACTTGGAGCTATGGTGACCACTTTTTAACTAAACAAAGTAATCAGCCTTTTAGCATTTGGAATCCAGGTGTAAAAGAAACTAAGTTTGAAGAGGATCCAATATGGGATGAATTTACATTTGATCCTAATATTGTATTGGTTTTAAAGAAGAATGTTTACATGGAAGATGGCATTGATGGTGTTGATGACATGATTGATTTATTAATGCATGTTGTTAATCTTGAGCATAGACATAGTGACCTCGTTGATCTAGAGTCACAGTTCATTGTTGAAGGTGATAAAGAAGAGGCACAGGTGATTTGTGACAGCATAGAAGACTTTGATGCCCAATGTGATAGTTGTGATTCTGGTATTCATTATAACAGCAATACCTTTGCCTTGCATGATTATGATTGGAAGATGAATTGTTGGTGTCTGCTGAAAATGAAATACACACTTTATCTAGATTGGATGACATTAGAAGTCTAGTTGAAAAATTCATCTTCATGACACCAAGAGACCAATGTGAACAAAATGTTCCCCTTGCTAATTTGCACATGATCAAGAACACAATGGAAGGAATAAAATTGGTTTTCTTACACATGATGCATGATAGAGATGTTGCCACCAAGTTTGCTGATGAGATTTTGTCTTTGAATAAGCAATTGAGGGGAGAGGTTAGTGAGCTCACCATTGAGCTTGATTCCACTAGGCTTTCTTTCAAAAGTATCCAAGAGACACTTCTTGAAGCAAATGATCAACTTTATGAGGCCAAACATTTAAGAGAGCAAGAGAATAGAGAAATGGCCAAGGAGATCAATCAGGTAATGGAGGAGCTTGATTGCATTCAGGAGGAGTATGATCTTGCTCTTTGTCCCCAAAGATCTGAAAAATGAGATATTGTTTCAAAATTGGAGCATTGAACAAATGCATACTCTTGGGCATCTTCTTTGGAAAAGAATGGATCAGATTTTCAGATTTTGCTGATTGGTTGCAAATTAACCACTTCACTTTATGGTTTTCTCTCATTCAGGGGAGTTGGTGCAATTTCTTTGGTCATGCAAGTAATGGCTTTCAATTGGAGATTGCTTGGAGGTGTTTTCCTACCTTGGACATGAGCAGATGTGTTGTTTTGGACGACGATTTCCTGTGTTGCAGTAGTTGTTCATCTTCTTGGATGTTGATTTTCTTAAAAATCAGATCTCAAGTCAGTCATTTCACACTTGGTGGGTTGTTGGTAGTTCGTTGTTTGATACAGATGCTGATTGGACATTTGTTAATCCACTTTTCAGGTTTGATGTGGGAATTCCTTTACTTCAGTGATGAGGGTGGATCACATTGCAGAGTTTGGGATCTAGGTGCAATTTGCAACCATGAGATATTGTTTCAAAATTGGAGCATTGAACAAATGCATACTCTTGGGCATCTTCTTTGGAAAAGAATGGATCAGATTTTCAGATTTTGCTGATTGGTTGCAAATTAACCACTTCACTTTATGGTTTTCTCTCATTCAGGGGAGTTGGTGCAATTTCTTTGGTCATGCAAGTAATGGCTTTCAATTGGAGATTGCTTGGAGGTGTTTTCCTGCCTTGGACATGAGCAGATGTGTTGTTTTGGACGACGATTTCCTGTGTTGCAGTAGTTGTTCATCTTCTTGGATGTTGATTTTCTTAAAAATCAGATCTCAAGTCAGTCATTTCACACTTGGTGGGTTGTTGGTGTACTCTTTTTCAGACTTCACAGTCTCTTGGCAGAACGGGTTTATGGTCTCAGATGAGAGGTATGGCAAGTTGGGGCTATCATATATGTATATGGGAAGTGTTCAAGCTCTAACTAGTGGTTATTCTTATGCCCTCTCTTCTACTTATGATTGGGACAGCGAACCTTTGCTCTCTATGGTTCATCATTCTAAGGTGCTTGAAATAGGAACTATAAGAGATTTCAAAAGTCTCCATGGTTGTATCAGAATAATTCAATTGAGGCATAGTAGATTCATGTGGAGCTATGGGGATGAGGTTGTTGAGCTCTTGCAAAGGATTGTTTTCATCTTTGCAGGGAGATTTGGAGAAGCCGCATTTACAATCATGGCTCCGCTTGACACCTTGGGGAGATATGTTGTGGAGTTTTGAGTTGTGTAGACTTTATTTCCTATTGCCCAGACTTGTGATAGATAGTGGCATTGTTGATATTGATTACTCAAAGCTTTATGGGCATGAGATGCTGCACGATAGTGATGTCAGTCCTTCAAGATTTTTCAATCTGAGCATCATGGATGGTAAGATTTTGGAGTTACAAGGGAGGTTAGTGCAGTTTTGGCGTGATGTTTTCACTAATGTCATCAGAGTGGCGCAGCATCAGCATGGTGGGGTTCTTCTTGAGACGGGCATGGGACCCTGGGATCGTACTTACTTTGGTGCGGATTAGTTTAAAGTTTTTGGGAGTTGTGATGGCATTGCTTGAGGACAAGCAATTTTGGGAAGGGCGGATTGTAATGTCCCCTTCTCCACAATGATTAGTTCAGTGTTCCATAGGCCTACTCCGAAGACCCGTAGGCTATTTGGAAAGGAGAATTAAGGTTTCCAACTTTTGTGGAGTTCTGCTCGAACTTTTTAGGGTTTACCAGGAGGGAATTCTTCAATTCTGTCTATGGTTTTCTTCTGGATTTTTCATGGGCTTCAGGGTGGCATAACATGCATTTGATTCTTTGGTGAAGTGAGAACTTACTATTTTTAGTAAGTTATGGTTTGGATGATGCTATCTTAGTGAGCTTTCCAAGCTCTTTATCCGGGTGCGAAGATCATGTTTTTCGAAGGAGTATTTCATGACTTACTATTTTTAGTAAATGGCAGTATTGAGCAATTATATTTTTTAGCAGTTTGGACAGGGTCCTGATCCTGTAGCAGTTCAGTGGTCTTCATTGCTCAGCTTCATCCTGGATTTTGTTATTAATCAATATTGGAGTCATAAGTTGGTCATCAAAGTGGCATAGCATTAGCATGGTGGGTTCTTCTTGAGATGGGCATGGGACCCTGGGATGGCATTGCTTGAGGACAAGCAATTTTGGGAAGGGCGGATTGTAATGTCCCCTTCTCCGCAGTGATTAGTTCAGTGGTCCATTGGCCTATTCCGGAGACCCATAGGCTATTTGGAAAGGAGAATTAGGGTTTCCAACTTTTGTGGAGTTCTGCTCGAGCTTTTTAGGGTTTACCAAGAGGGAATTCTTCAGTTTTGTCTATGGTTTCCTTCTAGGTTTTTCATGAGCTCCAAGGTGGCATAACATGCTTTTGATTCTTTGACGAAGTGAGAACTTACTATTTTTAGTAAGTTAGGGTTTGGATGATGCTGTCTTACTGAGCTTTCCAAGCTCTTTCTCCAAGTGTGAAGATCATGTTTTTCAGAGGAGTATTTCATGACTTACTATTTTTAGTAAGTGGTAGTATTGAGCAATTCTATTTTTTAGCAGTTTGGACAGGGTCCTGATCCTATAGCAGTTCAGTGGTCTTCATTGCTCAGCTTCATCCTGGATTTTGTTGATAATCAGTCTTTCCCCATTTTCCCTCTTTTTGCTTTACTCCTTTGGTTGAAAAATCTTAACCATCTTTTGTTGAAATTCCAAGTTTCAAAGTTGGAAAAATGCTCATCCTTTCAAAATCGGGTTTTTAAAACTTGATTACAAGTTAAAAGTTCTTCCCATTTTCATAAAGATGATCTTCCCAAAATCTTTTCATTTTCACTCATATTCATTGCCATCATCCGTACATACCATTCCCGTCATTTCCTACATGTCAAAATCTCATTTTTCACTCACTACTTCATTTTCCTTTTTACAAGTATACTTGCATTCGGGTTAAAAAAGCCCGATTGCACATTTGTTCTTCCCCACTTGTATACTTGTAAAACGTTCATCCAGAACCCGAAATTGGTCCAAAATGCACTCAAAAAACACTTGAAAATGAGTTTTAAAGGTCCAAATACAAGTGCAAACTTGTGTTTACCCAATACACATAAAGTTGTATGTTTGTTCTCAACAATTGCAAGTTAATGCTCTTGTTTTTCCCACACATGTAATGCAGCTTCCAGAACTCGAAATTCACTTGTGAGCCCATTTTTGAATCAATTTATCCCTTCCCATGTCAGTCTTGTTTGCACACACGATCTACCAAATCAATGGATTAAGGCATGTGCCTTATTTTGCAAGCAGATTTCAAGATTGGAGGATGATACAAAGAAGAGATACAACAACAATTCATGGTTAAGAGCATAGCATGCTTTCAAGACAGAGATGGTCATGACATGAAAAGAGGAAGGCAACCCTTTCCCTCCTGAAAATCCAGTACTACCCCAAGCAAGAAGATAAGGTTGAAGTTCGTTGGCCAAGGACACAAAGATCATTAAGGATGCAAATTCTCGTTCCGGTTCAAGATGTCTTTACCAATCCAGAATACTTCAAGTTCTAGCATCCTGAAGCAGCATGAAGATCATTACAGACAAAAGATGATGCAGTTAGAGTCCTGTATTTGGACACATAGAATAGTTTTAATTATGCATTTGTAATTTTGTTTTGACAAGTTACGTGTAAAAAATAACTTTGTAATTGCAAGTTAACTCATCACTTGCACTTTTGTAATTACATGTAAAGCAACTACAAATTGAGTTCAATTAGGATTGTAATTGGAATAAGTCATGGTGGTTGAGAGAATTTCTCAAGTTAGTTAGAATCCTCCCACCTTTTTCTCAAGGCTACTCTCCTATAAATACTTGAGGGGGTCTATTGTAATTGGGATATCTTTTGGCAATGCAACAAAATTCTGCCAGTTTGTATGTGCACTCTAAGACTTTGAGCTAAGCTATAAACCAGATTGCTTTCAATAAAAGAGGCAAATTGTGTTAAGACTTTGTGCCAATTCAAGTTGTTATGTGACGATATTTTCTGGAGTTGATTGTGAGTTTTGTTCTATTGTGAAAGAGGGATTTAAATTCAATCTTGCATACTTTGAGCTGCTAATTGTATTTAGAGTTATATATTTGGTTTTCAAATTTGGTCTTGCAGACGTTGAGCTGCTTATCATATCTGAAACTAGTGTGGAAAGCTAAAGTGAGAAGATAGCTTGTAGACTTTGCGTTGCTTCTATTTTTAAGACTTTTGCATGTAAGGTGAAGTGCATCATGTAGTTAGACTTTGAGTTGCTATATATTGTGCTTAGTTAACAAAAAATCATCTAAAAAGGTTGATAGGAGAATAGATAGTTGAAGACTTTGAGCTTTCTTTCTGTTTTCCCGTCCCGGGGAAGTGACGGAGATCTTTGTGCCTTCATGGAAACTTTGCTTCCCTTTATGTTCGAAAAATCCTACAAAAATGTCTCATTTCTGTATTTGTTGTTATTTATTTCCAATTGCTATTACTTTTTTGTGAAGAGAAAAGAGTATAGTTTTTCTTGAAAGAAGAAGAAAGACTGTTGTACCATCCATATTAGATTAGTTTAGTTTGTAGATAGGGGGAGCCTTCCCTAAATTAGGAGAGTATCATACTCACACACTATGGCTGAAACCACAGTTTTGCACATTCCCCAGGTGTAGAAAATTTTCAACCAACAGCAACGAAGAGTGTGTTGAGATATGTGAAGGGCACTTCTAACTTTGGCATTCTATATGGCAGAAGCAAAGATCCTAGACTCATTGGTTTTACAAACTCAGATTGGGCAGGTTTTGTTGATGACAGGAAGTCTACATTTGGGTATGTCTTCAATCTAAGAACAGGTGCAGTCACATGGACCAGCAAGAAGCAATAGGCAGTAGCTCTTTTGTCTACCAAAGCTGAATATCATGCATTTTGGCTTCAAAGGATGCTTTTAAACATGCACATGTCTCAAGAAGGGCCTTCACCCCTCTTCTGTGACAATCAAGGGGTGCTTAAACTTGCCAAAAATCCGGTCTTCCATGAAAGAACCAAGCATGTTGAGCTTCATTGTCATTTCATCAAACAGCTTGTCAAAGACAGATCAGTTCAGTTGCAGTACATTCTAACAGAGGATTAGACTGCAGACATCCTCACCAAGTCTCTAAGCCCAGACAAGTTTGTAAAATTTAGGGGGCAACTTGGTGTAGTTGACAAATTGACCATTAAGGGAGGGTATTAGATTAAAATTAGAATATCTTATTTAATGGTCAATATTTTATTTCTACGTAGATAGATTTCTTTCTATTTCTGTCTTTAGTTTTCTGATTGTTTCATTAGGAACCAATATCTCTATAATTGCCTATATATGTGCATTGATTCTTTGAATAATAGAAGCAATTACCATTAAAATCAGTTTTTTGTCTCGTTAAAATTGCCAATGTTGGATTTGACATATCACTTGAAGAACTTGAACTTGACTCATACAAATTCGCCCTAGTTGTGAGTGTTAATATCTGCAGTTTTGAAGATTTGTATAAGCTTATATCTGCTGTGTGTAACTCCTTCCCTGCTGGGCGAATATGGCTTGAACAGTTAGAGCCTCTTTGAGGCTGAAAAGACATTCAAAAAAGTTGTACTTCTGCAGTTTGACCTTGTATATCAGGCATGGAAAGATGTTATCAGCTGGGCGAGTTTATTTCAGTTTCCTAGGCGTCTTGCAAGGACTCGTTCTATGGGTGGAAACCTTTTGAAAGGTTAGGCAATTATGCTGGAGGATATCATGATCATCAATGTGCAGGTCAAGTGATATTGGAGGCTCAAAAATTCAGAATATAGTGGTGGTGTGGCAGATTTGTATGAGTCAACTGAGTTCTATGGGAGGTAGCAGTATATAGCAGGCCTGGCTTGCCATTTTGAAAGGAAAATCTGCTTGTGGCAAGTGGAATAAAAGGCTAGAAATTAGAATCTCAATCTTCTGCAATATAGCAATGTACTCGATTTAAGTAATAAAATTATTCTTGTAAATTCCTGTTACAGATTGTTCCACTTAGAAAGGGGTCAGAATTTCTCTACATTGCTCTGTTTTCTTTTAAGCTTCAGCCATAGTCCCAAATCTGAAGAAATTTATTATTTTATATCTGCTGTTCACATACATAAAATCTGCATGTTATCTCTTTTATGAACAGCAGATTTATGACTGGAAGTTTTATCATTATTTACTGTATGACTGTTGCATGAATCCTTGAAGAATCACATCACATAATCTTGCATTATGAAAACTTGATAAATTCTGAAACACTCATCTCTGCAATCAAGAAACCACATTAAACAAGCATACAACTGTTTGACAATTCCAACAATACAACTTATTTACAAAGAGTATTCTATAACTAAATTACATAATAGCTATTGAATTCAAAAGAAATAATCAATTAATATCAATGACAATCATTATGATGATTCCTATTGTTAAACAATATCTCCTAAATACATTTGGATCCATACTATAGTTTTATTCCAGCCAATCATACTAAGGATTTGATGGGGAAAGCACAATAGGGCGCTGGGAGACTGTTCTCCCCAACGCCCAAGGGCACAAAATATCCAACCAAGACAATTCAACGCCTTGGCCCACAAGCAAACAACTTGGGGTGGTCTACTTAATTGAGGGAACCGGTCTACTGCATCTCCCTCCATGTTTCCTTAATAATCCCACATATGATTGCTTGTAAGAAAATTAATTGATTAAATACTAATTCTAAGAATCTTAATAGATTGGCAATTTAAAACAATAAATAAATTAAAGATTCGTTAGATTCAACCATATTGCACACCGATCACTTTGCTAAATACAAATGGCTGCTTATTTTCTGAATTCAAGTTAAATCTCAGAATTCTGCTCTTAGTCAAATTGGATTACTTATTTCTTATCTCTTTTTTCATTTTTCAGATCAGAACTATCTTATATTCCAGATCAGAACTTATTCCAATTCATCCCATTGTATATTATCTCAGATTGTCTTCTTCCTTCCTATTATATCCTCAATTGAGTAGTCAGATACTTTCATTAAGCCTATGGCCTTTGAAAGGGACACACCCCTTCATAATTAATCAGTGCCCTGCTGTAATGCAACCGTTGGATTAATTGTCTTTTGCATGCTTTATGTAACCGCTGCCTAATAACATCCCCTTAAATAATCTTGATCATCCCTTTTGGAATCATTACTCTCTCTAAAATATAAAGGGAGTGATTTAAGGTTGAATATGCTGTGATTATTTTTGTCATGACACTGTTTAAAAATTGATCAAGTTCTTTTTACAGGCCTGCAATTGCCTTTTGTCATATTATTGTTAACTAGAATTTTTAAACATGGTTACCTTTCTATCTTGTTTGGCGGTTGGCAGTATAAGATAAGGTTGTTTCTTTTTTGTCCTATTGTGGCGGCTCACAACAGCGCTCCTTTGTCAAACCCCTTTCTCATAATAAAAATAATATTTCTGAATTTACTGAAGCATACTTTGCACTTAATTGATTTGGAAGGTATTGTCTTCGTTTTATTTTGAGGGGAGATTGCAGCTGTTTATCATAATTGTTATTTGGGAAAGAGTGTCAAAGAGGTTTCTAAACAAAATATTTGGACAGCAACCAGGGATAGCCTCTTACAGGGTGCCAACAAATTGGAATCTAACACTTGAGTGTGTTGACTTAGATATTATTGTTGCACAACTTGCCAAAATCTCTTTAGATGAGGTGGCTTTGTATTATGACATGGCTAGGTGGAAGTTTCAAATGGAATCGAACCAAATGCTGACTTTGATGCTCTTAATAAAGAGAAATATAAAGATTATAGAATATTAATTGTAATTTTCATTATGTATTGACATTTGACAAAATCACTGAGTTCTGAAATTACAAGTATTTCCCTTTTTGCAAATAACAAGGTCTTTAAATATTTATTTTTTATCAGCAATGAGTATCATTGTTTTTATAGTATATATATATATATATACAAACCCATACCCGTATCCTAAGTCACCAGGTTCGACCGAATTTGAACCTTGAAGTTCGAAATTCGGCGAACTTGAAAAACCATTAAAAAAATCGATTAAATTCGATTAAATTCGATTTTAGGGTTTGTTAAAGTGTTTTTTTAATTTTTCGGGTTTGCGTTTTAGGGTTTGTTTTGGCAGATTTTATAAATAGGCGGCCGCAGACGTTGCAACCACACCCACGCGAGCTGCTAACGCCGCCCGCTCTGCCTGACCGCCCGCTCTGCAACCACCGCCCGCTCTGCGACGCCACCACCGGTGCTCGGCCGCCACCCGTCTGCGACGCCGCCACCAGTGTCGACGCCGCCTGCACTCCGCGATGACGCCGCCACCAGTGCCGAGTGCCGACGCCGACGCCGCCTGCACTCCGCGACGACGCCGCCACCAGTGCCGACGCCGCCTGCACTCCGCGACGCCGCCTACACAGCCGCACACGTCCGCCGCACAGGTATTTTTTTTTATTTTATTATTTTTTTTTTTGTTTATAATGTTAAATAGTTAATAACTTAATGTTTAAAAATGTAATTTTATATAATAATAATATTATATATTTTATGCTTTATATTTATATTTTATAATATAATATTATATATTTTTATATTTTATTAAATTTTTTTAGGTTTAATATTTTTTATGTTTAATAATTAATAATTTAATATTAATATGGTGTTAATTTTTTTTATTTTTTATGATATTAATATGATATTATTAATTTATTATTATATATCTCTGCTTCATTTTTTTATATGATATTAATATGGTGTCAATTTTTTTTATGTTTATAAATTTATAATATTGTTTAATATTATTATTATATAATTTATAATTTTATATTAATGGTTTTTTATTATATTGTTTAATATTATATATTTTTAAAAGGTTGAAATAAAAATAGTGTGTTTTTTAATTTTTCTTTCCAAACATGCAGATTTTCATTTAATGGCTCCTCCCAAATCAACTTCTGAGGCATGGAAGCATGTGACCCGAAATGGAACTCACATCAAATGTAACATGTGTCAGGCAAATATCATTGGAACTTTAACAAGGCTTAGGGACCACTTCCTTGCTAATAAAGGGGGTCCAGGTGGAGGTGTTCAAGCATGCACAGGTGCGACTCCAGAACTTAAAGCTATTCTAGAGAAAGAGTTGGTTGCTTCAACGGTAGGCAAAATGAAGAAGGCACAAAAGAAACAGAGAATTGAAGGAGATATATCTAGATTCACATCTGCCATGTCTTCCTCTTCTGTGCAATCCGAAGCGGCGAGTGTACCAAAACAGAGTGGAACACTGAACAACTTTTGGAAACCAGTAGAGAAACAACAGGTGGATGATGCAGTTGCTGATTTGTTTTACACAAGTGCTATTCCATTCAATGTTGCGAGAAATCCTCATTTCCGCAATGCAGTTCAGAAAATTGCAGAGTTTGGCAAAGGGTACACACCCCCAGGTTCAGAGGCTATCAGGACAACTCTTTTGCAGAGGTCAAAAGATAGAGTGACTGAAAAATTAGCTGATGTCAAAGCCACTTGGAAGGAAACAGGTTGCACTATATTGAGTGATGGATGGTCAGATATGTGTCAAAGGCCATTGATTAATGTTTTGGTGTCTTGTCCTGAAGGTGTTGTGTTTTTGAAAGTCATTGACACCATGAACCACAAAAAAACTTCAGAGTATATTTTTCAAATATTAGAGGAAGCCATTCTTGAAGTAGGGATGGAAAATGTGGTTCAAGTGGTAACTGATAGTGCAGCAAATTGTGTGGGAGCTGGGAGGCTGATTGTAGAGAAGTACCCACAGATATATTGGAGCCCATGTGCAGCGCATTGTCTCGATTTGTTGCTTCATGACTTGGCTAAATTCCCATGGATAAATGAAGCTATTCATAGAGGGAGAGCAATTGCAAATTTCATACGGAATCATCGTCTCACATTGAGTATTTATAGGCAGCATGCATCAAAGGAATTGTTGAGGCCTTGTGAAACAAGATTTGCTTCATATTATATCACTTTGAAAAGAGTGGTTGAAGAAAAAGCAGCTTTGAGGTCTATTATATGTTCCAATCAGTGGGAAAGTTCAGTGCTTTCTAAAAGCCCCAAGGGGAAGAACATAGAGCAAATCATCCTAAACAGCAATTTCTGGGAAAGTGCAGCAAAAGTCTTGCTTGTATGTGAACCAATTGTTGACGTGCTTCGTATGGTTGATGGTGACACTCCTTGCCTTGGCATGCTTTATGAAAGCATGGACCGGTGTAAGGAATCTATTCAAAAAGCACTAAACAATGAAGAAGCAGAATATATGCAGATATGGGAGGCAGTTGATTGCAGATGGAAAATGATGCACACACCTTTACATGCAGTAGCTTGCTTTTTGGAGCCTAAGTTGTTTTCTATTGATAGAAGGGGTGATAATGAAATCATGGCAGGGCTTTACCAAGCCATTAGCAGGTATGTACCAAATCCAGAAATTGCAGCACTAATCAGAGATCAAAGTTGGCAATACAAGAGAGGAGAAGGGATGTTTGGAGGGGCAGAAGCCAAATATGACTCGCCACGTATGTCTGGATATAGATGGTGGATCGCTTATGGATCATCAGCTCCTGAACTGCAAGAGTTTGCTATTCGAATTTTGAGTCAGGGAGCAAGTTCATCAGCTTGTGAGAGGAACTGGAGTTGCTTTGACCACATCCATTCCAAAAAGAGGAACAAATTGCTGACTGGAAAGTTGGGAGATCTTGTCTATGTTCGCAGCAATTTGAAATTGCTGATGAACAAATCAGCAAAGAACACTTCTTTACAACAAACTCTTGAAGGCATGGCAATGCCAGATGCAGATGAGCCTGACTTTGCAGATGATGAACTGAGTAGTGATACAGATGATGATGATTCGGCATCCCAGCCAAGTGCTCTTGATGACTTAGAGTTATTTTAAAGTTCTAAAGTTTTTGACTGTTATTGTACCTTTTTGACAAAAGAACATCTTTGCGATAGTGAAAGCATATGTTTCCTACGGTTTATATTTTATAAATGTGTCATCTTTTTGTAATGATTTCAAATCTATTTATCAATGTTAAACTATTTACGCAAATTTATAGATATATTACATATATTTATTAAAAAAAAATTTAAAAATTACATATGGCGAATTTAATTCGAATTTTACACATTTCGAATTTTTTCCGCATCGAACTTCATCGAATTTCAAAGCTGTCGAACTTCGAATTCGAATTCGAACCTGGTGACTTAGCCCGTATCCAGGGGGGGAAAATGCTGTACCCTCATCATACCCAAACCTCAAACCTGTACCCATACCAAGACTGGCAACTTAGACAAAAACTAAACAGATTTATATGGTATGAACTCTGGAAGAAGGGGAAAATGTTAATGGGATTTTGAAGCATGACCTAGGTTAAATTGTTTCACTAACTGAAATTACATGAGGGAGCCACCAATAATGTTGAATAAACGTGTTGGAAAACCACTAAAGCCTTGATGTTGAAGACACTATAAAATAAATCTTGCGCATGCTTCATTAAAGATGAATCTTAACAGTTATGTACAATCAGATATATCAAATTGTAGAACATAGAAAAACAACACTCACCAGACTGGAACAACCTTGTTGATAGCAGATTCCTTGAATCCAAGTCCTAGAATTCCATCAAACTTGGCAGTAACAAATGCTAACCCCGGTTCACGTGTTGCTTCTGTAAAAACCTGTGCCATGATGAAATTTACTTGACATGAATTTTAAACTATTCTGACCACAAAAACGCTGACAGCAATTGGAAAACTTTCAAATCAAAAAATTAGAGACCTGATCTTTCACAATAAGCTCCCCAACAGTGACATAGTCCTTGCTCAAGAAACCAGAAATTGAACCACTGCCATAATGAATACTACAGGATTTTCCTGCACAAACAAAAGATTAAAAATATAAATTGTTAAGCAATTTCTTATTCTCCGCTTGTACATAGGCTATATAATCTAGAATCCAATGGCACCATAAAAAAGAACATATAACATAAACAATTAGTTAGTGAACTTAAGATTTTTCAAATGATAAGTCACTTGTGAACAACACAAAAAGCACCACACATATTTTCCTTTTTTGTCACATCTCCATATAACATATTATTCTTTAGCACTCAGAATCTCACCATAATTTAGATTTTAGACTAGGGTGGTAACATGAAAATATATTTGCATTTTGTGTATGTGCGTGTGAATGTGTATGTGGAAACAGATATTTGCACTTGAAATGTTGTGATTCTGATATTCCTTAATGTTCTATTGATTAAATAATTAGACTACTTTATGAATAAGCATGGGAACTTTATTATTAAGTAGATGCTTGTCTATGAATGTTGGTTACTGAATTAGATTCCTCAAATGAACTTGTTAGAAAGCTCATTAAAGAATTTATGTCGTAGCAAAAGAGCATACAAAAAAAGTCAGTAGTAACCAGGGTTGGTTATTACATTTTTATTTTGAAAAGTGCTCAAACCTTTCAGAAGCTTTGGATATGCATATTATACATATATGTTGTCACTTGGGTTAACAGTTAAGAAAAGGAGAAAGGAAGCAGACATGCAGGCTTCCAAGCCCTATAAGATGGTACTAGAAGAAACATTTTCTTGACAAGGCAGGCACTATGATCTGGTTACTAGGCTATCAACAAGTGGCTTATGACAGTAATGGAAGAAGAGCTAAACAGAAGATAGAGTGCTTCAATGAAACAGAACAGAAAATGGATAAGTAGGTGCAACAATGGCTTGAACGAATATTAAACAGTAACAAAAAAATAAAAAACTCTGTGACAGAAAACTTAAGGATAGACACATTATAAAATAATGTAAGAAAACAACTTATGGACACTATAGGATGTACATGGAAGCTAAATTCAAATGAACGCAGAGATGGCTTACCTAAATAAGGACTAGGAGTCTAGGGCATGTAAAATCAAATGTGAGACAGTTAAATGGACAACATCTAAGGGATGGGAAGAGAAGAAGTGTGTATTCTGTAATTTGGAAGCAGTAGCAACACATAAACATTTCATCATGATACATCCAGCTTGTAGTGAGTCTAGTGACATTTGGGTCAGATATGAGGTATAGGAGTTGAGTTCATTTTTTAGCAATTTGAAGAGTGCGAGAATAAAGAGCATATGGGAGTTCTGATCGATATCAATAAAACAAAATCCCACCTTCACAATGAAGAGCCAATGCCTTAAAGTTAAGCACTTTTATGCTGAGCAATGCAGTTGAACTTTTTCTGATCCCATCGACCAATAAGTCTTGTTAACATTATTAATATCATTTCACATACAAAAATTGGAAAAGATTAAGTTGAAGGTTTAAAATAGATACCATCTTTTTGATATGTGCTTGACTGGGATGACTTATAATAATTATGGAAATAGCAAGCCACCTGCGAATGCAATGATTAAACTTGTTAAAATTCCTATGAGGACTGCAACTCCCAATTGTTCTATAATCTCAAAATAGTTAAAACCTAAGTAGCTCTGCTCAATTTTAACTAATCCCTTCAGACCCAATTCTCACAACTCTATTTCAACAAAAATCTTTGAAATTAAAAAGTTTCAAAACTGCAAGCAACCTAAAGTGAATGAATTAACCAATTACATAAGTAAATGGCCAAAGTATCAAAACATCCATGAAGGTGGGAAATTAACAAAATTGACCAATCTGAACACACACATCCAATCAAAATCACTGACAACTTATAAATCAATGACAATATTAAAGACCCAATTAGAATATAAGTAAAAGAAATAAAGAAAGACTTTGGTATATAGTCTCCAAGATCCGGAATTCATAATATTAAAGGAGAAGTTGTGGATGAAATTTATGTTGAAAGAAATCAAATGTGCTGAGCCTAAGTGGTGAAACATTGGAGTTTCCAAAAGAGGACCCCAAGGTCAAATCCCCTGGAGCCATGATAAATTGTTAAAATTCGGTTTTCAGCACACCAACTCATTAAGTAGGGTGTACCCCAACTTATGAGACTCGGTGCAATTCGCACGTCAATTTGATGTAAAAGTCAGTCAAAACATTAAGAAGATTGTAGTATTCAAGCCCAATGTCACCCACAAGTTAAATTTACAATGTCACAAAGCCAAGCTAGAGCATCTCATTTGTCTGGATCACTTAACCAACTAAACCAAAAAAAGCATGATCAAAAAATTAAGAGTCGATTGTACGTTTTTAATAGTGGAACTTGTCAATGAAACTAGGCAAAGATACCAAAGAAACCAAAACAAATTTGTCAGATATGAAACTTGAATGAAGTTAAAGTGCTAAAAATAATTCCTTTAAATTACCCACTGAATATTGCCATTAGCCCTATATTACGCATATATATCCAATTAAGGTCATAAATTAAGATAACAAAACAAAACAAAAAATAGAGAAGCTGCATTAGAATTAAATATACAGTTGAACAGGCGAAGACGTTGGCTCCCAAACTACATCTAGTTGTCCGGATTGAACCTAAACTTCATACGTGAATAGGCTGTCTCTTATAAAATGTTTCCCAAGGAGGGGAAACTAAATCTAAGGCTCATCAGCACAAATTCAATTCTATTAAACCACAAAAAACCAGTCTATATACCCATGGAAACGATCTTCTAAACAAGTAAGCATACCATCATACCTCCCACGGACCAATATAGCCTTCAAAACTACTACAAAATTATCTCAGTCTAAGGACAACAATTTTTATTTTAAACGAAAAAAAAATCCAATCAATCCCTTTACTTCTTACCGAGAAGTAGCATTTAGAGGAAGGCACCCAAAGGTTGGAGCTCCCAGTATCAAATACAACTGTAAAATTCTGAGGCGGAGTTCCAATACCAATCTCCCCATAATACTGGGCATCCAAATAATTCTTCAAAGGTACATAATCACTCTCACCCTCGTCAGACCCCAATTCCCAATTTCCCTGCAACCCAAACTTTCTAATAAGCGCGCCTCTTATCATATCAGCATGTACACTGTAAGTAGAGTTATCCAGTGCCTTCTTCTTCTTTAGCCCCATCTTAATTAAACCATTGCTAGTACTACAGAGACTCGAAAAACAACATAAAACCAAGAAAAAACACGCGATCACAGCCTTCCGATCCATCTTCAAACACTTGTGGGCAATTCCCACCTAAAATCAGCTCATCCGATGACTCAAACATGCGAAAGGATTTTCCAGATGGATTTGTGAGTACGATGGCAAAATCACCCGTGAAACATAAAATTAATACTGTTGTCGTAGTCGGTCCTTTTAAGATTCATGGAATGGATTGTCGCTTTAGTTCATGCGCTCTACTTTTTCGGACTCAACAGCCTAAACGGTCAAGTAAGGGATATTCTGCTTTATTATGCAGACTTAAGTAGGACACGCATGATCAAATAAACCAGGCTTTTCGAATTTTAAAAGTTGAAATTGGCAAAGCTTTCAGTCGCATGTATTATCATGTAAGGTTTATGGTTATTGTCAATAACAAAATTTATCAATTTAGTTGAGTTATTGGTATTAGGTTTCGGTATTTGGTACTTTAGCAGCCTAGCACCTATTTAGAAGGTGATGGAAGTTTGGGTGAGCTTTTATAGTTTTATAGTCACATTCAAAGAGATTTTATTTGAAGTCAAAGAAATTTGGTGTAGTAGATTGTTGAATAAAAGGATTTAGGATTGTTTTATTTTTATGTCAGAGAGGATTTGATAACGAAGTTTGTTGCCGTTTTTCAAGTTTGTTAGAGTTATTTTATGTTAAAAGATTATTTAGTTTTGCTTAATTTCATTTATATTAGAATTGTGGGTAAGCTTGTCCTTATAAATGGGTCTAATGTACATAATAGTTATGAGTAGCTCATTAATGTAAGTAGCTATGATTCACAAGATAATTATTGTAAGTGATCTTTATAAGTTGTCTTAGTTTGCAAGACAATTTAGTAAATACCTAATCCTTAAAAATGGTCCCAACATTGTCCAAGGGGTTGAGCTTAAATGGTTAAAACACTAGGTTCTCACTGTGGAGACCCAAGTTCAATTCCCAATAGGGACATCTGAAGTGGAATTCTAAGTTGTGACTCTTGGCCTTCCATAGGATGGGGAAGGTCTTGGGGTCAATCTAATCAAACATAATAATAATAATAATAATTCAAGTAATGGAGATGGGGCCCCCTACTGTGTCCCCATTGGTTCATAGCTCCAGTCAAAAGCTATTCAAGCTTCGGCCAATTATCAATCAAAAAAAAAAAATGGTCCCAACATTAACTTAAGATTCCATACTTTTACTAACTCCAATTTGACAAATTTCCTTTTATGCAACCACTGAGTAAAATCACCTTGAAATATTTATTAAGATTAATAGTTAGTTCTAACTACATTGATTGAGTTGTGGGGACAACATGCCTCAATAATTTCATAGAATATTGTAGTTGAATAAAAAGCACAAAATTGAAAGAAATTTTAGCACACACAAATACTTTCACAATATGCTTCAATAGTTTCATGGAATATTAAAATTCAAGAATGTGCACAAATATAGGCTTGCTAGTCAAGTCTTTGGTGTTGGTATGTGGCGACTAATCATGCAAGTATTGTACACTCGTTGGGCGAACGCATTGGCCCAAAGGGCTGAAGTATTTGGGAGCTGAAGGCTCCCCAAAAAATTCTTGTGCGTGTATGAGAATACAAGTAGGAGGAAAAGATTATGAGAATATTCCTTTAGGATTAGGGTTAGTCATTGTTGGCTGACTTTGTATGTTGCCCTAAAATTGCATGTTATAAGTGGTTGGAATGCATAAGGCATTGTAATGGTGTTGTATTGATTTACTAGATAATAAGAAAAGATTGGACAGTTGTGTTATGTGGATGTAGCCCATCTTGGGTGAACCACGTTAAATCTCTGTGTTATTTTGTGTTGTATTTTTCTTTATCTTTGTCTATTCAAATCTACATATAATTTTTAATTTGTATTTGCTCCACATATGTCTAAACCCTAACATTTGGTACTTTAAAACAACTAAAATTAGCAAGTATAAATCCAAACGTTACATTATTATCTAGCATCATCATAACTTCTATCAAAATAGAGAATCCGAAACATGATTGTAGATCCATTAAAAATAAATAACCTATTTTAAATGTAGTCATTTGCTTGATAAAGTGTAGAGCAAAATTGTTTGAAAAAAAGAACATACAAAATATTTTGTCTAGATAATTAAGCCTCAATGTTTCAATGGTTATGGCAAAGTAAACACTATTTTAAAGTGATGAGGGAGAGGGAGATTAATGTTGAATACAATACCAATAGTTTGGAGTGCTGGTGGAGGCTTATAATGTGTAAAACCATTGATTACAGAGAGGTCAAGTAATTGATTAAGTTTCATGTTGTTTATAGTAAAATAGGTTGAGTTATCTTAACTACTAATTATTAACAATGAAAAAAATAAAAATACAATTAGCAAGTTATTTTTCGTTCACTTCAATATGCTCTAAAGAATACAAAGGATAAAGGGCCATATTTTATGGTTGATGTCAAAGTGAGGATGTTAAAATGCTAATAATGAATCTAAGATCATAGGTTCTACAAGTTAGTAATTTGTTGAAGCAACTTTTCCAAAGTCTCGTCCAATAGGCTATGCATATCTCACTACAATTTATGTTTTACCATTAGATGTCTAAGATAGTGAGTGTGCATAATGACTAATTGAGCTCCTCTTGCATCATGTTTTATGTATATTAGAATAGAAAATTGAGACAACTATTTGAGTATGCATTGTTGAATGATTATTTTTTAATTTTTAAAAATTTATTTTGGGATTATATGTAGAGAAAATAAGGTATAAAGTTGAACATAGATTTTGTGCAAATTTACTTTTAATATTTAATTAAAAAATAAAGATTGTATGTAGAGATAAAATCTAAAGTTGAATATGAATTTCAATGAAGTACCTTTCTTTTTTATTTTGGCCTTTAATTCTCGAGTGCGAGGGCAGGTTGGAATGGGGAATTCAAGGATGTGCATTTGCCTAATGAAACCACACTCAACCAATAGCTTTTAGCACTTGATTATTAGTTCCTCTCCTAGTAGGGGGCTTAAGAGGAATGAAACATCAAATGAGACATCAATGGGCAAGCAACTTGAGACATCTCCTCAAAAGAAAATTATTATAAATAATGTGCTCACATGGAAAATGACGCTCCACTTGGAATGAATGTTAAGATGCTTTAGTTGTCATTCTCTATCAAGGTGATCACAAATGCAATGACATTCCTAAATAGGTGATTACTATGTAGACTATGATTAGCATTTTTGAGGCTAATTATTTTTAACCAACAACAAGAAATGTATAAGACCAATTATTTCACCTATATAGAGTGCTTAGGAATTAGTTGGAACCTTCTTGTTCTTGAGGGTCAAATTATCAACTATATAGTTATATTATTTTTTAGAAGGATTTACTTTTGGAGGAGGCTACATGGTTCCAACTTAGAGTAGTTGGACCATGGTTTTGGCTCCTGACTTTTTTCCATCATTTTTGGAAACCATTAGTAGCTTATGGGTCTTCAAAGTTATTGATGAAGGCTTAAAATAGAGATCCCATGGTCAATTTCATGCATGAATATATTTTCAAAATTCATCTAGATAAATATCATTGGTCTCTTTTGAAGTTTTGCAACTCATATAGTATATTGTAACTTGTTTGAAAAGTAATACATTTGGGTGTGTTCTAGAGGATGATTTTTTCCTTTGTGATGGAGTTTTAAGGCTATATCGTGTGCTTACAGTTGTCACTTTGTTAAAAATGTTTTGAATCTAGTTTACTTACATTATTCCCCCCTTCAAATTAAATAGGATTTACTCACATGTCCTTCCATTTGGTATTAGAACCTAACTAGTTTACCAAAACAATGGGAGAAGTAGGTTGTTGTTATTAATCTGTGTTTAAGTGAGATATTTACAATATGATTATGTTTTTCAAGAATGAATATCATAAGCATATCTATAATGGAGCTTGAGAGATTCAATGACATTGAATTTGATATTTCTACGCTTAAAATGGAGGACCTTACCAGTACTTTATAGTTAGAAACTCTCTAGCATAATAGTTAAAGACTAGGAAGTGCTTGATAAGAAGGCAAGATACCTAGTTCAACTTTATCTTTCAATATTAGGCTTCCTAAAGGAATTTAAGGAACCATCACCTATAACCTCCAGAAGAAGTTAGGAATTTGCATGAGAAAAAGAACCTTATAAATAATCTATTTCTATAAAAGAGAATTTTTAAGGATAAAAAATGGAGTATAACTATAGTGTAGAATATCGATTCTAGCAAAGGAAAGAAAGCTCCTTGAGAATCAAGAATTTATACTAGTGTTGGGATGAATCAAATATTTGTTATACAATCTAACCAATCCTTTTACAAAAATTATATCTAGAAATAAAATTAAATATTATAATCTTAATACACATGCCCAATTAAAAGAGAGTGGTGAGATTATCTATCTCTATACCAACAATTATAACATGATATCAATGGGGAAAAAAAAGTACATATACATCAAAGATGATTTTATGGCCTTTTTAGAACCTCAACCATGAACATCAGCGTGTAGCACAAACATCCTCATGGCATGCTATCATCTGGTAAAGATAAAGACTAAAAGTTCCATAATGCTCCAAAATTTGTATCTACACAAGAAAAAGCAAATCGTAGAAACATTGTGTACAAAAAAAATATTCAAACAACTAAAACAAAGAGAGCAATCTATTAAAAGAGTGTAAACTATGATAATCAAATGAAATAATAGAAGAGAGGAATTAACATCACCCATAATCCTCATTCTTCTAATCCTAAATAACCTACATAATTAACAAGAAAGAAAATTGTTGAGTTAGTTGTTTAAGGGTTTGCCTTAGTCAAACCCATTTTTAGTGTTTCCACCTCCACAAACAGCTAAGATTGTTTTTGCTAAGATTGATATGGAAAATGATTTATTTAAGTAGGATGTAATGCCAATGATATATAAAATAGATCAAATTCATTATGCTAATGTCGAGCACATATGATTGCTAGCATTAAAAAATTGTACACGATGAGAATGAGACAACAAAATAGAGTATGATCACTTGAAAGCTATAAAAGACCTCCAAAGTGGATTCCAAAGCTACAACAATTTTGTCTTATGTGATCTCACCATGAAAAAGTGGCATGCAAGGTGCCAAGAGAGTGTTGTTTGCTTCAAAATCTGAAATCTTCAAGAAACTTGCAAAGAGCCAAGATAAGATTGTATGTGTGAATGTGCAAGAGAGAATAAAAACATACTTTTTTTTGTAAATAGCTAGTGATAGATTTTTTTTATTTTTTTTTGATCAATAAAAGGCCGAAGCCGCATTTTTATTTCATTTGTAAAATTTTTACAAACTCCATTCAGTGTGGGCACCGGTAGGAAAGAATGGAGCTAAGAAAACCTCCGGTCTAGCCCAGATCCCTTAAGGGATCAGATATCAGAACAACTGAATAAAAAAAAATTTTACAACTCCTCATCTGAGGGAGATAACTGTCTTAATAAGACATTTTAAGTTTCTTTTTGTGCATAAAATCTCGCACCAAACTCTGGATGTACCCGTCTTCACACAAAAAAGGAGAAACCACTGAAACTTCGAGCTTTAACTTTAGGACCTGAATCCTGCATCTGCAAAAACCTTATTGCAACATGCTCTGCTAGTGATAGATTTTTTGATAGTGGTGTTACATTTGAAATATTCTTAGGAATGTAATGCTCCAACAACCACTTGAATCATGATTTTTTGTGGGACATTGGCATGTTACTAGACATTTGTGCATGGTGTTATTTTCTAGGAAAAAGAACTCAAAACTTAGGATCATGAGGAATTTGTTAGATGAGATTTTTAGAGTATCAAAAATTTACATTTAAAATATTTTATAGTATGGGCTAAAGGGGAGGATTTCATACAGTGTGAAATCATAGGGATGTACAATTTTCTAAACTATAATAATAAACCACTTGATTGCCTTCACCATTATGGTAAACAAATTAGCACCTATGAATGTGAAAATAGATGAGGAAATAGTCTGGCACCCTATTGTGTTCTTTGTCATACTCATGGGACAACTCGGTTATGTTGATCAATAGTCACATAAATCATTATTTCTATAATTTCCACTTAGTTAATTAATTCCAATTAATTAACCTAACCAGGGTGATTCCTAGAAATCGTCTTTCTCTAATCTTCATCTAGCCTAATTAATCACTCTAATCATGCTTATCATTTTCCTCCAATTTTAAATTCCTCCACTCATTCTCTCTCCTCATGTCACATCCTCCTAACTTTCTCACTTGCACTCTAATCCTCATTAACCTACCTAATCACTCATAATCATTTGCACATCCCTAATCACCTTGATTAGGAATGAGTCAACTCTTTGCCATACATGGCTTTCCCATCTCATCCTCCAAACCTTAAATGAACCCGATTTGGTCATGTCAAAGGATTTCAAATCCTTTGCACATACCCATGCCCTCTCTTCCCAAGGAATTTTTAATTCATTTATCCTTTTATTTTTCCCACACAATCTATTATTCAGGAATTTTTAATTCCCTTGTCCTCCCCCAAGGAATTTTTTAATTCCTTTTTATTCTTCCAATGTACTTGGGGAACTCTTCCCCGTGTACTTGAGGAGTGTGTAGACAAGAAATGCCTTTATGAAAAATCTCTTGAATCCCACACCTTGTCCTCTCAATCCTCTCCCACTTTATTTCAATCTCAACCCTTCATTTCAAATCAATACTGGTCCTTCATTTGGACCTCCTCCAATCTAGAAATTGGGGTCTCCTCCCCTCATTTCCATATCCATCATCAAAGTAAGCTTATGTTGTCCACTTGAGCTCTAGAATACATCCATTGCATCCTTATTATGCCCAAATCATCACACACTTAGCCAAATCATATTCATCACACTCATCTATCCATCCAATTTCTCTTGTTGTGTAGTGGAGAGAAATCCACAATCCATCAAAAGAGCCAATCCAATCAAATGAAGGAGGGGTGTATGCTTCACTTCACCAAAGGATCAATCGGAGGAACAAGAAGAGGTTTTAGGTATAATGATTTTTATTGTGTATAATTTGAATATCTCATTTGTGTTTGTTTAACTTATACACTAACCATTAGCATCTCAAAATCGTTCCCTTGGTTCAGTGTCATGTTGCAAAACTAAATCTTGAGGAGATGGTTCATTTCTTATTATCAAAGGATATGATGTATTTTTTTTAGAAATTAGCAAGAATGTATTGGTTGAAGGATATGGGAAAGTAATGAGAAGAGAGATGATAACTCCAAACATAAGGGGAGATCTAAGTCTCTTAGAAGATCTCAGGTCAATTGTTAAACTATGAAAAAAATAGCCATACTAAGAAGGATTGCAAGGATAAAAATATCAAGGATTTGATGATAGTTTAAACTCAAATACCTCTAACAAAGATATTTGTGTTGTTTTCAAATTGCAATATTAGTCATGCTTGAATGTGAGGATGTATGATTGATCGAATTTGGAGATTCTTTCCACATCAATCCCTATAGAAAGTGGTATTCTAATTATGAGGACATTTATGGCAAGAAGGTTTATTTGAGAAAAAATATATATTTTAAGATTATTGCTTGTAGAAAATCCATTCACACTTTTAGATATGAGATGTATATACATACATACATACATACATACATACATACATACATACATAGATATATAGATATATATATATATATATATATATATATATATATATATGAAAAATAAAATCATATTAAATTTTACTTGAATATTAGATCTTTAGGGATTTTTTATTTAATTCATACTAATGTACTTGGCTTTGTTATTGTACCTTAAATAGGAAAATCCTCATATTATATTTCTTTAGTCAATAAATTCTCCAATAATATATGGTTGTTATTGCTTGGATAAAATATAAGGTCTTCGCAAAGTTTAAAGAGTTCTAAAAGATGTAGAGAACCAAATCAACAACAATATTAAGGTTTTAAGGGTGAACAATGGTACAGAATTTTGTTTAGTATATTTTAATAAATTTTACATAAAACATGGAATTATAATGCATGAGACAAATCCATACTTATAAAATTGGTGTTGAATGAGGAAAAATAAGATATTATGGAGAAAGCAAAGAGTATGGTCAATGGAGCTAGTTTAAAAAAGAAATTATAGATAAAAATTGTGAGCATGGCGTGTTATCTAGTTAACATATCTCATACATCAACTATTGTAGAAGAAAACCTGAGGAATCTTTTTGAAAAAAAAAAAGCCTTCATTACAACACATTAAAGTTTTGGGTTGTGAGGCATGTATGCGTGTGCCTAAGGAGAAGAGAACCAAGTCGAATTTCAAAATAAATAAATGGCTTCATTAGCTATAATCATAAAGGGAGTCTCAAGACTAAAAATATTATAGTTAGAACATGATCTTTAGGAGCCTTCACAACTTGAAAATGAGCATAAAACATTTAAGATAAATGAAGCCAAAGACTAAAGAGACAAAACCTAAGAATGAATCAGGTTTCAATGACTCAATTGGGAGGTTGATTCCAAGAAAGAATTAGAGCATTTAAAGGAAGAAGAAGAACACTAACTACAATTCCCAACCCTGCCCAGGTGGGAGGAGGGAAGAAGTAGGTGGGGAGGAAGGAGTAGGGAGGGAGGAGGAGACGCTAGCGCAACTATTATCCACCAACTAGAATTGCCCCAACCTCCTACGAAGCCTCCCCCCACCCACCCATGTTACGTATAGAATCGAGAAAGGGGGCCCCTACCAATAGAGCCCATAGACTCGCCCCCCTCAAATTCAATTGTGGGTGGGAACTTTCCCGGGGTGGGTGGGAGGCCCCATCTATCTCCCCCCACCCCCTTGAGAATAGTAGGGGCCTATAGAATGGTAGGGCCAACTGCTCTATACTCTACCCTCTAGTTCCCACGCACCCTACATGCCCCTTAGAATAGTAGGGCTAGCCCCCACCCAATTCTATGGCCCCTACGTAGGCCCCCCCTCAGATTCAATTGGGGTGGGTGGGAGGATATGTCGGGGCCCCCTACTCTTATATGGGGATTGCCTTCCCCTACAATTCGTTCGGGGTAAGGGGGTGGGAACAGTTGGAGGACAAAAGGGGTTGCTCCCCACCCACCCGTTATATTCCTCCCTCTTACCCCCTTATAGAGAAAGTAATTAGAAATGTATAGCCCATATAGTTTATTTCATTTTGGCTTTGTCTACTAATTGTGATGATCATAGAACTATGGAGGCGACAATAAAATGTGTACTTAGTAATCCTTAAGTCCATGGATAAGGAGAAGATTGCACTAGAGAATAATAGAACATGAGACTTGGTAAATCTTCATAAGGATAGGAAACCTATTGGATGTTGTGGGTTTTTAAGAAAAACGTTAATTTAGAAGAGAAATCTAATATGTACAAGGCAAGGTTAGTGGTTAAGAGATTATGAACTAGTGATAATTGGTTTGAGTGAAACCCTCTCTCTTGTTGTGAAGCTTAAGATCCATTAGAAAAAAATTATTTGTTGTCATTGTGTTTGATCTTGGGGTTGTATAGATAGATGTTAAGATGGCTTTCTTGCATAAGAATTTGGAAGATGAAATCTAAATTTCATAGCTGTCTAGAACTTTATGGTAAAGGTAAAGTGAAGAAATCCCTAGTCTTAAATAATCTTCAAACATGTATCAAAAACTTAATTTGAATGTTAAGGAGTTTGATTTTATTAGCAATAATTTATATAATTATATTTACTTTATATTTTTAATAAATTTAATGGTTTTTTATTTATGTTGATTATATGTTATTGATCAATAACATTAAGGAAATAATTGTGGTTCTTAAACCTCAACTTTCTTTATAACTTGATATGAAGGATTTAGCAACTACTAAATGTATCTTGGAGATGAAGATCAAGAAGGATAAAGCTAACAAAAAAATGACCATCAATTAGAGGAATTGATTGCTAGCTCTCCTTTTTAGTAGTGCAAGATGCAAGATTGTTAACCAAACATTTTTCTATTTGTATTATTGATACTCAAATGTGCATGTTATATTAGTGTCTTGCGAAGACCACCAATGTGGAAGATCTTACAGAAGTTTAATCTCGAAATGTAGGAATCTTAGGGATTGAAAAACAAGTTCGTCACTTACTCTAGTACCAAGCCTAAATTTGAAAAGGGAATAGGGGAAAATAACAAAATAAATTAAAAATAAATAAAAGATAGTGTACCAGAATAGAAGAGCTTTTCACTTGTTCAAATATTAGAAGAGCAATATATAGTAGTTAGAGGAACTAAAATGAAAATTGATACAACATAAAAGAAGAAAATAATATTTGCATGATTATATGCTTGTAAATGTTTGCAAATTCTAGACACATAAACCAAGCCCAATTATACAAGGAAAATCATGGAACACAATTCAATGGAACAACAATTCAACCCCTCTTAATTGTATATGGAAAGTTTGCTAGTTGGTATAGCACAAGTTATCTTTGTACAATCATTCTCTCAACTATGAGCTTAATTTTGCAACTTCTTCAATCCAAGGAAAAAACAATTAGTGGCAAAGATTCCCAAACTAAGGTAAGCACCTCTTCAAGAAAGGCATTCAAGTGTTTGAGGATCTATGGAACTCCTCAAGCTTCATGTGGGCATCATGATGACAGCTCAAGATCTACTTCAACTCAAGCTACAAACACAAGTTGGTTGTGCTGAAAATTCAAAATATGGTTCCACCTTACCTCACTATTCTCATTTCCTCATTTCCTCTTATTGTCATTCTCACTTTCAAAAGGGCCAAAGGTAATATCAAAGCTTTTCCTCTCAAAGTTATCTATAAACAAGTTGTGCCAAACTTGACTATCTGTTGTTGTCGTAAGACTATCTAGAGATATAACCTAAGTGAATACTTAGGGGTCTGATATTTTCTCAATATTCTAAATGAAGAGAATAACTTTGGAACCAGTTGAATCAATTGTGAGAAGGTGAATACTTGGGTCTAATATTTCCTTAAAAAAAAAAAAAAAATTAACTATTCAAGCATACTTGGCGTGATCAACTAAAGTCAATAGTCTCTTGAATTAGAATAGAGATATAATCTTAACATATTGAAAATTCGATTTCATTAAGTGCAAGATTCAATTGATCTACATACAAAATTAAATTGAAATATAATTCAAAAAATTTAATCCAATAAACTACCTCGAATATAAATCATCTTTATAAGAGGTGCGATTGTAATAAAATGAATCTCGAATGTTCAAAAGATTATAAACTTTTATATTAAAATAGCAAATCTTGAATAAAATTTTCAATTTAAACCCTTTATCATAACCAAGATATATCAAAAAATTTAGACCTTTGAGATCTCCTTATAGTAAAAAGAGTGTAGTAGCTTGTGTCTCAAAATAGAACTGCTATTTTCAATTCATGTAAAATAGAACTGCTATTTTCAATTCATGTAAAATTATATCGAATCGAAAGAAAAAAAATCACCTTTCTATTTGAAAATATTTGAAGTTCAAGAATAATTTTTTTAAATATTATTTTTTATCATGTTGTAAATATAGAGTAAGCCAAGGAACACACTACTTAACAAATTTAGTGTTGAAAAAATTATGAATTAGTTAACAGTTAAACCTAAAATTATCCTTAGGCTCTTCCTCTAAACTACCATTTCATTTTCAATTCAGATGTCTTTCGTTTTTCCATTAAACTACACCATTTCATTTTCAATTCATATGGCTTCCATTCTTCAACCAAATTTCATTTTCAATTCATATGGCTTCCATTCTTCAACCAAATTTCATTTTCAATTCATATGGCTTCCATTCTTCCATTAAACTATTACCATTTCATTTTCAATCCATATGGCTTCCATTCTTCAACCAACACTCCGTGCTTAAAGTTATTGACCTGAGTCTTCCTGTTTTAATACCATGTTATAACTTTTTTCATGTCCCAGCAAAGAAGCAACTTTGATTCAGATATGACTATTTTTTAACAATATATTATTATTTTTTAAATATTCCCAACATGCGTTTACCAATTTAAGGTAGTTTTAATGGAAAGAATTAATCCTGTTTATATATTTAATGAAAGTTGTTTTAACGACATCACGTTAACAACGGTTTAGATCGTCTTTCCTTTAGTTGAATGTAAATAGAAGAATGTTTTTTACTCTTTATTTCTTTTCTGCTCGGCATTTTTCTTCCTCCATTTTCATTTTTTTGTTGTTTTTTATTTCATCAGTGTATTCTCATTTTAAAATATTTTTAAAATTTTCTGGCCACCCGTACCTAAACTTGTTCTAACAATTATGATAACAGTTGTTAATTTAATACCCACATTTATTGATTTAATGTCTAATTTTGTTTACAACATTGCACCAATAGTTATACCCATAATTGCATCCCTTACTCCTAAAAAGCAACCAACCAAGAGTCTCCCTTTTGCACAACCATAATCTAACCTCCCTTTTGCACAACCATAATCTAACCTTTATTTGACTGTTTTAAACACCTTGACAAAAGGAAGAAATTTGCCAAAGTACACTAAACTCCTCAATTCTCTCCCCTATTTGTTGGCACCTCTTCTATTTCTAATTTGCTCTTTAACCTCTATCGATCAAATTCTCTCTACAGATATGACTCCATTTTTCCTCCCTTATTGCAATCGTGGGATATCCTCTACCATTGTTCCCTTAGTGTCTATACTCCCACAAAATATTTTCTATGAATTCACATCCCTCACTTTTTCATTAAAAAATGAATTTTACAGTAAAACCCTAATTAGAAAGAGTCGAGAAAACGGTCTCAATGATTCTTTTGAGTGAAGGTCATAATAACTAAGCATTGATTTAAATGGGCACCGCTATGGAAAGCATACGCAAAATTTCACACCCCTGTTCCAGATATAATGATTGTGCCAAAGCAACTGGTCCATATTTTCTCTGCCAATCAACATTTGTGATGGTGAAGATTATCCACTTCCCAATCTCCCAGGAAAATTCTTCACCCCAGCAATTGGTTACAGTAAGGTTCAGAAACATATATTGCCTCTTCGCTAAGAAACAGAAATGAGTTACACCACCACTAAAACTGCCAGCAATCAAATATCTCCAGGCATATTGAATCTTTTCCATTTTTTATGAATAATAGTTTTGTTTCAATTTTTTATTTTTTTTTGGTCATCGGTTTCAGTTGCTGCACTGTTCCGTGGAGTCTCGGGACAGTGGGACAGGTCTCGAATATGGAGACAAGTGCTCCTCACAAGATTTGGGGTGTGCCTCCACCACCAAACCCACGCTAAGATCTTTGAAACACGAGATTTTATCACTATATTTTCTATAGTGTTAAATCCTTACTATTTCTGACCAAATCTTCATCCTTCCAGAAACTGAAATAAATAAAAAAAAAAAGAAAAAAGAAAAAAGATTGAAGTTAAAAATCTTACCAAAGAATCTAACTACTCTATAAACACTGAGGGCTAGTATTGTACGCTTACTCTCGCCCTTCCTAATGTTTACAAGCAACCGATTAAACCTTGGCTAATACTCTCAATTTTCTTATTCAAATCCTTAGTCTTGCAGCCTCTTCACTTTTTTCACTGCTTAGGGTGGGTGAAGCCCAGGTGGGTGAATTATTGGCTCAAAACTAATGTAGCCTGGGAATTTCTAATGCTTTTAGAGATGCAATTGAATTCTCCAAGGGAAATAGCAATTGGAACCTTTATTCACAATACGATAACAAACTTCATTTAAACAGTATCACACAGCGTATATCATATTGACCACCTCTTTAGAGTAATAAAAGTACAAATCCATGCATTTCATCTTTATCAGCACTTGCAACTGCTCAAAAATAACGTAATAAAATATAAACAAGTCAATAGAAGTTAATGCATTGACTCCCACTAGAATTAGAATTAAGATATAATTAGCGTTCCTAGTAAAGGTAGAGGGACGTGAAAGCAATTTCCCTGCAGGTCATTGTACTTCAAAGAGCGTTTTCAGAAGGTCTATTTTGATGCAGCAATAATCACATATATTCTGAACAATTCTTTAACGCAAAGGTAAAATTGTAAAATAAATACAATCATATACATATATCATTCTAAAGTGATTTCATATACATATCTTATTCTAAATAATCATTTTAAGCAAAAAGCAATTTTCTGTCATTTTGTTTACACAACCAAGTAATTGACGAACACCGTCCAGATGAACGAGCAAGTCATAACAAGTTCCTTCCTGGAGCGTACATGGTTGTTTTGCTGTACATATGTAAGTTTACAACGGTAACATTGTAAAACGACTGTGTAGAATTAAGAAACCAGATACTTAAGATACTCTACACAAGAAAATATCCAAGTACTAAAAAAGATTAAATTTGAAAGTTTTGATATGATGAAGTAACGTGCATGGTTTGCCTATACGCAATATTACACTAATTGTTCACTGCAGGCAATTTATATGTACATTATCAGACAGCTTCTGCAAAGCCTACTCTTAAGTTCCCGTAATCAAAAACTGTATGGAACGCACCCATGAAAATATCACCGAGAATCCTGCCAAAAAAAAAACGTTAATTAAAAAACTACATACACTAAATCTAGATTTGCAAATGGATAAGAAATTGTTTAAGGCGCAACATACCATATAGGCCCCAGTGGGGGAGGAACATCCAAACCCATGAATCCACTTATGCACTGAGTCGCAGCACCTTCGCCGACTTTAAGAATATACTGCCAGCCACAATGAACATATAAAACAATAATTAGGCATCTGACTAAAATCAAGTTAAAAAATATCCATAGACCAGGGTACAAACAATTGGAAAGTGTCGCTAATAATACTGGTGTAGGAAGAATTTATATCAAGCAAGTACATATCACTTGGCAGATACATTTCGAAAAAGTATGAAATTCTAGCTGGTCACAACATTAAAAGGGGTGTTTAGTGTCAGGGTTACCAAAGTCACTCATGCAGATGGACGATTCTCACTATCTGTGAATGCAGACTTCTACTTATTACCCCCGTCCTATTCCAAGCGATTATTATTTTCCAAGCCGAGGGATTATTCTCTATGAAAATCCAAACTTATACTTCACCCAGTCATATTCAAAGCGAACAATATTCTCGATGCTCCACCGTAAGGTGGTCTCTTTTTAGACCTTAATCTTCCATGAAGCCGTTCTATTACAGTAACATAGTGTCCTCCAATCACAAATCTTATTTGCCCTCATCTCCAAATATTAAGAACATTCACTGCCTGTACAAACCCTTTCAGATTCCCTTCCCTTGTTGAAAAGGTAACTGTAACAACCTCAATTTATAAATCATTTTTGTCCAGACTGTACTTACAAGCTATGTCACCGGATTTGCCGAATTTCATGGTTGAAATTTGAAATTTGGCGAACGTATAATATTCGTTAAAATTCGTTGCTAAATTCGTACAGAACAATTTTTCTCAGGTTTTTTTTAAACAGAATTCTTTGTGCTCGCAACTAGGGCACAGTATATTTCTTTGTGCAACGGGCCACGATGGGTGAAAGATGTTATGCGCGACGGGGCATGCCACCACGTTATTGCATGGAAACTCACGAATTGCACTGAGTTGCGGGCCACGATGGGTAAAAGATGTTATGCGCTACGGGGCATGCCACCACGTTATTGCATGGAAACTCACGAATTGCACAGAGTCGCAGTGCCATGACGACTCTTACTATTCGTTCTCCCTGGCTGAATGGAAACCCGCGGATTGCACATTTTCCTCCTTGGTGGATGACACTTTTGTTGCCGTTTGCTCGAAGTTTGGATGGACTCACCACTTCATCTGGAGATTTTATGTTTTTTTATGTACAGTTGTTTTAAATTTTAAAGCTTTTTTATAGTTTAAAATTTTTTAAAACGTAGATTTTGTATTTTAATAATTTACGATTATTAAAAAATTAATATTATTTTATTTATATTTACACATTTTTAAAATTAACATTATTTTAATTGTTTTTTTTAATATTAATATTTAATATTTAAGCATATTTATTATCAACTTAGTATACTATTATTTTAGACTTTAATATTTATAAATTATAATTTTGTGAATATATTACTTGTATTTTAAATAAATTATAATTTTGTGAATATATTAATTGTATTTTAAAAAAATAAAATTATATAAATGAATTTAATTTCCAGATTTTTGCCCTTGCCGAACTTCATCCGAATTGAACTTCATCCGAATTTTATGGTTGCTGAACTTGAATTCGAATTGGAACCTGGTGACTTAGCTTACAAGTATCCTCACATGTAGTGCATATGCAAACAATACATGGAGTCGGAGAAAAGACCATTTAGTGATAAAAAATATATATGGTTACTTTATTCAGATCTGGAAGGTTCCATAGTATAGCAGATCCTGCAGGTTCACTTGCACCAAGGTGTGGGTCACTTGCAGCACTACTGTAGTTGTGGATCGAGCATGCTGAAGGTGTTCATTTGCCATTCAAAATAGCAAAAAGGGTCCCTTCAAGTAGTTGTTCCTGTCATTGTGCGGGACATTTGGACGTCTTTCTTCTGTTGGAAATTCCAACACACAGCAATTCTTATTGCTTTCAGCAATGCTTTAGCGAGCGCAAGAAAGGATGGACAGGTGTGTTTGGCAAGTGGTTATGTAGGCACATTGTGGCATCAATCAGTTCTGGGCAAATAGAAGCAGCTAAGTGTTAATTCAGGGCAGAGAACAAAGGGAATGATTCGTCTCTTGCAGAAGTGCCGTCATGTTTTGTATCATCCATATTTGCCTCTTTTATAACTGGTTGGCGAGGTTAGGTCAGCAGCCATTTTGTGCATTGCTGGAAGGTTGTTCCTCTCCTAGAAGCCGCAGCTGTTTCTTTCCCCTTGGTGAGCAACAACCTTTCCCTTTGCTGGCAGGGATAAAGCTCATTTGGATTGCCAATATGGACTTTAATCATTGCTATGTTAAGCAACTGGCCCACTTCCATGTGCAGACGAAAGGATTAAAGGCAGCAGATGGGTCACCAGATAAGCAGGTTGGCTAAACAACAGGACTCCCATTGCTAGTTCAACGAGGACAAAAGGTGTGCAGGGTTCCTGTGAGGCACAGGAGCACAGTGGAGGCAGAGGAGGCTGTACAAGTATCATACAGCTCCATCATGCTCATTGTAATGGTATAATCTCCATGTATTGATACTCTGATAGCTACCCTTCTTTCCTAGAGTTTTTCACCTATTTGGGTTTTCTTGCGTTTTATATCGTGCTATGCATTTTACGTTTTGCATGCCCTGTGCTATTTAGTAATTCTAATATGTATGCTGTTGCATGTTGATTAGCCTTTAGCGCATCATATTCTGGGAGATGCAGTCTAGAGCTAGTGAACAATTTGTGTTTGTTGTATCCCTAGGAATCTAGACCCAGTGATTCGGATCATTTGGCCTTTAGAAGTGAAAAATTGATTATGGGATTTGGAATAGACATCTCTTTAAAGACTGGCAATTTCTCATCATCTCTGATTTACTGAAGATCAAAGGCATGTCATTGTTTGCTAACTCTCCATGTACTGGCACTGTCTTTAGTCACTTGATGCTGGTAGCATACCCACCATTGAGTTTTTCACTCATTTAGATTTTCTCCAATTGAAATCTTATGCTGTGTCCCGTGTTATTTGGTAATTCAAATATTTATGTTGCTGCGTGTTGATTAACCTTTATAGCAATGGATGCTGAGAGATACAATTTAGAGCTAGTGAAGAATCTATCTTTGATGCATTCCCCTACGGTTATAAACCCAGGGAGATTATGGACCATGTGGCCTTCAGAAATGAAATTTTGATTATGGGATTTGAGATACATCACTTCTTCAAAGATTGGCAATTCCTCAAAACAATCCTGATGCACTGAAAATTGGAAGTGAAAATTTGATTATAGGATTTGAGGTAGAGCACCTCTTCAAAGATTTGGCAATTCCTCGTAACAATCCAGATGTACTGAAGACCAAAGGAATGACATTGTTAGCTCAAAAGTTTATTCAAAGATGTGCAATGGAGGTGCAGGCAGATCTGCATGGGCCTCGTAAGAATTGCATTGGTAATATATTTGCATGTGTTTATCGAAAAGGCCTAAAGACTACCATCATACTACAACTAATAAGACTCTCTGCCTAACTCTTCAGTTTCTCTTTCCTGGCGCCGTCTTAACTTGCATTTGGAGTATCTCTATTTTACATTTCTGATTTCAGACTTGTAGTAACCTTGACCATTCTACTTGAAGTTCTAATTTCAAAAATATCGGGGTTAGCCACCTGTATTGTATTAAGAATGTTTTCTGGCATTCTGTGGGCAGCAAAAGTTCATGTGCGCCTACCACTGACGTGTAAACGTTGAAAACTATCTTCCAACGTGCATAATAGTTTTAACCAAAATTCATTTTATGTACAATTTCTCAATTACTATTAAGGTTTCAACTTTGCAACCTTTCAAAATAAGAAATTTAAAAAAATCCAGAAGAGTAACCAAACAAGATAGCCATTTTGCTAAAATGGATAGCCTTGTGTGTAATTAAGACAAACCTGGTCTGCTGTGAGACTGAATTTTTCACTTCCAATAGAAAACGTAACAGTTGGCATGCTTGATATTTTATCACAGTCAACAACTGATTCTCCATTCGGGCTCGGCAATCGTTCACAGAGCTGAACATGACAAATTCAATAGTCTTGAGCATCGTCTCAAAATATTTGAATTAAAAAATTCTCACTGTCCATGTCATATCAACCATCAACACCTAATAGTAGCATTGCATCCAAAATGACTAAATCAAGAGAACAAGAAAATCTTAATAACCAAATTAAAACCAGATAGGATAAGAGAAACTTATAACTCACTGCCAGTATTGCATCAAAAAATAACAAAATAGATAACAAGGAAGTCTTATAACCTGATTCATGTAGGTGAGAATCTGTTCCTTAGTCTGGTTTTGGGAAACTTGGTTCTGCATCCACACAACTGCCATCTGACAAGCAGTGCACATTGCATCGTTGGAACCAGAAGAGGCCTCAGTTTCTCGAGCTTCTTTATCTACAACACTAGCTATACCCATGCTGCATAATCATGAACATCAACGAGTCAAAAGGACTAAAACATAATTATTTTCCATAATCAAATGCGAATAGCAAGTTCACTAAATGTTTTTTACAGAGTTTACTGAAAACCAAGTTGCCCCTAGGATTATAGCAATTGCAGAAAGGTACAGTTGGAGACATCATAGATGTAGACATGGCAAACGTGATAGCAAACAATTCCTATCAAATAGAAATAAAGGGAATCTGACCTGACATCCCTTTGACCATCATAAGAGCACAAGCCGATCTGAGAACAAACCTTCTGAGGACTTGTCTGCAAACATGTCACTCTTTTTAGAACACATCAACATCAAACCATGTATCCACTAAACACAAAAGGAATAGCTTTCAACACTAAACTACTTCACATGATAACCATGCACAACTAAGTGTCACTAATTGTATTACACATGCACTAGTCTTAATAGCACGTTCTGAGAACTAAAATGCAAATTTTCACATATTTTTTTGCCAAGCATTGGTCATAACTCATAATATACTTAACCAAAAAACAGACCTGTGCCATCAGGAGCTCAAATATCATATCACCGTACTGTGATATTACAGTTTTGCATTCTTGGCTGACAATACCAGATGCACCAATTGCATGGTTGACTTGTGTAACAATACCCTATATCACAAACAACAGAAACATGCTTCTCAGACAGTTTGTTTTCAAATATATATATAGCAGAATACACAACAATTGCAAAATTTATCTTTTTCAACATCCATAACATGATGGCAAAATTATATCTATTATTATATTATATATTACAAACAATTCACCATCCCCAACTATTTGATATTATCCATTCCATATTGATTATAGATTGTACAAACTAATAATATAATTACAGCTCCATGTTGAGTGAAATAAAATTCTTTCAAATTATCTTTATGATCCATGAGGGGCAGGTCCGATGTTTTTCATCAGAGCCATCATTGGTTAAAATTCTTTCAAATTATCTTTATGATCCATGAGGGGCAGGTCCGATGTTTTTCATCAGAGCCATCATTGGTATCCACTCCATGATGACTATTGTATTCATATCAAAGGTTCAATTTCTAATAAGCTATTGTTTAATTTCTCTTGAGAAATTCTAAAGCTCTATTTCCAATCTTTTCTAACAAATCTGCCTGTATCATACTTGTACAAAAAGGTTTCCATTTCTCTTACACCAGCTAAATACTTTATGCTGCAGTGTTCAAACCATTTTCTATCACACTGAAGAACTTTTTAATTTTACATCTAAAATCAAATATTTCTGTACCCTTATATCTTTGAATATTTTTGTATGAGAAATGCTGTCCTCTAAATTAGACAGCATAAAACTATCAAATCAATTAAAAACATTGTCTTTTGTTGAGACATGGACCACCTAGGACTCGAACCTAGGACCTTCCATACACTGCTGGAGTGCTCTACCACTGAGCTACTGGCCCCTCTTGGAACAGTCCATCGTCGGTCCGGGTGTGGCTTATTTCCAACACCAACACCCCTCTTATGCCACACCTCTCGTGTTCTTGGGGCTTCTAGCCTGGACCTGGCTCTGATTACCATGTTGAGACATGGACTCGAACCTAGGACCTTCCATACGCTGCTGGAGTGCTCTACCACTGAGCCCATCGTCAGTCCGGGTGTGGCTTCTTTTGAACACCAACATCTTTCAGTATTACTTTTATACAAAAATGTTGCACATTTTAGAAATGAACGTAAGCTAAAGAGTAATTTGATGGATAGTATGATGATAACAATTTAAGGTGATCCACAATTACCGTTGGACCAGCTAGCAGGGAAGTTCCAGAATCTGCAATGGCAGCACAGCCTCCAGCACAGAAGCCTGAAATAAAATGTCATTCATTATTTCTAAAAATTCATTACAGAATATTTAAGTATTATAACAAAACAAAACAAAAAGATAAACACAGTCAAATCCAGTAGCAACTTCATGATTAGAATATTCAAGTATTATAACAAAACAAAAAGGTCCAGAAAGCATTTTGTCACCTGTTGATTCATCACCAACAAGAAAGTCTCCCATATCAAACTGAAAAATTTTACAACAATAAGTTAGAACAGTGGAAGGATCGACGGCCCTCCACCCAGAGTATGGTATTGTCTACTAAAAGGATACACAAACCCTTTCATAAAATATCAAAATCATTCTACACCCTACCTGCCAATATCCCTTTCTTGTAACAGGCACATAGGTATGGTTTCCCTTAAAGTGGTTAGCATCAACACCTCCAAACACAATCTCCCCGCCCTCCTCTTCATCTGCATTCCTGTTCATCCAAAATGAAAAGACTGGCTCTTGGACAAGGCCCTGGTCAATCATGTTATACCTGTCAAGAAACAGAAAAAAAATCAGTTAAAAAGACTGGAAAAGTGCACGGACCTTTGCAGTGATTAAAGCCTGACACTTTTTATTAAACATAATAAATCAAGCATCATAAAAATTTTGCTTGTTAGAGAAAGACTAAACAACTAGGATAAAAGTTGGTGTGTGCTAGCACTATTAGCACTATAGGAGCAGACTAAGAGATTCACACAATCAAGCAGTTACATATTTGAGAGGACAAACAGCACTCACCAAACTGGCACAACCTTGTCAACAGATATCTCCTGAAATCCAAGTCCTAGAATGCCATCGAACTTGGCCACCAAGAAGGTTAACCCCGGTTCCTTCGTTGTCTCAGCAAAAACCTGCACCACAGAAATTGAACTTCCACAAAATTGTCTATGCAGCTAAAAAAGTGCAATTTAAAATTTTATAATAAAAAACACACCTGGTTTTTCACAACAAGGTCACCAACAGTTACATGATCTTTACTCAAGAAGCCAGATATGGAACCACTGCCGTACTGAATGTCACAAGATTTGCCTTCAAGATCAACAAATAAAAACGCATGAATTGTGGAGCAGGTTCCAAGCATTCCTTCTCAAACAAAATAATCTAAAGCAAAATGCACCATTGAAAAAACATAAAATGTGCACAGTAATCACATTATCTAAAAATTGCATTTGACAGCTGAATTTTTCATAATCCAATTGAATAGTTTCAAGTCAATTTTCAATGCCCCATAATTCATAAGAACCCATCTCTTAAAAGAAAAAATGGCCCATTTAGCACCCATTGCATCTAGGTGATTCTCACAAAGGTGGTATGTGGGACGAAGCACCAAGGCCCTACAGTAGGTCACCCAACTCAATACCACTACAGCTGAAATGCGCTTAGCCATGGAGTTTCACCTACAATAAAGCCCACCTAGCTTACTATGACATTTGCAAAACCTTAAGTAAATGTTGTGCCTTACCAACCATTCAAAGCAGAGCTCCAAAGCTCTTCCATTTTCATGTAAGTGAGGCTTTTCTTGGCGTATCAAATTGTGTGAGGATATGACAAGATTCAACCATGTAATCTGAGTCAATCTTCATCAACACATTTTTCATGAACAATTGTTTACAATAACCCACCTCCCATTACCATGAACGGACCACTTAACCCTCATTGCATCCAGGTGATGCCACAATGGAGAACACTAAGATTTCTAAGGAGATCAACCATCCAAATACTATTCTAGCTCAAGTGGGCTTGATTTTGTAGATGACAAAGTTTCCATCAAAATCATACAAAGTTTCCACCCAAACCCACTTAGTCTGCTACCCCATTTGCAAAACCACCAGCAAATGTTGTCTCATGAATCATTCATCATAAAGTTCCTAACCCATTCATGTAATGATTTTTCAGTATTCCATTGTGCAGTTTCAACTCCATCTTCAGTGACACATATTTGACAAGAATTACTCCATGGAAATACAGAGTCACTAGAAACCTTTAGATTTATAAACATGTAAAATGTATTTATAATTTAGAAATATTCATCTTTAAATATATTCAATCGTACAGTTTTCAACTCCATCTTCATTGACACATATTTGATAAGAATTACTTCACAAAAATTCAGGGTCGCTAGAAACCTTCTGATTTAGAAAGACGCAAAACATTTTCACAAAAATTGGAAATTCATGTTTATATATGTATATATGAACATGAATTTCCAATATTATATTTCCACATGGGTTAAAAATTTAAAATACAGCTCAGTAACCAGCATATGTCCTAATAGTGCATAACCATGTACCTGCCAAATACATGTCAAAATTCTTAAAAAGATGGATGTTTTAGCAAATGAGAATAACCATTCAAGAAGCCAAAAAACTATGAAATGCCAAAAAAGTATAGAGACGGGAAGAAAAACGAGCAAAATTTTCACCACATAAAATGAAAAAACACGAGTACACAGAAAACTCATCAAAAGGTGGCAAACACTTCGTAGGTATATATTTTGATAATTCTTCAAGGTTACAGAAAGCTCACATATATTTTGATACCAACGTAGCAAGCTCACCAGACTCATTGAAAAAATGCCAACCAAAAAATCTAGTCAATACATTTATAAATTAAGATACAAGACTACACATTAAAGTGCATAGAAGTCCAACAAAGCGTGTTCCTGCATGACAACACCAAATGCTTTCAATTTCATACGAGCAAATATCACTTATACAATTCAGAAAAACAGAACCACTCATTTTTACCGAGATATCAAAACGTTAAAAAAAGCTAGATATACAAATAAATTCTGTTAAATGGTTACAAAATAACAACAGATTGCCAATAGTAACTGGGAGGAATCATCCTTCCCAAAATTCAAAATTAGAAAACAGATTTACCAGCACAGAATGTGAATCACAGAGAGTATTCAATAAAATTCTACCAACTCCTAAACAACCGTGACTATGAAAAATAGACTCTGCTATACAATATCAAAAAGCCAGAGAAGAACAACACTCGAAACCTCCTTGAAGTTGAACTTTCAACATCAACTATACAGATAGCAAAAAGCAGAAGTTCTCGGCAAGGTTAGCATACGTCAACAAAAGTACAGGGCATGCCAAATAAACATTATATGAGAGGTGAATTAAAAAACTGAAGTCAATCAAAAACTCCTGTTAAGGAAATCTGGTGCAAACGTTGCCATCATTGATATAAAGTTATAAACTGCTTTTATAATTCGAAATTTTTGGCATTGAGCGCTGCCAAATTTCACTTCCTTTACTGAATTTCAATGCAGGTGGCAGACTATTTCAACAGGATTGTAGGTATTACAGAATATTATTATTTCAAAGAAACAGAATATTATATTTTCAATGAATTTTAGTAATCAAAATTTTAAAATTGAAAACATAATTGATAATTCAAAATACAAGGAAGGAATCCACGACGCCAGCATCACACGTCGACATATTTAATAAACTGTACCGCAATAGGACTATATGTCCGTACACCCAAACCGACAAATAAATAATAATTACAGAGAAAAACAACTGATCAGGTTCATTTATAGATATCTGTAAACGATGAGGTTGAGGGTTTGAAATTAGATACCATCTTTTTCATATGTGCTAGACTGTGATGCCTTGAACTTTGAATGAAAATAACAGGCCAGCTGCACAACAAGAGGAAAACAATTCATTAGTGCAAAATAATATTCTTCTTGAATTTTCAAAAACCTGCTCGATAAATTAATTAAATTAATCCATCAAAATCTATAACTGGGAAACCAAAAAAATTATAAGTCTCCCCACACCTTGTATTCACTGTCTATGCAGATACATTAAACCTAACAATACCACGAAAATTCGTGTGAATAGACCCGATAACTGAACAAATTCTCCACCGACAAACCCCCAAATTTTCTATCAAAAATCAAATTCAATTTGCAGTTCTCACCGAGAAATAGCATTTGGAAGAAGGCACCCAAAGGTTGGAGCTCCCCGTGTCAAAAATAACCGTAAAAGTCTGAGCTGGGGTTCCAATTCCAATCTCCCCATAATACTGAGCATCCAAATAATTCTTCAAAGATACGTAATCACTAGAATCGGACTCCAACTTCGAATTCTCTTGCAGACCAAACTTACGTGTGAGCGCATCAGCAATATCACCATTGCAGGCAGAAATCTTACCAGCCGTTAAGCTAGCTCTATCCAGCCGCTTCTTCTTCAGTCCAACTCTCACCAAACCCTCACCGGCACTAGCAACGCTGGAGAAAAGAATCAAACCCAGAAAAAAACAAGCAACTACCCTCGGCCCCATCTTCAATTCCTAACCTGCAAAAGAAAAACGGCCGAGATGATATCAGTTAAGAAAACCCCAATCTCCTACTTACAACAGAGATTATCAGGCCGAACTGTTAAAGTGCTGAATTGTTCAGAGACATGGCAAGCATGAAACTCACACCAACTAAATTGATCAGTGAAAATAAGCTCAAAGTGAACGAAAAGTCGCTTAAATTCATGGAAAATAGCTCAAATTCGATAAAAATTGGTTTAAAATCGCCAATTTCACAGTTGAAGAACTAAAGATAAGACAATTAGATCGGAAAACTAAAGATAAAGATTAAAATGTTCATCTACCTGAATCAACGCCAGACGAACTCCCAGCTGCAATAACGGAGCATCATTTGGAGTCATGCTTTGATTTATAGTAGAAAAGACCTTGGTAACCGTGGTTAGTTAACCGATGGCTTCATCAATCGACCCTGGTTAAATTAACTGCGGTTAGTCAAACCTCTTGGAATGATCGTTGGGTTAGTCGGTTCGGCTAAGTATCACAACAAATATGGGCCCACGTGTCTAAATCGAAGAGAATATCAAGAAAATAATTCTTTATTTTTTAGGTCGGTTCGAATAATTGTGTTATTTTATACGCCTCGAACCTGGGACTTCATCCTCATTTATTGAGGTTGCCGTGATTGTGAAGCAATTCATGTTTTCACACAGTCCAAATTATAAGGGTTTTTAATTTTATTTTTTCAATCAAGAAGAATGAGAGGTGACCCAAGCTCTTCTTATAATCCTATATGTGATCGATGAGGAATGGACCTCACATACAATCATCACAAGTTAAATTTAGTAAAGAAGTGGACCCAATGACCTAAATTGGACAATTTGGACAATTTGTTTGGGTCAGATTTCTTATGTGTTTTTGACTTGACCAAATAAGTTTAATGTGTTTTTTTCTTCTTTCTTTTTCTTTTTCTTTTTCTTTTTCTTTTTCTTTTTTTTTTTTCTCTATTTTCTTTTTTTTTTTCTTTTTTTTTTTTATATATTTTTCATTATATATTAAAATTTTAATGAATGAATGAATGAATGAAGATTTTTAATGATGTTCATGAGATCGGGGAGTTTATGGGATCGAAACGGAGAACAACACAATGATCTTAAAAGAATCAACTCGTCAATCAATCCAAAAAATAGTCTAAGGGCGATCAGTAATACTTGTTGATTTGATTTCTTCTGCTATGAATCTTAACCAAGTAATATGTTGCTTGAACAATTCATTCTTCTTCGAACAAGGTATTTAGAGACCAAGTAATAGTTCAATTGGTTGAGCATAATAGGTGAAGATGATAGTTTGTGGTTAAAAAATCATTCCTCAAATATTCAAACCCCTTGACCTTAGAAGTGCTAGCAAAAGTCAAAATATTTAAGGTTGAGCCCAACTCAATTGGTGAGAGCTCCTTGTGGTAGGCACAAGGTCACAAGGTCTAGTCTCCCCCTAACCACCTGATACCAAAGGGAGTGTGGGAGTGTTGCACCAGTTAAAAATATATATTAATTATTTTTTCTATTGTATGATTCAAATAAATGAATTCTTAATTTGCATATAAGGATATGGCGATGACATGTTGATGACTTGGCACGAGTGACCCACCAAGTCATCGAAAAAAGAACAAACCAAAAAGTGAAACATTTAATTTTAAAATCCCTTACTGGCAGCATGCTTTGATTGCCTAGGAAATGTATGAGGACATGGAATACAGGTGGTGAGTATCTATATTGAGAATGGCATATCGCACGATCGGGATAAGCAAGCAAATATCTCGTAATGAATGGGTAATATTTGGAGGACAAAGAGGGATAGCGAAAACATTACTGCTAAATTTGTGCCAAGGATTTATTGCGGGTGATGGGCGACTATTTAGGGAAGGGCTAAGTGGATGTATTCCATAGTAACCCATCAAAGCTAGAGTTTGGTTGAGGAGAAGTGTGTTGTAGAAGATGGATACGCCCATTGTATTAGAAACCTCAAAGCAACAAATAGCTTTCTTGGGGAAATATCAAACAAGAGGCTACTCTCATTAATGGAGACCAATCATCCCCTTGTCCTGCATGCAATGAAGAAGATATTGGGGGATGAATTCTTGAAAGTGTATCAACACTATAGGGTCAATGCGAACATCCCAACCATGTTCTTAGCAATGCTAGTCTATATGGGTGTCAGTAAGCGAAGGGTGGAGAAGGTTTGCCAAATGATTTTTCAATACACCTTCTTGGGAGAAATAGATGTGGTCTTGGACAACATCAATGGGAATTTTCGCATCTCGTTGGCGCAAAATTATCACATGTCACTGGGCAAAGGTGTAGAAGTCAAAAAGTATCTAATTGTTCAAACCCTAGAACCAGAGAGGTTGAAGCTCTATTGGTCAGAGAAGGACCGAAACACCACCCTTGTTTTGAGAATCACGGGTGTATGCGGGAAAAGTGAGCGAATAAAACTAAATATATAAAAATATTGTTAATACTAGTCCACACACACACACAGGACTTCTTGATGCAAGTTATGGAGTAACGTAGTGTTACTCAGCTTCCTAAGGAGGGTCCCATGGTTCTCTATCTCACAATGTCCCTCAAACCAACGTTTTTGCTCTCAAATCATTGAGCAAAATGGTTTAGGGATGGCAAATATGAGAATGAGAGATGCTTTTGATTGATTTAGTATGAAATAGATATGAAGCTATGTATGATGCTAAAAATGCAATAAACTAGATGATAAGATGACAAGGTTAGTATGAATACTATCCTATCATACTATATTTAGTCTATGATTGAACTAAAATGATAAAGAAAGTAATCTAAGCATGCATATTTGATCTAAAAGAGGCTAAATGAAGAGCATAAAGATGATGAAAAAGCTTGTAAGTATTTGAGCATAAGTATAATGCTTCAAATTTGAAAGATGATTGTTAAGAATGGAGAAATGAGGGCTCTATTTATAGCACAAACAGGGCAATGGATGGTCAGGATTGAAAGGTTTAATCAAGGGCCAGGTTTGAAAGTTGGGGATCCATGTGCACAATTGGCACCAATGAAATGGTGACAAGTGTCAACATAGGATTGGGTTGAGAGAAGAGGTTGGAGGCATTAAAGGCCTGAGAAGACCTCATGGTTATCTAAAGGCTAAGGGTCAAGTCTGAGTTAGGCTTACCCACTAGATTAAGAGTTAATCCAAGGATAAACCTTTGTGCAAATGATTAAGAGATAATCACGGTCAAAGCATTAATGGCCCGATGAGACCCTTGGGTTGGATAGAGTTTGAGTCAAAACAAATGTTTTAACCATGTGGGAGGGTTTGAATTAACCATTAATGGTTATTGGAGACTTTGAGGATTAAGTGGTTGAAGGTTGGAAGCCTTCAATGGTTTTCAAAGACTTTAAGGGTTTTGGTGGTTGAAGGTTGAAAACCTTTAATGGTTATCAAAGACTTTAAGGGTCTCGAGAAGTGACTTCCCTTTGCTTAGGGAGGATGTGACAAAATTTAGAGGAGGGTTAGGTTAATTAGAAGCGATTAGAAGATTCTAGAAGGGATTAGAAATGGGTTTGGGATTTTGCAAGTGGATGAAGGGATAATAGGATTTAATTGAAATAAAGTAATTTAATTCAATTTGGTTGAAGTTTGGGAAATTAAATAAATTAAATTTATTCAATTTGGGATAACTATTTAATTAAATTTGAATTTAATTAAAAGTGGATAGGGGATTTAATTAAATAAAATGATTTATTCATTAAATGGGTATAGTGAATTTAATTTAAATAAATTGAGTAACTTATTTAATTAAATAGATGAATGTGGATAATTTAATTAAATTGGATTTAATTAAATAGAGAAATGAACATAAAATATTCATTTAGGAATATGGTCATTTTTATACATCTACATTTTGCCCCTCTTTGAAGTGACGTGTGTGCACATGTTATTTCAAAGAAAATGATGCCTTATCATGATTTATGATCAAATGCAATTTGTGTCGCTCTTTTATTTGCAAGTTGTGCCCCAGATTTGATGTGTGATGCCCCCTCGGGAGATGAATCAATTTTGAAATTTTTTGATTTAATGTGATAAAGTTCGTATGATGTGTAGGATGTTGTGTATAAAAAAAAGTGTGTAGATTGATTCATCTCCCGATAAGTTATAGCTGTTTTGGTATAGGGGAGACCGCGACCATTATTACAGGGCCAGTTGGCTAACCCTAATTTCATTTTCCTCTTATAAAAGGGGAAAAGGGGTCAAATTAGGTTCATTTGTGCTTTGTTGATTGTGAAGAAAGAGAATTTGCTCTGGAGAGAAAATGTCGATTCCCTATCACAGACACCGTTTTGAGCGCGTTCGGAGGTACCGGAGGCCTGTAGCGCGTGGACCACCAGTAAGTCAACGTTTTTTACCTCTTTTTGACTTTTTGTTTTGTCGTTTTTAGGCGTTTTTTTAATTTTTAAAGTTCGGATATTTCGTTTTAGCGCGTTTAAGGTCTGTTATAGCGCATACGCAGTGTAGAGTAGCGCATCAACTTAAAATTTAGGGGTCACGTCCGAAAATGTTGGTTAGCGCATAGGATTTTTAGGTTAGCGTGTGCACGTAGAACAACGCATGTATAGTGTCGGGTAGTGCGTCGCATCCACAGGTTAGCGCGTAGGACTAACCTAGCACATAGGAGCCACCGGGGTTCGCATAGGAAAGGGGATTTAGTGCGTAGGAATAACCTAGCGCATAGGGCTAAAATGGTAGCGCTTAGGGAAGGGGATTTAGCGCGTAGAGATAACCTAGCGCATAGGGCTAAACGGGTAGCGCCTAGGAGAGATATATTAGCGCGTAGACAGAGTCTAGCGCATATGACAGGTTAGGTAGCGCAGTGGAGGAAAAGAGTAGCGCGTAGATAGAGTCTAGCGCATAGGATAGATAGATTAGCGCGTAGGAGAAACAGCCAAGCGCGTGGGGGTGTTTTAGCGCATTGAAGATTTGTTTTAGTGCATCAGAAAAATTTTGCAATTTTGGCCGAGTTGAAAATGTGTTTTGTGTGCCTGTCGTGTTTTTGATGAATTTACCCAAGATGAGTATTTGTATAACTTGTTTTGATGTGCAATTTTCCAAGTTATGTATAGATATCAAGCTGTTTGTTGTGATCAGAATATGATGTTTTTGCGTGGTCTGTTTCAAGTTCAATGTATGTGAAAGCCTGAGTTGTTTTACAAGCCGATATGGGTTGGAAACTTGAGTTGTTTTACAAGTTTATGTGATTTTGGTACTTGAATTGTTTTACAAGTTTTGATATGGTTTTTGAAGAACTTGAGTTGTGTTACAAGTTGATATGAAATGATATGATTTTGAACTTTGATTGTAGATGAGCAAATTGTTTCATGTTGTTGATGTAAGTTTGATTTTGATATCTTTGTGTTGATGTGGAAACTGATATTGGATATGTTTTTGTTTCTCGACAAGAGCGATTAGGTATTGTGCAATCGAGGGAGAGATTCCCGAGACCATGGACACTGATACCGAGATTGTCACGGGCAGACTTGGACATTATAGAGAGATGTGGATTGTCCTTTCTTCTAGATATGCCTCGGTTCACTGTGAACCGGGGACTTTTGACAGCGTTGGCAGAGAGGTGGCATAGCGACATGAACACTTTTCATTTTGCCACTGGAGAGATGACAGTGACACCGGAGGATTGCTACCGGATTTTGCACATTCCTGTGGTAGGGGCACTGCTACCCTACGAGCAGTCAGAGGAGGGCGGCACAGAGGCACTGCGCCGCATATTTCATGATGAGACTGTCTGTGGATATGAGATTCTTTGGCAGGAGTTTCTGGATTTGGATTATGCACCGCTGCCATCTATATTGGCAGGATTCATTAGGGGATTCCTTTGTCCTGATCGCAGGTCAAAGGGATTTTCAGTGGGATGGGGGCTGGTTTTGGAGCAGATGGTGATGCAGGGGCGGAGATTTTCATGGGGGTCAGCGATGCTGGCCCATCTTTACAGGAGCCTGCATGAGGTAGTATACCTCGGTTACGGCAGTTTATCAGCTGGCGTGACATTATTACAGGTATGGTGCTGGGAGCACATTCCAGCAGCGAGGCTATTGGCGGATAGAGACAGGTCTGTAGGTGCAGCATACGCCTACGGATATAGAGGTTTAGTTGTCCAGCGTAGGCTGGGCAAACTAGAGCATTGGAGGAGGGTTTTTGATGATATTGATACGGTCACCTGGAGACCGTATACAGATTGCGAGGTATGGGCAGAGGATGGGATAGAGATGCCTTTTGTATTCATGATGAGATATCTGATTGGGAGGACCCCGTTCGTCATTGAGCGGTTTTTGGTGACCCGAGTTTTGCGGCAGTTCGGGCGCCAGCAGGGGATTCCTCAGGGAGCGTGCCTTTATGCACGGAGGCAGCAGGATGTGGCTGATTGGGGGCCGACTATTGACAGTGCGGTGGCGATAAAGGAGTTTACAGGGTTAGCTGGGCAGGTCTGGGACTATGCCCCAGAGATACAGGATGCCGGGATGACAGAGGAGTTCGCCCGTTTGTTTACTGCGCGGGCAGTGGCGAGGATCTCAGATCCAGAGGAGATGAGGTCAGCGTTTGATTCGGATGGAGAGGAGGGAGACGGGGGGGATGATGGAGAGGATGGAGGAGGTAGAGGAGCTAGAGGGAGGCGGGGAGGTAGAGGTGTGGAGAGAGCGGTACGGCAGGGGAGGATTGAGAGGGGGAGAGGAGGATTGGCTATCAGAGCCGGGAGAGAGGGGAGAGTGATGGAGGTTTTGGCGGCAGTGGGGGGTGAGGAGGAGATGGTGAGACCAGCTCAGAGGAGGAGGATAGATATACTCCCACCTCCAGTACCGAGGACAAGTCGAGTGGGAGGGGTTCCTCCAGCACAGGGACCACTACGGGTTCGAGTGTCAGGTCATGTGGAGGATGCACAGATCCAGACCCTGTAGATTACCGTTCAGCAGTTACAGGCACAGATTTTGACCTATCAGCGATAGATCTCGCAGTTGACCGCTGAGAGAGATACTGAGATAGAGCGGCGAGGACGAGCGGAGGAGGCCTTGGCGAGTGTAGAGAGAGCAGCGGGGGGTGGTCCATTGAGAGACACCCTGAGAGAGCTGACACAGAGAGTACAGGAGGTTGAGTATTACAGGCGGCATTATGAGGCGGCAGTACCTCGAGATCGACGAGTGGAGAGCTTTGCACAGTCGAGATCGAGTCGATCTCGAACTGTTGGTACCCGATCTGAGAGCCGAGGAGTGACGGGGCCGGCGAGACAGGACCCTCCTGGAGATCCAGGGGCGAGTGTATCGAGAGCGAGACAGGACCCTCCTGGAGATCCAGGGGCGGGTGCATCTATAGCTAGACCATCTCCGTCAGGAGATAGTCATACTTGAGAGACATGGTCTCTGTTGTATTTTTGAGCATTGTACTCTTTGTACTGGACATAGTTTTGAAATATTTGGTACATTTTGGATCATTTTTGAGATATATGGATGGCACCATTTTTGATCATGTGATGTGTAGATGGATGCATGTTTATGTGTGCTAGTGCTTTGTCATATGATGATGTAATGTTTACATAGATGATGTAATGTATGAATCAGGATGTATGCTTTGATATGCTGTGAGATGTATCTTGAAAATGAGATGTATGATTTAATATGCGACTAATTGTAATATGATATGATGTAAAAAAAATGATGTAATAATGATGCAAAATGATATGTAATGAATGAGATAAGAATAATATGTAACTAATTGTAAAATGATATGCCACTAATTGTAAAATGATATGCCACTAATTGTCTTTGGAGCATCTCTCATTCTGTATTTGCCATCCGATATAACCATTTATTTGCTTTCTTTGTAAATATCATCATGGAGCTTTTATTGATTTTTGGATATGTTGAAAATTTATACAAGCATAATGGTATAATTGAACCATAATGACCTGAGAAAAATTTACATGATATTTGATTTTGCAAGATAGCACAAGCGTCAAGGTATAATTGAACCAGGACGACCTGAGTGCGTATTGCGTAAATAGACAAGATTTGATCATTTGTATGCGTGAAGTGGAATCAAGCCTTCAGTGATATTCGATGGATCACGTCGCGAGGCATGTATTCACACAGTACAAGTGATTGCCTCCCAGACAGAAGACTAAGAAAATATTGGAAGTTCCTCATGATCTCTAGCTTTGAAGCTTTTTATGAGATAAGGAGAAGATTCCAATAATTTAAAAAGTTCAAAATGCAAAATAATCAAGACATTGATGCTATAATGCAACATTTAGTACTTCAGAAAATCATCCATCCTTGAGATTCTTGTGTATTGTTTGTGTTTTGGTTGTTGTGATGAAGCGTAGTTGTGCTTGTTGGATGTCATGCTGTCGAGTTTTGCATCTAGTCTTGATGTCTTTGAATGTTTGCAAGATTGATACGATTTACATGCCCCTAGCTGAGTGTACCTCTTGATTGTGAATATATATAGTGATTCCAAGTCATGGTGGTATGCGATAAGAGAATAGATACAGATGGATAACCCAGGATAGAGACTACGCTAAGTATGTCCTGAATGGAGATATGTTAAGTGTCGGGCGATGGCCAATAGTGTTTTGATGGATAAAATGGCATGGATATAGATAAAGGAGCCGTTCTTTCACAAGGGCGCCTGTTTACCAGGTTTTCACCATTTGTTTTTATTGTACTTTGTATTTTTGCTTTTTCTGGATTTTTTTTATTTTATTTTTATTTTTTCGTGCACTAGGCTACCTTAAGTATAGTACTTCTTCAGATGAATGCTGTTAATTGGATCATCGAGCACATCTCCTTCAGAATTTGTTAATTGATAGGCACCTGATCCATAGACTGATATGATGACATAGGGACCCAACCAGTTAGGTTCAAATTTCCCTTTCTTTTCTCGATCTTGTTGATTTCTTGGATTTTCTTTGAGGACTGGATCACCAACCTTGAAGTTGCGAGGAATGACCTTGTGATTGTAACTCCTGCACATGCGCTGCTGATATGCTTTGAGATGAGTATAAGCATGTTGGCATCTTTCATCTAATAGTTCCAGTTCTTGCAGTCGGTTAACTCGATACTCTTCATCAGGGATTAAACCTTTCAAAGAGACTCTAAGAGATGGAATTTCTACCTCTAAGGGTAAAATAGTCTCTGATCCATATACCAATGAATATGGTGTTGCTCCTGTAGGTGTGCGAATGTTGGTCCTGTATGCCTAAAGTGCTGGATTGAGTTGTACATGCCAATCTTTATCTGCATCATTCACTGTTTTCTTGAGGATTTTTAGGATTGTTTTGTTAGATGCTTCTGCTTGACCATTTCCCTGTGGGTAGTATGGTGTAGAAAACCGATGTTGGATTTTGAATTTTTCACATAGTTCCTGTACATCTTGGTTTTTGAAAGGTCGTCCATTATCTGTGACAATTGAACTTGGAATACCATATCTGCAGATTAGATAATTTAGGATAAAAGAGGCAATTTGTTTCCCGGTCACTGTGGTCATGGGAACTGCTTTGATCCATTTTGTAAAGTATTATGTTGCTGTTATAATGAACTTGTGTCCATTTGAAGAGGACGGATGAATTTTGCCAACTAGGTCCAGTCCCCACTGACAAAAGGGCTGCAGTTCCTATGCTGGTGCATGTATCAGATTACCATGGATTTGGCATTTAGGACATTTCTTGGCAAAGTGATATGAATCTTTCTCCATTGTAGGCCAGTAGTATCCCATCCTTAGAAGCTTTTTAGCAAGAGTAGTGCCACTTGAATGTGTGCCACAAATACCTTCATGAAGCTCGTGTAAAGCCAAATCAGAATCATTACGATCAAGACAATGAAGAAGAGTACCATCGAGACCTCGACGATATAGAGTATTAGCGGTAAGGGTGTAACGGGCAGCTTGTCGGATAAAGTTACATTTGGTTACGGGATTGGTCAATGGGTAAGATATTATGCTTGAGGTAGTCGTATATCGATCCATATAGCGGAGAATTGGAACCAGTCAAGGCATAGATAACATGGGATTCGGAGTGGTCATAGGCGGGGGAGAACAGTTGCTCTACCAGGAACTCATAACGAGTCTGTTGCTCAGGAATTTGTAGTAGCGAAGCAATTGTAGCCATTGCATCGGCTGCTTTGTTGTTCAACCTTGGTATTTGCTCGAAGGTGATGTGCACAAAATACTGTTTGAAGTCATCCACCATTCGTTTGTAAGGTAGTAGCTTGTCGTCCTTTGTCTGATAGTTGTTATTAATTTGATTAATGACCAGTTGTGAGTCTCCATAGACTTTTAACTCTGTGATTTTCCATTCTACGGCCATTTTGATGCCTATGACCAGTGCTTCATATTCAGCCACATTATTTGTGCATGGAAACATAAGTTTGTATGATTTTGGCATAGTGTGTCCTTCAGGAGTGATGAACAGAATGCCGGCACCTGAACCATGTTGAGTATAGGATCCGTCAAAGTATAGGGTCCATTGTTTAGTAGAAAGAGCGAGTACATCCCTATCTGGAAATTCAACCTCCATGGTTTGTTTGCCTGGTAGCGGTGCTTCGGCCAACTGATCTGCAATTGCTTGTCCTTTGATAGCTCGTCTTTCTGTGTATTGGATGTCGAATTCACTGAGAATCATGACCCATTTAGCCAATCGACCTGTAAGAGCAGCTTTGCTGAGTAGATATTTGAGAGGATCAATTTTTGCCACTAGCTTTATGGTGTGTGCTAGCATGTAATGTCAAAATTTCTGAGATGCAAAGACTACTGTTAGGCAAGCTTTTTCAATGAATGTATAGTTGAGCTCATAGCCATTCAATGTTCTACTGATGTAGTATATGGCGCGTTCCTTTCCCTGTTGATCTTCTTGTGCCAATAGTGCCCCCAGTGAAATATCTATTGTTGAGATATATAGTATAAGAGGCTTTCCGGCAACTGGTGGTATTAGAACTGGTGGATTCATCAAGTACTGTTTGATTTGATAAAAAGATTTTGCACACTTAGTCTCCCATCTGAACGGTACATTTTTGTGTAGCAAGTGGTTAAATGGTAGACTTTTATCTGCTAATTGAGCGATGAATCGTCTGATTGATTGAAGTCGTCCTTACAGAGATCTAAGTTGGCTGATATTCTTTGGTGGTGGCATGTCCATGATGGCTTGTACCTTTGCTGGATCAACTTCAATACCTTTAGCTAATACTATGTAGCCTAGTAACTTGCCTGATGTAACCCCGAAGACACACTTCTTAGGGTTGAGTCGGACTTGGAATTTTTGCAATCGATCAAAGATCTTTGTTAGGATGTCGAGATGTTCAGCTCTGGTGAAGGATTTTGCTAGTAAATCATCCACATAGTCTTCCATAAATGTGTGCATCATATCATGGAATATGGTTGTCATTGCTCTTTGATAAGTGGCTCCCGCATTTTTTAAGCCAAAAGGCATGACATTTCAACAGTACGTCCCCCAAGGACAGGTGAATGTTGTTTTATCTTGATCTTCAGGAGCTATCTTGATTTGGTTATAGCCTGAGAAACCATCCATTAGTGAGAGCATTGCATGGCCTGCTGTGAGATCTACAATTATGTCGATACTTGGCAGAGGAAAGTCATCTTTGGGACAAGCTTTGTTGACGTCTCTGAAGTCAGTGCATATTCTGATACTACCATCCGGTTTTGATACTGGAACGATATTGGATATCCACTCTGCATAGTCAATGGGTTGGATGAATCCGACGTCTAATAATTTTTTTAGTTCAGTTTTGACCATGAGTGCCACCTGTGGATTCATCTTTCGTAGCTTTTGCTTGACTGGCTTAACTCTGGTAGAGATGGACAAATGATGCATGATTAAGTGTGGATCTACTCCAGGCATATCAGCATATGACCAAGCAAAGTTGATTTGTTGTTCTTTAAAGAAGATGATGAATGTCGATCTTTCTACCTCTGTCAGAGATTCTACAAGATGTATATTTCTGGCTGCTTCTGTGGTACCAATGTTGATTGATTGAGTAGGCTCAATCAATATGGGCGATCGCTCATGAAAGTGCTCAGGAAGGGTGTCAAGTCTCCCATTGTTAGGTGCCTTAAAAAGGTTTTCACCCTCCGATGCGTCCTTTATTTTTACTTTTTTGTGATCTAGAGCTGCCATTGACTGGTTTTCAGCATTAGATTCGTTATTTGATGCATTTTTGCGACTGAGAGACTTGGCACTTCCTGATTGACAGATATCATTATTTCGTTCACTGGTAGAGCCTGTTTCCGGATTTACGGTACATAGGTAATGGACAATAGATGCATCATCTAGGAAAACAGGTATATCACTTGTTTCAGGTTCGTCCCAATCGATGAGGTCCGGAAAGACAAGTGGTAAGGAATCGTTGGGTGGATCAAGTTCGGCTACCGTAAGTGTTAGGATAGAATTTGCATCGTGTTGGGTTTTTGGTTTAAAGAAATTTAGGATTGCGTCGAGGTCCTCGATGGTATCGTCTTCCACATAGATTTGTTCATAATGTTTCTGTTCACTTTCTGGAGCGTCATAGATATGTTGTGGTCCAAATTCAAGAGGTCTATCCTCTGCGTTATGTTCTTCCGGAGAAAGGGATATAGAATCAGTATCATCCAGGATATCAGTAGTAGCATCGGAGCAGGTACCCCATTCATATTCATTGGAATCTATTTCATAGGCATCATCCCAGATTCTATTTGTGTTGTAAACAGGTGTGTTGTACGGTGAAAACAAATCTTTGATGATAGATACTATTTTGATATTTTGTGGTGATTCTGTATCAGATCCATCTTCTACTTGCTGGATTTGTTCATAGACTGTGCTTCTTCGAGGAGGAATAACGGTATTTGAAGATGTCCTGATTTGTTCTTGAGATATTGGTGTTTGAAGATGAGCTACTACTGCAGATAGGGCCTTCTTATGACTTAGAAGTTTTTCCTGATGTAACTTCTGATCTTGACGTTCCCGTGCCTTGCGGATTGTTTCTGCTGATTCAAAAAGTGCTTCCTGCCAGGATTCTTCTTTGTACTTCTTCTTTTCCTTCCATTGAGGTTTGATAGGTAGGTGAGGCGGCCGCTTTAATAGGAACGTGAGTTTAGAACCCAATCCTGCTTTGTTTCTGCTAGGTTGTGAAGGAAGATTGATAGGTTCGGTAACTCCCTCTTTGCGTTTGCCAATGGGTCCTTTACCGTCATATCCCATTTGCTTCATGATTAAGTAGCCTTTTCCATACATGTGTGTTGGTAGAACAATGTCCAGAGCAGCTGCTCTATGATTTTCTTCTTCATCTTTGTATAACCAGCTAAGAATATCTTTGTCTTCTGATTCATGTGCTAGAGTACCCAATTGGATGAAAGTACCATCAAATTTAGTGATGGGCTGAGTAGCCAGTTGTGTTGATGTAGTAGGCAAACCATGCGATCTAGGTGAGGTGGGCAATTTTGCCAAACATAAAGGCTCCAAAGAGTATTCTCCCATGCCTTGGTCTTTGATTTGCATTTTTTGCTTGAAGTCTCCCCATAAGGAGTTGGATTTTGCTGTATATGGATCTGATGTTGAAGATTGCTGCTTTTCTCTATTATGAGGAACCAAACTGTCCTGGGCTGCCCCCATTGCATTGCAATGTTGAAATGGATTATGATCAGCAGATATGGAGATTTCTTGTCCATCATAAGGAAACTTGACACACTGGTGATATGTAGAAGGGACTGCTTGCATTTCATGTATCTAGGGTCGTCCTAACAAAATATTGTAGGTTAGATCAATATCTAAGACTTGACAAATAGTATCTTTTTGTATTGGGCCTACTTGAATAGGTAATATGACTGTGCCTTTAGAGGACCTTTCCTCATCATCACATGCTTTTATGGTAATCTTTTTGCAAGGATCAATAGATTCTTTTGAGAAGCCTAATGCACGGATAAGCTTTAAAGTACAGATATTAAGGTCGGCTCATCCATCTATTAGGACTCTCTTGACTCGGTGTTTGCAAATAATGACTTCAATATGGAGAGGGGTATTATGCGGATGACTCAATGAGGTATTATCATGCTCTGAGAAGGTGAGGTTATGAGATTCTGTCATATGGGCGACCATGGCTTGAAATTTGTCTGTATCCAGATTTTGAGGTACATTTGTTTCCAATAATGCTTGCTCCAATATGTCTTTGTGCTTGGGTGATAGTTTTAATAATTCCAGGATAGATATCTGAGCTGGAGTCTTGCGTAGTTGGTTAACCAAGTCATATTGGATTTTAGGTGTGGTAGTTGCAGGTGCAGTATGTCCCTTCAAGACATATTTCTGAGTGCGGGTTGTTACATTGACAGATTCATGATCACGCTGATCTCGGATGGTGATGACATTTACTTGATGATCTTCAGCTGATATATGATTGATAGTGTTATCGTAAATGTGATTAATACGAGCTCCGCGTGTATCATTTGAAGTTGATGCTCCATCTTTGTTGTAATTTGGGAGAGGATTTTTGAAGGCTTCGTGATCATTATTTGTTTTGAGACCATCTACCGTTAAGTCACCTCGATCAATCATGTCCTGGATTATGTGTTTCAATCTCATGCACTCGTTTGTTCTATGACCCTTGTTGCGATGGAAATCACAATAGTGTGAATCATTCCACCAAGGTGGTTTGACTAGGGGTTCATAATTGTTGAGTGGTGGTAAAGAAAGAACCTTGTTTGCCAAAAGTTCTCTAAATGCGGATTCTAGTGATTGTCCCAGTGGTGTGAAGATACGCTTTTGGAAATTGTTTGTATTGTTGCGTGGATTGTTGTTAGGTCCTGGATTCATGTTTTTGCCTCGATTATCGTTGGTGTTGTTGGTGTTGATTTGTCCTTGATCAATGTTTTGCGTATACGTATTAGCACCGGGAGTAGCATTTTTAGCATTTTTCGTGTTCTGAGGATTTCCAGATAATGCAAGCACTGGTTGTTTCGATTTAGGATCATGTGGTTCATTGTTGCTTTCGTTTTTGTTTCGAGTCCAAAATCTAGATTTGTCAAAGTTGGTGTTGCTTTGGTTATTGTAGTTTGATGAATTTGTTCCTTCCTTGTAGAATTTGAGTGTTCCCTTTTTGACACAAGTTTCCTCTACTTGAATGCCATTTTCAATCAATTTGGCAAAGGATGGTATGCATTGAAGTTTGAGTCTGTAACTCATCTCGCCATTTAAGTTATCAATGAAGATTTCCATTTTCTCCTTTTCAGGAATATCGCGAGGATATCTGGATACCATGCGTCACCAACGCTGAAGGAACAACATGAATGTTTCATTGTTCTTTTGTTTGGTGTTGCAAACATCTAGCATGGTTATGGCATGTTGGATGTTGTAAGAATAGGGGGTGATGAATTTGTTAACCAATTTGTCAAATGATCTGACAGGTGGTGTAATCTTGGATAACCATTCCATTGTTTGTCCTCCCAGGCTTCTTGGGAACAACCTCATTAGATAAGTGTCATCGTGAGCAAATTCAAGACTCATGGTGCAAAATTCTCGAACATGATCCCGAGGATCACCTTTCCCATCATATTTATCAAATTCGGGAACGTCTGAGTTTGGAGGAAAAGGCACCATGTTCAAGTTTTTGTCAAATGGATAAGGACAGATTTCGTTTAAAGAGTACCGCACTGTTGTTCCTTGTTGCATATCCTGTATTTGCCTTTGTAACATTTGCATTTGTTGAGTAAGAGCAATCAAGGGTGCATTGTCTTGCTAAGGAAAAAGTTATTGCCTTGTATTGGTTCTCAGCTGAAAAGGAGTGGTAAATGGTATATGTTGCTCTGGTGTTTCTAGTTCAGGTATACGCATTTCTGGTATGTGTTGTTCTGGAATGTGTTGTTCAAAGTTATGTTGTTCAGGTATGTGAGTTTCTTCTTCTCGGTTTTGTTCTTGAGATGCATATTGTCGGGATTCGGTTTGAAAAAGATTTGGGTCGAAATCTTCCGGAAGTTTAACGCCCTTGCTTGTGAGCATCAACAAATATTTTTCCTTGTCATTTTCCATGAGCTTTTCGACAAGTTTTTGGAAGGCGGGATTTACTTGACATTCTCTAAGAAGGGTTTCGGTAATTTCAGGTTCTTCTACGGGTGGAACTTCAAAAGGATTTGATAATCTTTGATTCATACTTGATTCTGCGTGTGCCTCGCTTTGTTTATCTCGTTGAGAGCGAGTGACAGGCATTTTAATAGAAGCTTTCAGTGATGAAAGGTACAAAAGCCTCCTCAATGTGTTGCGTGGGCGTTGGTGGTTCTGGTCAAGATGTGTTATATGTGATGCACTCGTTGGGCAAGAATGTTGGATTGATTTTCCCACCTCGGTTTATCTTTTGATTAAAAGCCGACTTTTGACAGTATGCTCTTGTTTTCAGGGGTTCTTTGTCAAATTCGCTAGATTTGTTTTGGATATAACGTTTGACGTGATGAAGAAATACCCGATGAGATTTGAAGAGTTGACGATTGATGTATAAAAACTTATTTCGCTTGGAAAAGCTAGGTTGTTGTTTCTTCAACGTGATGTTACGATAAAGGTTCTTTCTTCTCAGAATAAGGGGATTAGTCATGCAAGAGTGATCAATGATTTCCTTTGATTGGTTTGGATTCAGTTGATTCTTGTTTTGGAAATTTCAAATCTTACTTTATCAGAATGAAGGCTACCCCTTCACGATAAAGCGTGTCAAATGATATGGATAAAAGCTTCCCGATCTGGAAACTAGATTTGACGATTTGAGAATTTTTAGACAAGTGTTTGTGAGATAAAAAAATTCGTAAGATGTTAAAGGATTTGATTGAGACTGATGATGAAAATTTTCCGGATTATGATAGGAGAGACGTCCTCTATTGTGCGATTCGTTTCAGATTCTGACAACTTTGTTTGACACAAATTTAACTTGAGAAAAGTTTTCAATGGTTTGTTTTTGTCACTCTGGTTTGAAAAAAAAAGATGAATTTTTGATGAAAAAGTCTTTTAAAATGTTTTTGAAATTTTCAAAAATTCTCAGTTTCAACTTTCTGTTTTTCGGCTTTTGATCACGCGCTAGAACAGAGATTAGATGCGCTACCTAATTGCTTTGATGCGCTAAAGGAAAGACCACACGTGCCAATCTGCCCCAAGATACGCGCTAAAATTTAGATTTTGGAAAATTTTTGTTTTGACTGTGAAAAATATACGCACTAGACTGGGCTTCAAATGCGCTACCTGTTGGAGAATATGCGCTATAATATGATTTCTACGCGCTAAGTTGTTTCTTTCACGTGCTAAAGTTAGGTCTGTTGAAAGTTGCTGTTGAATTTTTTGAAAAAGTTACGCGCTACACCGGGCCTGACACGCGCTAGTTTTTTGAGTAGATGCGCTAATGTATGTATGATAAGCGCTAGGATGTGGTGGTCACGCGCTAAAATAGGACTGTTGAAAATTGTTGTTTGCAAATTTTTGAAAAATTACGCGCTACACTGGGTTTGCTACGCGCTAACTGTTTTGTTTTATGCGGTAATCTTTGATTCCCAAGCGCTCAGAAGTCGCTGAGACGCGCTAGACTGTGTTGTGCATGCGCTAAAGGATTGTAGACTGGTTTACCTCAGGATTGAAACGCTACTGTTTTAACTGCATGCGCTAATTTGATGTTTGGATGCGCTAATAGATGTGTTCCAAGCGCTAAGATGTTGCTCTGATGCGCTAGACTGCCCTGATTTTTCCATTTAGGAGATTGTTTTGTGGATTTTGAATTTTGTTGAGAAATTTTCAAGTGTGATGGATGATTTTCTGAAATAACAAATGTAAGCACGGCACACAAAGTATAATCATTTTGCTTAATCTAACAGAAAGTGTATATTCTTGCGAGGATGTGTTCAAATCTCCAATGTTTTAACAAGTTTGGATACAAGTAAGACACTTCAGAAAGACTCTTTATTCAAGGGTCATCAATAACATCATAGCCCACTAGTCTCGATACTCCGTCAGCTCAAACAGCTGTGTCACCCCCTAGGGGGCGCCCGTTTTTTTGCCTTTTGCCAGAAGTTAACCCAAAGTGAATTGCTTCACAATTGAGTAGTTATCTTGGGAGATATATGGTGAGTAATCTTGGGGGCGGATTCTTCCCCACCCTTGCACTATGATGTTACAATGTTTGGTTACTGACTCGGCTCAAAGTTTCTAATTCTATGGTTCGTAATCAGGCTTCCCGTTCGGCTGTCAGTGATAAACTCCCTCAGGAGGCTTCCCAACCTTTAGAACAAAGGCTTTACGTATCTCGAGGATACTGGGGGAAGGCTAATCACTGCGCGCAACCGTTGAAAAGGACTTTCATCATTTTCCACATTTGATTATAGTGGGTTGGAATTCTTGGCGTCAAAGTCATTCCCCACTTAGGTCGTTCCCTTCACACCGGCCATAAACGACTTTAAGAGTTGATTGCAACTTCTCGGGAAGGCAGGCCTGCTAAAGGATGTATATACTTTGAAATAACTGAAAGCAGTAAGAGTGGTCTGGATTTTTGATCACCCAGTTAAGGGGAGAGCATATTCCTACCACTTTCGAGACAGAGCAATCAATTGTTCTTTTTAAACCTCCAATTCAGTGATTTGCTAACCTATGTAGAGATGTTGCTCCACAAAAACATGATGTTCTTTTTAATCTTAAAGAAAGATTTGCTGATCTAGAAAAATGGAAATGGTCAACAAAGCAAATTTTTCATTTTGGAGGTCAACAAAAGAAATCGTTTTTTTTTTGTTGTTTGTAAAAATAAAATTCCTCGCTCTACCTGCAAGAAACCGTTAGAACCCTGCAAACAAACAAAAAGATAAAATGTCAGGTGATTCTGGAGGACTTCTACAAGTCTAAAATTTTAATTTGGTTACAATAATTTTTTTCTTTTTGTTTTTTTGTTTTTGATGCGCTACAGAACAAACTGTACGCGCTCTAATATATGTGCGAAGTGCTAAACTTTATGGTAGAAGCGCTACTCTGTTCTCTGGATGCGCTGATCTGGGTGTTGGAAGCGCTATTCTGTGTTTGTCTTTTTTTTCTGCGAATAGTTCTGCAAGGAAATTTTAAATCTGATGCACTAATGTTTGAGTTCAAAGCATTGGATTATGTATTATAAGCGCTAAAATGGAGTTTGGATGCGTTAATCTGTCAGCTCGATGCGCTACTCTGTGTTTTGCCCGCGTCGAGACCTACAGGAAAATTTTGTGAAACAAACTCATGCACTAAGAGAAGGACTTTACGCGCTAAAACAGAGAGCCCACGCGCTAAACAGTAGGCTAGAAGCGCTAGACTATTAGGCGGATGCGCTACTGTATGTTTTCGACGCGCTGATTCCTGTTTCCCGCAGACCTGCAAAAGTGATCAATTTGAAAAAACGATTTGTTATTTGGGGTAAAGCCCCACGGTGGGCGCCAGAAATGTATGCGGGAAAAGTGAGCGAATAAAACTAAATATATGAAAATATTGTTAATACTAGTCCACACACACACAGGACTTCTTGATGCAAGCTATGGAGTAACGTAGTGTTACTCAGCTTCCCAAGGAGGGTCCCATGGTTCTCTATCTCACAATGTCCCTCAAACCAACGTTTTTGCTCTCAGATCACTGAGCAAAATGGTTTAGGGATGGCAAATATGAGAACGAGAGATGCTTTTGATTGATTTAGTATGAAATAGATATGAAGCTATGTATGATGCTAAAAATGCAATAAACTAGATGATAAGATGACGAGGTTAGTATGAATACTATCCTATCATACTATATTTAGTCTATGATTGAACTAAAATGATAAAGAAAGTAATCTAAGCATGCATATTTGATCTAAAAGAGGCTAAATGAAGAGCATAAAGATGATGAAAAAGCTTGTAAGTATTTGAGCATAAGTATAATGCTTCAAATTTGAAAGATGATTGTTAAGAATGGAGAAATGAGGGCTCTATTTATAGCACAAACAGGGCAATGGATGGTCAGGATTGAAAGGTTTAATCAAGGGCCAGGTTTGAAAGTTGGGGATCCATGTGCACAATTGGCACCAATGAAATGGTGACAAGTGTCAACATAGGATTGGGTTGAGAGAAGAGGTTGGAGGCATTAAAGGCCTGAGAAGACCTCATGGTTATCTAAAGGCTAAGGGTCAAGTCTAAGTTAGGCTTACCCACTGGATTAAGAGTTAATCCAAGGATAAACCTTTGTGCAAATGATTAAGAGATAATCATGGTCAAAGCATTAATGGCCTGATGAGACCCTTGGGTTGGATAGAGGTTGAGTCAAAACAAATGTTTTAACCATGTGGGAGGGTTTGAATTAACCATTAATGGTTATTGGAGACTTTGGGGATTAAGTGGTTGAAGGTTGGAAGCCTTCAATGGTTTTCAAAGACTTTAAGGGTTTTGGTGGTTGAAGGTTGAATACCTTTAATGGTTATCAAAGACTTTAAGGGTCTTGAGAAGTGACTTCCCTTTGCTTAGGGATGTGACAAAATTTAGAGGAGGGTTAGGTTAATTAGAAGCGATTAGAAGATTCTAGAAGGGATTAGAAATGGGTTTGGGATTTTGCAAGTGGATGAAGGGATAATAGGATTTAATTGAAATAAAGTAATTTAATTCAATTTGGTTGAAGTTTGGGAAATTAAATAAATTAGATTTATTCAATTTGGGATAACTATTTAATTAAATTTGAATTTAATTAAAAGTGGATAGGGGATTTAATTAAATAAAATGATTTATTCATTAAATGGGTATAGTGAATTTAATTTAAATAAATTGAGTAACTTATTTAATTAAATAGAGGAATGTGGATAATTTAATTAAATTGGATTTAATTAAATAGAGAAATGAACATAAAATATTCATTTAGGAATATGGTCATTTTTATACATCTACAACGGGCATTGAGGCAAAACTTGAGGGGGGAGAGTTCGGGAGGTATGTCTTAGAGGAAGGGCTAAATGGCCGTAGGGATATTGGCATCGATGAGAGGGGTGTTGGGGAAGGGGAGAATGACTAGGGCTTGCATCTAGGTGAAAAATGGATTCCAAATGATGTTAGAGATGTGGAGGAGGTCGTTGCTAGTCAAGCTCATGTATTATGTGGACCAGGACGTCCTGTGGTCGCTAGAGCTTTGGTGGTGTGTAAGATGCGTGAGGAGGTCAAGATAGAGTTTGATGAAGACTAGTGATGGCTTCTATTTCCAGGCTTTCCTCTTTGTTGATTTCCTTTTATGTGTCTATGTTAAAGTATTGATGGGGTCTAAGCCAAATTTTGTAATAGAACCTTTTTTGATGCATATTGTTTCATAGGTAAAAATGTTTATGCCCAAATTTTGTTACTATACAGGCATTGTCAAAATATAGGTAGTTAAGGAATGTATAGGAGTCAGTGGTAAATGGTATGTAAACACACAAATAGGTGATAGTAGGTGGATGATATATGAAAGGTCAATGGGGGAAGTAGCAAGATATCCCCTCTAGATACTTGTAAAAAACTTTTTTATTAATACAAGGGTGTTGCCCCTTAGCAACGTTTTAACTGATAAAAAAAAATTGATTTATCAAATAATTATTTTTTAATTAAAAATAATAATATAAATATACAACCTTGAATTAATGACATCTTTGTAACAAGGTAACTTTCTTTTATCTATATAAATTCTTTGCATCTTACCAAAAAAAAAAACTTTGAATATTTTATTTTCAATCTTAACTTTATATTGAAAATATCACGAAAAGATCATTTCACGATGACTGTCTCAAAATTTGAATATTTGTCACTTTCTAAGATCATTTCATGATGAATAATTATTGAGGTTGCCGTATTTGTGAAGCAATTCATGTTGTTTTCACACTACCTAAATTATAAGGTTTCATTTTTTTTTAATCAAGAAGAATTAGCAAGTTACCCAAGCTTTTCTAATTATCATATTTGTCATCAACTAGGAATGGACCTCACATGTAATCATCACACATCGCAATTTACTTTTAGTCGACCCACAACCTAAACTATCTAAAACGACAATTAAGATCGAATGTTTGGGTAAGATTTATTATGTGTCTTTTGACTTACCCAAAGAAGTTTAATGTGTTTTCTTCTTCTTTACTTTCTTTTCTTTTTCATTTTTCTTCTTTACTTTATTTTTCATTTTTCTTATTTACTTTATTTTTCTTTTTTCTTCTTTACTTTATTTTTCTTTTTTCTTCTTTACTTTATTTTTCTTTTCCTTCTTTCTTTACATTTTACATTATATTCTAAACTTGTATTAATAGTTCAATTGGTTGAGCATAGTGGGTGAAGATGATAGTTTGTGGTTGAAAAATCATCCATCAAATATTCAAATCCCTTGACTTTAGAGGTCCTTAAAAAAGCCAAAATATATAGGGTTGGGCATGATTGGATTAGATAGAGCTCCTTAAGATAGGCACAAAGTCACAAGGTCTAGTCTTCCCACAACCCACATGATATCAAAGAGAGTGTGGGAGTGTCATGTCAACATCACTGATCATAGTAAAAGCTTATCCAACACGTTTCAATTTATAGGAGAGGCTATCTGATTTTGTAGTAAAAGAAAAAATTTAAAATATTCATTAACAATTTTTTCTATTGTATAATTTAAATAAATTAATTCTTGATTTATCAAATAATTATTTTTTAATTAAAAAGATTAATATAAATATCCAACCTTGAATTAATGACATCTTTGTAATATGATAACTTTCTTTTATCTATAATTTTTTCCATCTTTACTAAAAAAAATCTTTGAATATTTTTCTTTTCAATCTTAATTGTATATCAAATATCATGAAAATATTATTTCATGATGAATGTCTCAAAATTTTGATTATTTGTCACATTCTCTTTTCCAACCTCTTCTTCTTCTTAAACATATATGCTATATGTTTTACTTCAAATTTCAACTTGTGTTTTTTACTAAACATATGATAAATAAATGATTTATTTTTAATAAAAATATGGTATTATTATATGAAGATAAGGTTTATTGATCCATGTGTCAATGGGCCTACCCAGGTTAATCTAGATGTAAAGGAAAACAAAGTTGTTCAATAAAGCAAACCAGTTGAGGGATGGGTCAAAGTAAAGTTTGACGAAGCATCAAAGGGGAACCTAGGTTTGTCAAGGTCAAAATACGTAGCTCGAGATTGGGCTAGTAGTATTGTCACGATGAGAACCAAGAAGTTGATGGAAGGATCGAACAATGAGGTTAAAGCACTGGCTACATTCTTGGTTGTCAAAATGACAAAAAAAATATCCATTTCAAAATTGCACTTAGAGGGAGATTCTTTAATAATTATAAATGCAATAATAAAAGGGGAGGCTAAAATATGAAAATTGAACAAATATATAAAAAAGATAAGGAATTATTTATTTTCTTTTATAGATTTCAAAGTATCCCACATGTTGAGGGGTGGGAACACGGTGGTGGGCACCCTGTCCAAGTTGGTAATATCATTTAATGAGGGTCAAGCAAATGAGCTATGAGAATATTACCGAGATATCCAACTCAAGTTTTGAGATTGTTCATACATCGTCGCTCACACATATCATTATCACAAGTTAAAGGTTGTTAAAGTGAAATGCTTGAAGGGGGGTGTTATCAAGGCCAAGGATGACACTTCATTTTTACCACCTACTGAACTTTCAAGAAGAGAGCCAAGAGAGAGGGACAAGTGGTGCAGCATAACAGAGAATGGAGGCCAACTTTACATTGATTACACCAAAGCAATAGTTGGATTTCCTTGTTAAAATTTTGAAGAAGAGGATAAGAGTGTCCTTAAAATTGAAGACCCCATGTTCTTGCAAATTATTGACATTCTACTCAAAGAGGAATTCATGAAAGCTAAGTAACGATACTGGACCAATATTGATATTGCATCCACGTTTATGTCTTGGGAATTGGAGTTGGGGAACAAGGATGATGTGCATTAGGTTATGCAAGAGTGTGTGTGGGATGAATGCCTTCTTGACAATGACAGAACTAGCTAGGGATTCATTGCCCATGATGGTGATTGGATTCAATTCGGAGGGGTTGAATAATCATTGCGACCTTTCATCTTATGGAGTGCATCAAGCAATAAGGATGAATGACATGCAAAGGTTGAGATTGGTTGGATGCATTGAAGGCTTACATGCATGAGAGGGAGTTGAAGTGGAGTGGCGTTAGTGCACCACAGGCGAAGACAAGAAAAAAAAGGCCTAAAATTCAGTCTGAAGGACTACTAGGTGAGTGACCCTCTTAAACCAAAGAAGAAAAAATTAAAAATAGTTAAAGTTGTAAGATTCTGTGTGAATTTTATTTTTGAATCAGGAATGCATATCCTTTGTAATTTTTTGTATAATCTATAGTTGAAATCAATTGAAGCAGGTGTATAGGGTTTAGTTTTTAATCAAGGATTTGAATTTTGTAAAGTGCCTCTGTGGGTTGTTTGTCCAGATACTCTATAAATGTACCTTTCATATTTTATATTAATAATAAAATATATCAATTTTCTTCATATTTTTAATGATGTGATTTTACTCCAAAATTCATAACATTGTAGAATTATAGGCATTTTTATTAGTTCTTACCGAGACAAGATACTATTGCATCCATTCAATTTTTATTTTAAATTAGTTTAACCAAACATTTTAGAGAACTAAATTTTTTGGACAAAAATTCTACAATGTATCTTTAATTTTTATTTTGAATTATTTAAAAATGTTTTTTTTTAAATTTCTACTAGTCACAACAAGTAGAAAAATCATTTTTTTCTAAAGAAAAACACAACTTTATACAACAACTCCAGAATGGCATTGAAGGAGCAAGTACATATTATAGTGAATTCGTTGCAGTCATTGCCAAGTGATCACAGATACGTAGCGTACAAATCTAGGAATTGCTTATTTGTTTTTTCTCATTGTCACGATTGTTTTCACTTATTTTTGGTAGCCTACTTTCATTGATACAAACACTTCTTTTTTTTTAATAAAAGGGGTTAAAACTTTATTAAAACTCAGGAAAGACGATTACAAAAGAAACACAGTGCGCAAGACTCAACCAGATAAAGAACCACATTACCCAACATCATAACCATCAATATCCTCCACCAAGATCCTCTCTATATCCTGGCGACAATCAAGAGAAAGATTCCCCCGACCCTCAACCTTCCAATCCCCACCATGCTCTGAAGCCCACTCGGCCAACCAATTGTGCAACCCTATTCCACTCACGTGGAATATGAATGAAAGACACTTGCTCCATCCTATAACTAACCTGCAAAGTCTGTTGAACCACCAAGGCAAGCTACCAGTTGATGTCAGTCACTTTCTTCTCATTTAGCATATTGGCAATAACCTGTGAATCTGATTCACATATCACCTTACGCCATCCCAAAGCATAGGCCCTTTCAAGGGCATAAAGGATAGCTAGCCCCTCCATAAAATTGTTCGCATGTTGCCCTTTATGAATAGAAAAGAAGAAAACAGTCTTACCCACCCAATCTCTACCAACTCCACCAATCCCAGTTGGTCCAGGATTTCCCCTCGAAGAGTCGTCAGTATTGATCTTCAAGAAATTCTCAGGGGGAGGCAGCCATCTACCCTCCCTATGAACCTTCTTCTTCACACATCTACCCCTTCTGACACAAGAAGAGGTAAAAGATAATCCCTAAAAACCCAGTCTATCCATAATATCAGCATCCCCTCTATCCAAATGGAGCATCACCTCACACTTTGCTTCCACTATCTCTTGGATCATACCCACAACTCGATGCCAAACTTGTGGGATCAGAAGCTTTACTCCCCTGAAGATTTTGTGATTCCTCGCCAACCAGATCTGCCACAAAATGAAAGTAGGCCCAAGACACCACACAATCTGAAGAAAAGGAGTCAAGGTCGAAGGCTTACCCAAACTGTTCCAAAATTCCACCAAGGAAGAAGCATGAACACAAGGGTGTTTCCAAACACCCCACCAAGAATGCCAGAGTTGAAGGGGAAAAGGGCACCTAAAAAATAAATGAGAAGAATCTTCTTCTCTAGTACCACATAACACACACATAGAGGGCCCTTGAATTCTAGGCTTACGAATGTTATCCCAAGTAAGACATTTGTTCAATGCCAAAGTCCAAACACAGAAATTGCATTTTGGCCAAGAAAATTTATTCCAAACATATTTCCACCATTGAACCTCCACCCCATTTAGCCTTTGAGACATCAACTTTTGATATCCGCTAGCAACAGTGAAGGTACCATTAGGATTCAGAATCCAAGCCAATCTATCCTTCCCCTCGAGGGAGTTGCAATACCTATGAGACAAAATGTTATACAACTCTCCACGTTATTCCTCCTTACCTACCGCAGGCCATTCACTGGGAGTCTTTCATCTTGCCACCTCAATCTGCTCATTCCGAGAAAAGGACTTGAAGTCACTCACTCTTGACCATCCAGCCTCCAAAAATTACTGGCATAAGTTTAACAAATTAGGATACTGGGAAATAATGGGAGGAGAGTCGTCCCATGAGTCTGCCCAAAAGAGAGCCTCCTCACCCTTTCTGCTGATCCAAAATAAACCTTCATTTATCAAAGCAACTCCTTTCTTGAGTGTATTCCATATCACCGAGCCCTTCCCATCAAGAGGATACCTTGGGATAAACTCTTTTGGGACTCCTAGAAGGTACTTATGGGCCAAAATATTGGCCCAAACTTGGTCCTGCTCCACACACCACCGCTAGTACAGCTTAGCTGCCAACGCCAACCCCGACAAAGTAGACTGCCTTAGACCAAGCCCCCCTAACTGCTTCGGACTAAAAATAGTCTCCCACATAACAAGGCTCCATTTTGAGGAAGTCAAATTGCCTACCCAAAGGAACTATCGAGCCAAAGCATCCAACTCCTTAACAAAGCCCATAGGGGCCACTTGGATCAAGCATCTGTAAATAGGAAGTGCCTGCACCACCAACTGAGTAACTGAACATGCCTAGCAAAAGATAACCACCTATGAGTCCACTGATTCACCTTTGAACGGAACTTGTCAATAATGTACTACCAAGACTCCCTATGAAGATTCCTTGGGGAGATAGGGATACCCAAGTATTTCAAGGGGAGAGAGCCAATCTGAAATCTCAAAATCTAAGCAATCCTCAACTAAATAGGCCCTAGCATATAAAAAAGAAGATAGAAGATTTATCCTCATTAATAAGTTGACTTGAAGCAACCATGTAAACTTCCATAATCTTACGCAAATTAGTGGCTTCCCTTATCGTAGCCAATCCCATTAAAGTAGTGTCATCCACAAACTGGAGGTGGGACTGCGGAGGAAAACCATCTCCACCCTTGTATAAGACCCCCCTCCACATTCAGCAAAAAGAATAAATAAATAAGGGGAGAGGGGGTCCCCTTTCCGCAGACCCCTAGAAGCACCAAATAGTTCAGTGGGCTCACCATTGATCAAGACTAAAAAGGAAGTAGAATTGACACAACTCATAACCTATTGGATCCAATCCTCAGCAAACCCAAAGGCACCAAGAACTTTTTGAAGAAAGGACCACCTCACTCAATCATATGTCTTTGCCATATCCAGTTTAATAAACATAGCCTTGCCCTTGGAAGTTGACATTGAGTGGATAGTCTTTGTAGAAATGACCACCCCATCCAAAATCTGTCGGCCCTCCACAAAACCACTCTGCTCCTCCAAAATAAGATACTTCAACCACTTTTTCAGTCTTTTAGCTAACAAATTGGAGATAACTTTATAAATAAGATTGCATAGGGCGATAGGGCGGAACTAACTTAACCGATCAACACCTTCACATTTAGGGATAAGCATAAGGAAAGTGGATTTCAGGGCACGAAGCATCTGCTTGTTCCTTTGGGACTCCTGAACCACCTCAAGTAAATCCAACTTGATAATATCCCATAATTCTTGGAAAAACTCAATGGGAAATCCATTCAGACCCAGGGCTTTCCCTTTCTTCAGTTGGAAAACAATACTCTCCAGCTCCTCAAGAGTAACATTGCCCATGAGATGTTCATTCATCTCTCGAGTGACCAAAGCGGGGATGCAAGCAAGGACCTGGGTTTCCTCCTTTGAACCCCCCCGCGGCTCCTCTCAAAAGAGAGAAGCAAAGTACTGAACAGTCTCTCTAGAGATATCAAAGAGGCCAATTGTTATCCCCTAGCATTCACAAGAATAGGGATAGAAGTGCCATGTCTCCTAGCTTTCATTGAATGAAAGAAAAAAGCAATATTTTTATCACCTTCTTGCAGCCACTCAATCCTCGCCCTCTATTTCCAATAAATTCCCTCCCTAATCTCACGTTCTTTCAGATTCCTAACTGCTTTAGATTCCTTTGTACTTAGGTCCTCTATCAAACCAAGCTCTCGTATCTCCCTAGTAATGGCATCCAACTCCGACTGGGCAACAGCCTTAGCATGGAAGATATTTCCAAAACACTGGCGATTCCACTGTTTAAGATGATACTTAACAAATTGCAGTTGTTTAGTGAATGTGTACATCATTGTGCCATTGGCAGGTCGTTTGTTCCTCCACCACAACGCCACAAAATCCAAAAGAGAGGGATCTCGTAGACACATAAGCTGAAATTTGAAGGAGGGGGATCAAGGGATCTGAGCAAAAGAACACTAGTATATTCGGGGCTAATTTATGATGGCCTATTGTCAAAATTCTGACCACTTTTCGTCAGACTACTGACAAATAAAGTCGTCGAAAACTCGTCGACTGACTTCCTGACGATGCCATTGAAGGTCGGCATTCCGACGACATCGTGAAGTCTTCTAACGGCGGCCATGATCACTTCTCTAGCCAAAAATGTCATCGAATGGACATCGGAATGCCAACGCACCCCCACTGCTATGCATCGATGACCGTCCGACAAGGAAGTGTCGTCAAACATACAACATCCTCGTCGGATGTTTCTTTAGTTGGCACCAGATGTCCGACGGATACCAGAAACTTTGCACCGACGAGAATGTTGTTGGTCTGACGGTTAGGCCGTTGGTGTAAAGTTTAGTTCTCGTCTGAATTCCGATGTTAATTTATTTTGTTAAAAAAAAAAAATTTGATTATTTTGTAGTGTGATTGGTTCTCCTTATCTAGACGTAAAGCACACCTCATTGATATGTACAACGAATGGTATTCTATCCCCATCAGCTACCAATAGGGGGCATGGGTTTCAAGCTAATATGAGGGGCACTGGTTTCAAGCTAATATGAGGCGCACCATGGTTGAGATGGTCCAACTCCTAAGAGGATTGTATGAACCACTGAGTACTAGTAAACCTATTAAAAATGGGATCAAAGGGAGCAGCTCTGGTGCTGATAGGGAATTAGCTAACCCAAATACAAGAGCCTTTAAAGCTAATTTTTTGGAAAAGGAAGGGACAACACAAATGGAAGAAGAGCAACCCAATCAGGGAGATGAAATGACTTTATCTACTTTATCTAAGTTAGTTGTTCTTGTTCTTCTTTTTTCTTTTCATAAGTTAGTTGTATGAGTCACATTTGGTTTGCAATGACTTTATCTACTTGAAACCTACTTTGGATGTTTTCCTTAAGCTTGTAGCCTTTGAATCCCTTGCATGCTTTCAACATTGCCCCCCATCAGGTTTCCATTTTAGGTTATCAACCAAATGGGAATGGTACAACTCTATCTTAGTAGAAAAATCCATTTGCCTTCAACATATTCTCCCCAAGTTTGGTATCTAGCTCAAATGACCATTTATCATATTCTATAAAAACTCTACTACCATAAAATTTCATAGCACCAGTCACATAGAGGTTCACATTCACTAGAATCAAGAGCTTATCCATAGACCAATTGTTCATATCCAACACCTCCTAAATTCCAAATAGATGTCAACACCTTCACAAAACACTTTACAATAAGTTTTTTCATATATGATATTTTCTAGAGATGTAAGAGGTTACTTCTTTAATGTATACTTACACCATGTTCAATGAATAGAGATTTATTCACCTTGTGTTTGGTGATAGAGAGACGTGTGGGGGCCCTGTGCATCCGATCAACAAGGTTGGAGATCATGTTGTAAAGGAATAATACAAGCACTATTGAGTGTCCTAGAAGGACAGACTGTGACAAATTGAAATTACTAGTGTCATTGCTGCAAAACATAGTCTTGTTGGAGGGTTTGGGAGGTTGGAAGTCCAAGAGACTAGTCCTAGTTCTTGTGTAGGTTCTGCAAGTCAGTTTCAAGGGGTTTTTTTTAAAGGCATAGATGTGTTGATTTGGCCTTTGGCCATCAACGTTGACAGTCCTAATTGCAAAGGACTAGTAACCATCAATGATGGTATGTGTGGCATTGTTGAGATCCACTAATTTGCACTTGTTATGGTGTGACAAGCCCAAGACTAGTTTACCATGATGTTTATATTGCCTTGTAATGTTGGATCAAGCCTTGAAAGGGTGATCAAAGTCTAGTAGCCAATAGGTGTGTCCAAGGGTACCCATAAAGGATGGGATATGAAACCATTGTCATTGTGAATTGAAAAACTTGTGAATTTTTAATTTGTGAATTCTTATGTTATGCATTTGTTGATTATTGTTATCCAGTGAATGACCTTTTGGCCATTTCCTTATATTAAGTTCATTTCTATATCTTCTTAAGCATATTTGTTTATTTTGCTTCTCTCTGGAAAAGTGAATGCAAAGAACCTATTAAAGATCTTATACTTAGTTCTCATAATCACAAGATGATTGTGCTTGATCAAGTATTAGAGTGAGACATATCTACACACCAACAATACTACATGTAGACTAAAATTAAATAACAATTAACAAAATAGTGGAAGAACGTTAAATTTATAAAAAACTACTATCATACTTACAAACTTACAAACTTACAAACTACACATTGCTTAATAGAATTTATAAGGGACATCACAAAAACAAATCTTCTGACAACTTAATCATGAATTAAAGCCATTTTTCTTTACATTATTGTTTGCTTGATGTCATTTTAATAATAATTGTTTAGATTTCAGTCTTAAGATATAAATCCAATGGATCTTTACATAAAGTAGTTTACACAATTGGGGAAGGATATGCAACAACTCCTTTAATGAAAACATCCATTAAAACTCATAGTTGTTGTCACCTCATGAAACGTTACGATTGTAAGATAAGCATAGGTTTGGCCAAAACGGTCAAAATTTGAGATTTTTGTTTTTTTTTTGTGTTATTTCATGTAAATAAGGCCATTTGAGGCCATTGTGGTGTATTTGGACCTAATTGGGAAAGTTTGAGGTCCATTGGGCAAAAATTGTAAAAATTGTAAAAAGTTGTCATTATTGTCATGACAACTTTTTAAAATTTGGTTGGGAAGTTCGTTTTTGGCGGTTTGAGATTGCAACCCACTTGGATGGGCATAAATAGGCCTTTGTCACACCATCCAAGTTTGTCTTTTTGAATTTTGAAAGTTTTACTAAATGAAGTTGGATATTTTTGTTCATACAAAATGTTTCAGTTCGATTCTCATTATTTTTAGTTGTGAAATTCATCATATTTTCATTAGAAGTCATCTGGATATGGTAGATAAGTGAATTACCTTCATTTAATCTTATTTAGCATTGAGATCCATTGAAATTTGAAGAAGATATCACTATTTTTCCAAAAACTATAAAAACCCTCACTAGGGTTTCCAATGAGTAGGAAAAAATGTATTTTTGGCCTTTTCACCGTTAAAAACTCACACCACTGGTTGGAAAGGCTCTTGTAAATATGTATTTTCATTTCTCTTTCTTTCAGGTCCCCAAAACCTCTGAGACACATGCTATATTTGATTGATTGGTCTAATATTCATCATGTATCGGACCTCTGGGATAGCAGCATAGAGAAAGTGGAATATAAGATAGGTGAGAGTGAAGTGTCTTGGATGGAATGCTGGAAGAGATGTGTGGGACCCCTTCACACCCCATAGAAGCATTTAGAAGCCATAAAAAAGTGTCATAGACCAAATATTAATGACTATCCTAAGGGTACCAATTGTGACAATCACAATTTTACCAGTGATACTGCCTACTCAAACAAGTTGTGTTTGGAAACCCCACGTGTGGATATGTAATGGTAATGAAATGTCCTAAGAGTATCCCTTACACCAGTATGCACAAACCTTGGTGTCACAACGGTGTTGGTGTGGCCTTGGGCCAATGGTGATTGACTGTTACAATTAGGACAATGATCTCAAACACAATTTACGGTGTTTATAACTCTAATGTCCCAATCTACTTGTATATATTTTCACAAAACAATGAACAACCCAACCATGGCTATTAATAAGATTTCCCCATAAAATGCATGCAAAATGTATCATCATTGATAGGATAACTAACTTGCATTTAGTAAGAGACCTCAATGAGTGGAGTTTCATGCTGAAAAGAGTACTTGCAATAAAGATATTGAAATCAACGAGACATTATGCATTCAAAAATCCACAAGGAAGATCTAATATTTATGAATGAAATTACAAATCAATCTAAGTTACATGTTTGATATCTTACTTATATCATGGCAACATAAAATGTATATATGCACTCAACATACCTCTTTGCTTGTTTATTTGAGAATGTTGCTAGGAATTAATAGGTGAATGATACATTGATCTACACATAAATCACTTGTACTTTCCTGATACTTTCATCCCTTGATCAAGGCCGCGTACCCCCTAACACTTGAATATTGTTTCCACGCTCTTGATTACTTGAAGTCCATGCTCAAGTCACACTAAATCACAATAGCTAGTAGAAAATAGTGACCACGACCAAGGAAGCCCAAATTTACTCATACTGAACATAATAATAAATAACTAAATCATCTGGACCATTATTCATAACATAACCTCTTTTCACATCAAGGAAGGCCAAAATTACAAGGATTGACCTTCTTCAAAGGAGCCATTGTTCAGAGCCACCAAACTATCAACAAGAGTATCTAATTTATTTTGGCATGTGATAAAGAAGGGACTTTTCTTTTCTAGATCCCAGGTGATAAAGAAGGAACTTTGGTCCCAAAACTGTTGCTCCACATCTTAGAGTGAAATTCCACTCACAAGGCCAGGGTTGTCATCATGCAAGTGAAATTGGCTCATCAATAAAACATGGAGGGTTAAGGGTCAACTCTATAAGAGTGGGTTATACCCAAACCTAACTGCACTCTTGACCCCAAATATTGTCCCTAGTTGAAGGAAGATTGGCTGCATAAAACCCCTATATAATTGATATAGTTGTGTGAGCATAACACACATAAAATATATCTACTAAATCCTCACTTAAGAATAATTCCTTGGTCATATCAATAGTCATGGATGCACAAGAAGGACCGACTTATTACTAAACTATTTATTTGTGTTTTGAATAATGTGAGATTGGTGTATGGTCTTAGATCATTGCTTATTCATTAGGCAACAGAGTCACAACGCATTATGAAACAAACAAATTGGAATAAAAGGTGGAGCTATGCATTTGCAATTTTTCACACAACTAAGATCATGAAATTTTGTAGCAAAACATACCTAGTAATCCATCCAACTGCATATGTTAATATATAAAATGAGAGGATCATTACAATACTTGTATTGTTCTTAGAATGTTATTACATTCGTTTGACCCAATCTTACACTCATGCCAACAAATGTGACATGGGAAAATGCTTGGTTATGGCCAATAAATCTTCTTGAATATACACCTAATGCCATGGAGATATTCTACAACAGAAGCTACTTACAATACTACTCTTCTTTGATTCCACAGGTTTGTAATCTTTCAACAAATTGCATTTGGAGTCTATGGCTGCCCTACGATTATTTTGGTGTTTAGAGACCATAGCTGAACTAACCTCTTCCAAAATGGATTCCAAAACATTACTTAGTTAATGTTGGGCATGAAACCTAACCCGTGGTACTGCAGTAGTGCCAAATCTAAGGGCAAGGGAGAATCTCAACCAAAAAGGGCATCTTAGATCAAATAACGGGTTGAGCATTGAATTTTGCTGGTTGGGAGACCTTCTACATGCATGGCAGTAGTTGGGAGCAAAACTAGATGTTTATTTTGGTGCCCAAACTCAATTTAAAAAATATGCTTTTGGTTCCAAGCGAGGCCCGAGGCTTGGGAAGTAACTATAAGTTGGGGAGTTGGGAGTGGAAGTGGACCTAGAACCAAAACCTATAGGTTTTGGGTTCCAAGTCCCTTCCGAGCTCTAGAAAAAGGGAAGTGATAAATAAGGGAGGAATAAAATAGGGAAGAAAGTGAGGAAATAAAGAGGGAGATCTAATTTTTTTTGGTATGTAGCCTCTACTACTCTTTTTCTTGTTGAATGATTTTGCAATATTTTGAGAAGACTGCAAGGCATGAAGTAATGCTCATAAGGCATTAAGGAGCTATGTAAAGCACAAACCATACATATGAATACATGTAAGGCATGAATCATAAATGTAAACCATGAAGTAATACATAAATACACATAAGGTACAAGCATATATGAGAAAGGTTCTCATGGAGTGGACATGCTAAAGAAACATCAATCATGAAGCATACAAGAGAGAGGTATTCATAGAATAGACATCTGAAAACATCTCATTCATGAAGTAACAAAATGCTAAAGAAAATGTCAAGTAATAAAAAAACTTACAAGGATGAGGCATATTCATAACTTTTGCAGTCCCGCCATGGATATCAACACTAGAAGCAACTCATACTGTTAGTGTACATACAAGACAATATAGGAGTTCGTTATACCCAGCAACTTGTGGTGTTGTTGTTCATGTTGGCTCTGTTGGACCCTGCAATTAAGATTCAATATACATTATTCAATAAGATTAACTGTGCAACATAATGAAATATTGAATAGTGTGTTATCTTATTGAGCTTCGCTTGGTTTCGAGAATAGTTTAATATTCTCTACTTAACAGGGCCAACCACGTGAAGGTGGAAGCTCATTTGGCCCCTCCCCCCCCCTAACATCACTCTAAATTCCCCATTAACATCTAACATTCATTCATTCATTCTTTCTACAATTAATAAAATATAGCATTCATTCATTAATATCACATAACGTTCATTAACACATAACATTAATTAATATTAATTAACATGCAACATTCATCAATATTAATTAACACATGTCATTCATAACCATTCATTAGCACATAATTACATTCATTAACACATAAAAATCAGTCATTATCAAATAAGGTAGATTACAATCATTTCTTTTTTTGTTTTTTCTTTGACGCTATGAAAAGACTAAGTGGAACATCGTTTTCTTCATCATTTCCCCCCTCTTCAGTTATTCTCCCCTCTGCTCGTGATCTTGACGTATGCCTAGTCCTATACTGAGGATGAAGACACTGAAGCGAAGGGGGGTCCTCTGCAATAACAAAGAAATGGGTTAAATTCAAAGCATTCTTTATTATTGTTACAAGTATTTCATTAATTTAGAGAACATAACTGTTGCGCTCTTTACCTAATGGGGCCACATCATTTTGTCTAGTCTCAACCTCAACATTGTGAACACCCTCTAGATCATCTGGAGTTGAAATACTAAAGGTTACGTTAATGTTGAACACCAATTGCAATTATATTTGTTTAAAAGAATAAAAGTGGTCCTCTTTACTTGATTGGGGAACATCACGTTCCTGATGTTGTGTACCTGGATCATGCTCCACTTGGTCACCACCAACTACATGCTCTAAAATATTAACAAAAAGGGTTACATTAATTACTACTCTAATTACAAATTAAGATGTTTAATTATATTAATAATTACATAAATAAATTTGAATAGCAAATGAATACCTCCACTATTGGGATGCACATCCGGACCTTCATGTGCAAGTGGTGTTTCACGATTAGTAGGCTGCATTCCAATGTCATGCACATTGTTATCATTGCTTGCTTATTTAAAACAAATATAGTCACTTTATGTTGGAGCTCAACATCAATTATATTATTAGTAAAGTATTCAATTTGAAACAATTTTCATTTAACTTATTTACCTATGTGATGGATGCACCAGAATCTTGTGTTTGCCCACTCAATTCTCATAGTCGATCAGTCACGGTTGTATAGCCTTACTGGTAGGCAATTCTCTTGTCATCTTCTGTGGGCGCTCTATTGAATTCAGAGCCCTAAATTTTTGCTTAGTATCGTGAATTTTGCTTGTATTGTTTGATAATAAAAAAATCGTTTGCAATTTATAAATATTTTGATGTGATATTTCATTTACAAATACTTACAATTCGTGCGACAAGTTTCATATAACCACCAGAGCCGAGTTTGTGTTGCTTGTTCTTTTCTTGTCTTGCCTTGGTTGCCTTTGACGTGTCACTCAGTCTATGAAAAGTTTGAAATATGTTATATTATATAAATATAAAGAGTAATTAATTAGTACATAATTACATTCTTAATAGTATCACGCACCTCCTTTTGGCATTTGGTGGTGTATTTCCTTTTTTCCTTTCAATTCTCTCCTTGGCATCCAAAATCAGGTCCTTCCACTCCCTCTCTAGAATCATGGGGGACGCTCGTACTTTACGTTCTTCTCTAAATGGCTCCTGTATTGGTCTATCACATACTTTAGATATGTGCCAACTTTTTCAAGGAGCTTGGTTTTGTCAAAGGTGTCATTTCCAAACCTCTCGACCATATGGTTTGTCAATTCATCTTTTAACCTTTTTTCTTGGTCATTCCACTTTTTAAAGCAAAAACAAACCTGTTAGATTAAAAAATGAACTGAAACTACATTTATTATAGTTCAATAAATGGATCAAAGGAAAACTATTCTAGCAATGCTATGAAATCAAAATAGTGGATTAGGGTTAGTTAACATATGATGTTCCACCTTTTACGTATGGTGGGCCCAAATATTTGCAATGCAATGTCACTAAGATTTTTATAAAAAATATCATTTCCTGCAAAAAATTAATGGGATCATTAGTCCAAAACAAGTGATCAGAAAGTAAATTATAATTAGACTATATATATAATAATATTTTTAAAGTACTTGGAACCTTCAGTATCTTTAAGGGAATCATTTCTTCATCGCTCAGCACTAATATGGCCTGCAACGTTCCCGTACTAGCAATACAAGAAGATCCAGGAAATGATGGTATGTTATCACCAGTAGTCGCCTCTGGCGCATCCTCATGTGCATCTCCTGCTGCAGAAAATGAATCCACTATGAAATGCCCCCAAGAAAGAATGCTTGAAGGGAAATAAACATATAACAAAAGATAGAGCAAAAGAGGGATCTACCAACAGTGGGCGGGCCAATATGACGTGTAGTAGAGGATGTCTGCATGCTACATGTTGCCGACATTGTAGTCGACAATACAGGTGGGTCTAACCTCTGATGAGGCGTCGATGATATTTGCACAGGAACATTGGCAGCACCTAAAGAGTAATACATTAAATATATAAAACATTAAATATATGAAAAGTGCAAGAATTGTAAACAAGGATGAACCTTTATTATGAACATTGAGAGTATCAAGTATGATGTATTTTGGGTACTCAAAGTGATAAGCCAAGAAAATCATCATCATCTGAACTATCTGCAACGTCCTGATCATGGCCACGAGTCTCATGATGCAAAAATTGTTGTAAAAACAACATGTACATATTTTAGCTAATGACATAAAAGAGTATAAAATATAAACCATTATTGAGATTTTGTTATAATTAAAGCTTTTATTACTACTTACTTGCAAGTTGTCTGTTGTCTAAATCAATGTTTGCACCCTCTCTCATATCTCAACAGTCTAAGGCTCCATGGATGCCAAAGCAATAATCTCTCTACTATTTTTTCTAATAGACTTTCTTAACAATTCCATAGGGTTTGTGGAATTTCCAAGGTCATCATCGCTCAATCCTATTGAGTCCACATCCCTAGAGAGGTGCTCAGGTACTCCAGCCTCCTTTCCCTTTCCCCGAACATCCGTCTGTGACAAGAATATCATTAACAATTACAAAATTAGTTTAAAACACTAAAAAAAAGAACATAATAATGTAACATTTTGCTTCTATCTAATTTGTACAATTACAATGAGGTTTACCTGCTCGGTAGAAGTGTCGTGACCTACATCCCTATCTGCGCTATGTGATGGGTCCATATCGCCCTATGACAAAGAAGAAATATAAAAACGTTAGCAAAATTAAACCAATAGACTTAGAAAACAAAATTCATAATAAAATGGTATATTGGAGTCATTAATTGGAGGTTGGTTAATTTAAATGGTATATAGTACGTACCACCCCCATGATAGTAACTTTGTTTGTATCTATACGATTCAAATTGTAATCGATTAGCAACTCTTCCCCTGCACTTATTGATTTGATCGCACATACGAACACATGATTTCCCTCGTGCGCCTCAAATATGCAATTGGGTTGTTTATTAGTTGACCCAGGTTGTGTACTATTTATAAAACTTGCAATATTCCTTGTTGCTTTTGGCCTTACATCAATGTATACAGCCACTCATTTACTTTGATTGTTATCTTTCTATTGTATGTAATTTGCTAACAGTGCATACCTACACATACTTTTTTTATATTGAACAATCTACATCCAATTATTGTAATTGTAACAAGGTCTGACAAACTCCACCAATTCAACAACTTTGTTGTAATAGACCTTTATGTCGTCCATGGAAAATAGGCCCAAACCATGTAACAACGAAGGTGCTATGTGATATATCCTATCATTAACACAAAAATCGATGTTTATTGGAGGAAGTTCCTTGGGTACCCATTATTTTTGTAGATGTTTGTACCTCAAGGGCACCTCAATGTTAGCTTTGGTCTCATCATCATAAGAACATGACCCCCCTTGAGCAAGAAAAAATTTCATGCGTTTATTGAATTTTCTTCTAATCTTTTGACCTCTAGTTGATCTCCCTATTGTAGACCTACTACATGTCTCACTTTTGTTTTCTATTCCTGCATTTCCCTCACTCGAGGAAGACACATCTAACAAACACCTATTTGGTGGTACCTGCACTCCATCAAATGAGAGAGTTGGTTGGTAATGAGAGAGATATTTTGCAAATGAGGGTAATGTTGATGAAGAAGTCGACCCTAAAGTTGATGTTGAGATTAAAATTTGAATAAGTCCAATTGGGGCCTCAAGTGTTGATAATTGTATTATATTTGTTGCACATGTCAAGGTTTGAAAAACTAAGGAAGTTTGTTTTCCAAGTAATTTTTTAAAAATAAATTGTTTCTATAGGGTGTATTGACTTATACCTGTCGATCCATGAGACTGTGCAAGATCCTCGTCAAAGGGGTTCAGGTTCCTGCACATGTAATTCAATTATCTTATGTTAGCTAAAAATTACATAGTACACAACATGAACAACATGAACTTTGTAGAGAAAAATAGTATTAAATAAAAAAATATGTTTTCATCATAATCATTGTAAATTTTTTAATTCCTTACCTTTACTTTATGTAGACTATGCAGGATCCTCAACTAAAGGGTTGATGATGTCTGTAGTCAATGACCTGTTCCCACCAAGGGTGACAACATCACACAGGGACTATACATGAAATCAACACCATCAATTGAGCATCATAAGCATTACATTTGTAAGTTGACAAACAATAAATACATATGTATCATAAGCATCACATGATGTATCATCATATATGTAATTGAGCATCATAATTAGCATCACATATGTGTCATCATAAACATGTAATCCATCACATATGTATCATAAATCACCATCCATCACATAGGTAATAAACAACCCACATTCTATAAATAAACACAAAGTTCAAAAAATGTCACATGTATCATCATAAATATGTAATCCATCACATATGTATTTTAAATCAACATCCATCACATAGCTAATAAACAATCCAAATTCCATAAATAAACACAAAGTTAAAAAAATGTCACTTAAATAGTCACTCTCCCTATCTCCATCTCCTCAAGGTGGCATAGTTCTACTATAAGGACCTGCTAGAGGTCATGGAACATGAATTAAAAAACATTAAAAGGTGCATCATGAATTAATTATGTAATGACATTAGAATTCAAAACATAATGAATTAATTATGTAACCATATAAGTCAAAAAAAATTCTATCAAGAAATCAATATTAAATAGAAAAAATTAAATTTCTACCATACATTTCATTCATCATCATGACCATCATGATAATCATCGCCATCATCATCATCATCATCATCATCATCATCATCATCATCATCATCATCATCATCATCATCATCATCATCATCATCACCACCACCACCACTACCACCATCCTCGTCTTCATCTTCGTCATCGTCATCACCATCACCATCACCATCACCATCACCATCACCATCACCATCAACTTCTTCTTCTTCGTCATCATCGAGTAACTGTCGATCATGATCATCATCTACATCATCTTCAACTTCTTTGGTATCTTCTTCTTCAATCAAATTATACTTTATCGGCCGACCTCTTGGATCATGTCTAACAACAAATGACCAGCCTGGTTTATGTGGAACCTCTGAGTAAAATACCAGCTCACATTGGCTTGGAAGAACATAGGGCTCATCCCCAACTGGTTCAAATGACCTTGTATTGACCATTGTAAAACCATTATCATGTTCAATAACTGTTCTATCAGGATCATTTTTATTCAATCGTAGCCTGTACCATTTGACGATGAACAAAACTAATTTGAAGGAATTAAAGTCACACTCAAGTATATCATCCAAAATGTCATAGTATCGAGTTTGAGACTCTTGAGGATGTATGTCATTTCTCAATGAAATATTTGTCACCTTAAAGACTTCAGTTATCTCAGAATCACAAGTATTTTTCATGTCATCCAACTTTTTGATGCAAAATTTATGACCATTGCAACACATAGCGTTGTGGTGTTTGACCTGCGATATGTCAAACATGTAAAAATTATTACATCGTGAGTTGATAAACATACGAGTGATTAATAAATTTATACGTACCTATTTATCTCTTAAACTATATGCTAAATCAATTTCCCTTTGCGTAACATTGGAATCTCCATTATGATGAGCTTCTTTAACCAATGAAGCCACACCTTCTCATGTTAATCTGCGAGCAGAATGTTGACAACATTCAATCCATACCGTCATCCAATCAATATTGTTTCCAATATACAAATGTAGTGCATCCCACTCTCGACCAACTGTACAAAAAATAAATAGACATCTTAAAACTGATTTATTTTGAAGATTAAGAATTAATTAACTACAATAACATCTTATAATTACCTCTCACTTTTCTCAATCTACCTTTCCCTGTCAAGTACTCCCCTTTGAATTTGTTAATGGGGTTGGGATCCCAAATGCAATCCACGTGGATCTTTGCTACAAATTTAGGAAGATACTTAGAAATGTACACCATAGTCTGGTATACGATATATCCCTCCACCATAGAACCCTCAGAATGTGCTCTTTGTCGAACCAAAGCCTTCAAAAATTTCAAGTGCCTCTCAACCATCCACATTGACCTAGTGTGTACAGGTCCACACAATTCAATCACCTCAACTTGGTGTATAAGGTAGTGTTCTTGTGCATTGAAAAAAGTTGAAGGTAGACACTTTTGCATTTCACAGATTAGATGAGGAATTTTTCTCTTCCAATATTTTATATCTTCTTTATGGATTTCTTTACATGACAACCATCAACAAGATATTCAAGACGCAAAAAAATATATTACATAACAAGTAAAATAAATCGCAAATATAATATCTATACAACGAACTAAACAAATATCACTACTTACCTCATGTATTTTCCAAGATCATATATGACTTGCTTGACATTATTGTCGAAGTCGTCTTGGAGAGATAGAGGTAGAATGTACTGCAACAATTATAAAATTATCTTTTCATTTTTTTCTAACATAATACAATGAAAAGTACATGTGCAGTATACAAATATATAGTAAAAACACAAGAACATGAATTACCTTAATGAAGGTATGCCAATCATGTGTTTTCATCCCTGGCCCAAATTCACTTTTCTTTGATATGAGATTGTTTATGTTCGCAGCAAATCCTGTGGGAAATTTTTTTTTTTGTATGACTTCTTTTATAGCATTGCTTTGTTGGTCCATTAATAACCAAGGAAGGTCACTTATATTAATCTGGTCTCCATGGCTATTTGATTGAATAACATTTTTCATTGCATGATTGGAATCCTGAATGTCACTACAAATTTTGACAATTTTTTCTTTGTCATGCCTTCCATCCAATATTTTCCATAATGTTTCTGTTATATTCTTTCCAATATGCATAGTATCAAACAAATGCACAATTTGTAACTGCTCGTAGTAGGGCAACCTACTAAATTTTCAGGGATAACTTTTTAGTCCCTTAGGAAGGTGGTCATTTATGCCTTGACGACCTTCACGATCATCAATCACATCATCGGTAAACAAAACACAATAGAAAAGATGTTTTATGATATAAACCATTAGATGGAATGGCATTACCTTGATGATTAATTCTATTATATTCCAACTTCCACAGGTGAGGTGTCATTCTTCGTGGATTTGATGTATTCTCTTCTTTCCCATTGAAAAGATGTTTTTCAGTATTTCGATACTTATGATTTTTGTGGAGAAAGTGCATATACTCATCAAACACCTGCTTTCCTAAACTTTTTGAATGACGAGATTTTATCTTTGGACCACAAACTGGACATGTAAATTTTCCCTTTGTTTGAAGACCTGCAAGATAATGTATAATTGGATTAAATATGTAAATTTTTTTAATTAAAATTATCATGAGCAACTTGAACACTATAACATACCACAAAAATGTGTTAGCCCTGGGGCATCGTGTATTGTCCATACAAGCATCGCATGGAATTGAAATTGTCTTTGTCCTATTGGTCTAGAGACGTCATACGGCACCATTCCATAACTCCAGCAACTCATCGATAAGAGGCTCAATATATACATTCATATCTTTAACTTGGTACTTACCTAATCGAATGAACAAAAACATTACATAATTATTATGACCATTTAACTGCAATATTTATAATTAAATGTAAATGACTATTAAATGATAAAATACCTGGAACAATTATTGCCAACATTATGTGCTCCCTCTTTATTGACATCCATGGAGGAATGTTATTGTTGATAACAAAAACAAGCCACAGTGAGTAAACAGATCCCAGCTCTCCAAATGGATTGACACTGTCCGCTGCCAATGAAAGCCTGAGATTACAAGGTTCTTCTTTAAAGTGTGGCCACTTTTCCTCTATGTCCATAAATTCTAAACCATCCACAGGCATTCAAATAATGTCATCTCAACTTCTATTGCGTGCATGGTAATCTATAAATTGTGCCAAGCTAGTGCACTTGAATAATCGTTGCATACGTGGAATAATGGGAATATAGTGAAGAACCTTGCGAGGAACCCTTTTTGTTATTTGATCTGTTTGATATCTACTGATATGACATTCAGGGCATTCAGTTCAAAATTCACGTTGTTTTATATATACAATATGACCATTGGGACAGACATCTATTGCTTGATACTCCATTCCAATATCTTTCATAATGTCAGATAATTCTCGGTATGAGCGAGGTAGAATATTTGATGGTGGTAACAAAAACTCACCTATCAATCTACAACAAAAAATTAAATTTGTTAATATAAAGAATATTAATGGTATAACATGATTCACCATTTATTATGACATACCTTAATATACGTGAGATTGTTATGTTGGATAAACCATTCATAACCTTCAAGTTCACCAACAAAAATACAACGGAGAGAAGAGTTGTCTGGGAGCCTTCGTAAAGGGCCTTAGATGCCTTCTCAAGTAGAGGGACATCATGAACAACATCAAGGTCATCTTCATCATCATGATCAGCTACGCTAGTACTAAATATGTCATGGATCAATGTATTTGTACCATCATCTTCAATTGTGTTTTGTGGCTCATGATCGTCATCTTCCATGGGATCATTATCTTCAGCTTCAATATTCACACCTCCATGTTCCTCCACTTTGAAAACCATATTCTCTGGGTTGTGTTGATCCATATCATGTGCTCTGGGGTGTTCGACCTATATAAAATTGATAAACATAAATAAACCATGATCATGATCTCATCATCAAGTGATTTCTTAAGTATATAAATTATTAAAACAATATAATAAAAAACTTACCAATGGATGATAATCATGTCCACCTTCAATGTGACCATGCAACCTACAATGTTTCTTAATTGTTTTGATTAGAAGTCTTCTAGTCTTTAACCCCTTACAAATTTTGCAAGGACAATAACATTTTCCATCACCTTTTCTTTTCAAGTTAGACCACAATCTAGCAATTGTCTCCTTATTTTGTTGTTCGCTGATATTGTTTGACATGGTCTTTCTTCACAGGCAAAAAAATTAGGCTATAGAACTAGTTATATAGAAGTTGAAATCACGTTTCAGTATAATATACCAAATTAAATTGCTTGAACATAGAAATTATGCAAATTGAACCAAAACCACACTCATTGATGGCCACAAGGCCAAATCAATGTATCTACACTTCAAACTCCTTACTCTAGGCTTGGAGGACCCTACAACAGGTCTATTAATTTTACCATTATAATTATTTTTTAATGGATGAGGATCTATATTATCATTTCCAAAATAGTGTTATGCATATTCACAAAAAGAAAGGTAAGTGGAAAGAGTGACATCCTGTTGTGATGTATTCACACATCGCCCCATTGCAAATGGGGACCCCCGCTTTTTTCGCTTTCTAGTTTAGTTGTCTTAGCTTAGTTGGTTGTTGTCGAGTCTTTGTTGTTAACCTTTTGTTTGTAGTTGCCTAGGAGCTGGCCAAGTATTTCTCTTTGAAATGAAGTGAGGTTTAACATTCCCTTTGCCTAGCCAAGGCATAATCCCTTCCACTTCTGTCGATCATGTCAATGGGTGCCCAAACCCAATCACTCCCATTTCCATTTCCTCCCATTTCCACCTCCCTAACACTCTTCACTTCCATTTACCATACCTTCTAACTCACCTACCTTCCTATCCTCTATCCTTTATCCACCTTTCATACCCCATGCCTTAACCTCCTTCACATCTTAACTTAAACCTACCCTTCCATCTTACATCCTCACCTCCCTCCACTAACTTCCTTTCCACCTTACCCCTACCCCTATTCTATCCTAGCATCTCCCTTCCCCTCATACCTTATATCTCACACTCCCCTCCGCAATACCTACCCCTTTACCCCTTTATTCCCCTAAAATAACCTATTCTAACCCACATCCCATAAGTCTTACTTCCTTTATTTCCCTAAGCTTACCTCTACCACACACCTATTAATCTACCCTTTCCATCTTATCACCTACCCCCGTCCTAGCCTACCCATATCCTATCCCTATCCTAACCTACCACCCTACCCCCTTACCCTTTTTCCTTTCCCCTTATAACTCTCATTATAAGCTATATCCCGTTTACCCTTTCATTACCCCCTTATACCTCCCACTCAACATTATTCCCCAACATATCCTAACTCCAACCCCTTCTACCTCCCACATCCTAACCTCTTTCCCCCCCATGTATCTCCTTCTTCCATCATGTATATCCCTTATGTCCCCCTTTCCCTACACATCCCATTCCCTCCTCTTTCTCCACGTAGCAGCTACCCTTAACATTTCCTACCACTCCCCCCTCATATTTCTCTCCATCGTATCATACAATCCTTTTGGGCAAGAGCACCTAGCACAAGATGGCCACCATGAAGCCAATTTAGTAATAGGTCAAGGTTTTTGAGTATGGTTATGAATAGGGTCTTAGAAGGCCATATTTCATGTAATAAATGTCATTAAGACCATTAGATGGTGAATTGAGTCCTAGTGGGGGTCATGATGATCAATATTGTCATCACTATGTTGCAAATATGTCTCAATGGGTCAAATGTGATGTTTAATGATATGTAAAGGTATTATAGACCTATTTGAACCCATTTCTATCATTTTTGAGTCATAGTGGTCTTGGGTTGAGTCTAGGAACAATTTTTGATAAAGTTGCTAATATTTTCAACATTGTTAAAGCAACGTTTTGTGTATTTATTGAGCAATTAGGTGTTAGTTTGTTGAGACAAATTTAAATGGTGGTTCTAACCATTAAGGGAGGATTTTTAGTTGTTTAATAAGGAACTCTACATGACCAAGGGTCGGTTGAGCATTGTAACTAAGCACAATTAATGAATATCTCAGTTTTACCCTGCAATTTCTGAGTTCTTTAACGTTGCAAACTACTATATTGGAGTTTGGAATTACTTATCATGTTATTTTGATTTAAAAATATCTTTAATGTGTTATAGGGGTCAATCCTCTTCAATATACCTTTGGTTTCATCTTGTTTCGTTCTGTATTGCAAAAGTTATAGCCAAATTGGTGAAAATTGTCAAAAACCTAGTCTAGGGTAACCCGAGGCAAACTAAAATGCATTAGGTGTCATTTCCATGTTTATAAATCCATTTCAAGGCATGGGATGACCCATAAAATCATGTATTTGTTTTTCTTAATCATTGCAGGGTCTCATGAGCATTTTGGCACGTGCAAATATGTGGAAGGTGTTGATTTTTGTGTCTTTATTTGAGAACACAGTGTATGCATGGAGTTTGGATGGTGCAATTGACTCAAGGGTCCTTGAATGGTCTTGTTAAGGGATTGAAGAATTTTTGAGGGAGTTATAAACATAATCCAAGTGTTTTGTGACCAAAAAAGCCCATCAATCTGTGAGGGTGTATGACTGTCCTAAACCTTGCATTGACTATCACAATTTGACAATGAGTTGAGTTAGTCCATTAGCAAGATTGGGAGGGAGTTTGGTATTGAGTTCAGTGTTGGTGGAAGGTTCAAGGAGGTACACTATCATCATAATTAATGTTAGAGAGTATTGTGAAGAAGAATGGCCATGAAAGGAGTGACTATCCTAAGTGCTTGAGACTGTCACAAAAAGTGAGTGTTGCAGTAGTGAATCTTCCTTTGACCTTTGGGTGGTTGGGAGGGTAAAGACCCCTGGTGGTATATGTTGAGTGGCCCTTATAAGAGTGTCCAAAAGTACATTGTTTTTTGGATATCTAATATATTTTGTGAGTTGAGTACCAGGGGGGATTAGAAGACCCAGTTGAAGGAGGATTTGTGTGAATAAGGGTTGAGGGTGTTGGTGGTGATTGAATGTTGGAGAGTTGGATTGTGACTTATACATGTTTATTTGTCCTATTTTAGTGTGATTCAATGGTTGGGTGAGGGTTGGTGAGTATGGGTGTGTTTTGGGGTATTGAATCCTTTTGAGTAACTCGTGGCCTTGTGAGGGGTCTTGTGAGTAAGTGGGGTTGACACCTAATTAAATAGGTGATCTGGGAGAAATATCTCCCTAGTTGGTTGAGTTTATTGGATTCTCTGCATCACCATGCCTTTTTGCTATCAATCCATTCAAACAAAGATTCAATCTTGTCAAAGTTCAAAATAAATTTCCTTGTTGTCCTTACTACCTTGCATCAACTTTCATATCACTAGGTAGTCTTTTGCTTAGAACTATCATCTTTCATGGTAGGATACCATCTCAATCCCTTGAGTTAAGTTAGCTTACCTTTAGAATTTATCATTTCCCAATCAAGTTGTTCAAGGGGAAAATGTCACTAATCAAGCTGAAATGTCGGTTTCTCAATCAGCCTAAGCTAAAAGGTTAAAATAAATTGCAAAAGACAGAACAAGGCTATGAGAAAATGAATCATCAGTATTATCTAAACCCACATTATCAAAAAAATCTAGAAATAACCTTGCATGTAAATAATTTATCATGCCAAAATTGCCAAATCTAACATGAAAATAAGACCAAGGAAAGCTCTAGAACAACAACTACTATTCATTCACATGTTCCTTATTAACCTCAATCACCACGGAAGATGCACAAATTGATTCTAACAAAGAAGATGTTTCATAAATGTAAATATTAATTCAGGACTAAGGAAAATGAAAGAAATAGAAGAATACCAAGCAATCAAAAAAGACTACCAATACCGTTGCAAACTATGAACTTCATTTCCATTAATTCTTCAAAATATACCAGCAAAGCACAAGTATTCAATCTACAACCTCTTGCTAAATTTCTTTTGAAAGAAAACAAACTAAGTAGTGTTACTAAACTTGGACCTTAAATAATCAATTCTTAGACCCTCAAAATGAATTTTGAAATTACATTTATAGGGAAACTTTTTCCTCAAAATTAGAGATTAAAATCCACCCAAAACCTTATCAAACTAAGAGGTACAATCAACACACAAGATACTAGCCTATAACTAAATTAAGAACTATAAGTTGACTCATGAAAATGAAATATAAGTCAGAAGGAACTTAGAAAATGGAGCCAAAGAAGCATGGAGAACAAGAAAAAGAGGATCTATCTAGGCCCCCACCCCCAAGATGACTCCTCCAAAATTTTAAACTTAGGTGCACAAGCAACAAGATGAAGAACAAAGGCCAAAGTAGGTTGTAACTACCATGAACCCATCCATCCAAAGTGATGAGAATCTAGATGTTCCTAAGTGGCTACAATTCAACATTGAAAGGATAAATAAGAGAGTATTGAAGAAAGTAAGTTTGCAAAAGATGATCGTTGAGGTTGAGGACACAAGAAATCCAAAGAAGGCAATGACTTTGTATGCCACCTAAAACTATGCAAAAGGAGAGATAGTTGCCAATACCCTAAACTAGAGAAGATTTAGTAAAAACTACCAATACCCTAAACCAGGGTAACCCGAGACAGTAAGAAAATGGTTTGGGGGTCATATAGACTAGTTTTATGTTGTATGTTAATTACAAAGTGATAAGTTGTGTGGTTGGAGATTTTCAATCCACCCCTTCTAGGTTGGGATTGTGCTGAACTGAACACAATTGTATCTCCCTAGGGCTTCTGGGTTGGACGTGTTAGGTTGGATGGCAAGAGAAAGAAACTCTTGCTCGAACAACACTAAATGAAGGTTGCAATTGAATAATATTCATTCCCCTTGTTTGCTTGTGTGTTGGTTTTATCTCTATCGATTCAGCAGCCAGAGGCAGACACTGCCCTATATATTAGGTCGTACAATAATGATCAATCAACACGTATACAAGAGGAAGGGATTTCTCCGACAAACTTGAATGCTCACTCCTCAATCACAGTTCAATGGTTTTACGAGGAGTGGATTCCTATAGGGATTACGCATTCAGGGAACCATACCTTTGACCAAGAGCCATCTGGCCTGAGATTGGATAATCAATATGAATACGAGATTGACCAATTTGAATCTAAAACTTGGGTAATTACCACCACATGTCTCATTTCCTAACATCTTTTGCATAAAAAAAGGAATCTCTCTACTCCAAGAGTTGCTTCCACAATCGGTCAATATCCCACAAGAATGCATACATAGCTAGCATGTATAAAAGCAAAAGTTGTAGAATCTCTTGAAAGGAATCTCTTGAATGCTGTAGTTTTTTGCAACATGAAATTAAGGTGAAGAATATACCTCATGTGCAGGATTGCAATGCACAAATGACTTCAATGCGGGTTTGATCTTGTTGGGGGTTGAAGTCAACACGAACGCCTCTGCGCGGGATTGAAATGCACAAATGACTTGCCCTCTTTTTTTTTTTTAAAGTAATGCCCGTTGTCATCAGAATTCCAACGAACGCAAGCACTTTTTTGCAAAAAATAAAAAAAATCATTGCTAATGCCTTCTTCATCAAAACCAAATTTCAAATTACCGTCGGAATTCCGACGAATTCAGGCATTTTTTCAAAACAAAATCAAATTTGGTCACAATATACCTTCTCCATCGGAAACCTCCATCGAAAATCTAGACCAAATGTATTAGTGGAAGCAGAGAGCTTAATCAGCCAGTGATCCGACCCCCATGAGTCTAAGATCTCAAAGGTAGTAGACCATCCACCTTTGACCCAGAAGCAAGACACCAAAAAGTGATCAAGCCTCTCAGAAATGCAATTCTCCCCAATCCTCCTGTTATTCCATGTTGACTGACCATTGCTAGGTTTGATATCTACCAGGTTCAATACCAAAATATTATCTCACATCAACAAGGCAGAAGGCTCTAACTGCCTTGCTCCCCCACATTTCTCCTCCAACTCTAGAATTGCATTAAAATCACCAGCCAAAATCCACGGGTAGAGGAGTGCCAAGCTACAAACAAAGGTGATATGGGACCACACTGTATGTTTTCCTTGAAAGTTAGTAGGTGCATATATATATTATGTTGGCATTGTGTTGTCATTGATGTCAATCGGTATAGGATGGAAACTGATATGGGAGATGTATGTGCAGTACTATCATTGATGCATACTGAAAGTGATGTCTTTGATGTCACCTAGCTTAACAGGTCACCGGTAAGGAAGAGAGTGTCATCCAACACAATGGACATTGGAGTCACCGGTACACAAGTTAGTGTTGACTTATGTTGAAGACATGGATAGGAGACTGGTATGATATAACAACCGGTAAATGATGACATCTGTAAGAGAGCAAGATGCTGGGATGTTGATTGTGATGAAGAGACAAAATGTTACAAAAATCACATCAACACTAGAGGGGAAGTATGTGCAGGCCACCGTTATGTTGTTGGATGTCAATTTGCAGGACTCCCACTAGTAAGTGGAGCTTATCTCCTATTATGCATGGAATGCATCATAGTCCTCTGAGATAAGACAAAATAGTAGATGGCAGGTGATTGAAGGCTCACACCGGATCAATCGATGAAACACTAAGTTGCCTTAGGTGCATGAAATCAGAGATATGCATCCGATTAGCCGGGTAGACATGATGTGTTGTCGGTACAAAGAAGGAAGGATAGGTTTGTCACTTTGACAAACTAGTTGATATGAGAACCATCCTATTGGTGAAGAAGGCAAAGTTGGAACAACTACAAACAAAGAATGTTGTCGAAATGAAGATGAATTTTGGTGCCATCGGTGTACATGGTATCTTACCAGTGTACATGCAAAAGATACTACCGATATAGATGTCAACCGGTAAGCTGACAAAGTGCAGATGTAGAAGGCTCCCTCCTATTGAAGTTGTGCATGAGGTAGGTTGGTAAGAGTGTTGACCGGTCTAGATGTTCCACCGGAAGAGAAGCAAAGTGCAAGGGTGAAGACAGACCAGTTAGGGTATAACCGACAAGGTTTGTGAACCAGTAGATGAACTTAGTTGTGTGGTTGGTCGGTGATCTTGTCTGAACCGACTCAGAAGACTCAACAGAGGTGGATGCCAACAGAGATTCCATGTCGAGTCCAAGTGTCAAACAAATGGACTGTGCATTATCGGTGAGGTAAGTATTGACTGATCGACATTAAAGTCGATAGCGCAAATCACAGGTCGAGAGAAGAAGGGTGTGACTTGAGACTAATTAGAGGAAAAAGATCAGATTCAATGGCTTCATGATCGAGGTCGAGCATCTAGGTGTTGATCAGGGTAGGTGAAGCTATTTGTGTGATCACTTCATAGGTGTTTGACAAGTGTAGACCGAAAGAGGTGTTGTGTTTGCCAAATAATGGAAACGTGTTATGGACACATCATCATTGGTGGTGATAGGTGATCAGTTGCAGGTGGTCGTTCTCTAGAAAGATATCTGATTAGAGTTGGTTTGAATTGGGGTCGATGAAGGAACCCTAGTGTGCCAGAAGTTTGAATGTCGTTTTGGCAGGAAGGCATAGTATAAATATGAAGATCAAAGTCCAGATCTGGTGCTTCTGCATGAGAGAGTGAGGCTAGTGAAGAAATCCAATCAGATAAGTGTTCAATGACAATAAGAGAAGAGACTGAGTGAATCAAAAAAGAACCGGTTAAAAGAGTTTAACCGACGATGATGAGGTGACTGATAAACTATCATTGAGTCAGACAGTGAAGTGCACTGGTAGGGAATTGAACCGACATAGAAGATTGCAGAAAAGAGAAAAGCGCAGTAAGAATCATAAGAGAACCAGCAAGCTGAGAATTGATAGTAACCAGATAGCAGACAACTGACTGAGTGAAGAAGACTAGTGATGGCTAGCAGTAGTGTGACAGAGAGAAAAGAGAACCGATAGAGAGCAGAACCGACAGAGAAGAAGAAGAGGTTGAACCGGTAAGGTTGCAGCAGAGAGTGAGTTGCAGCAAGAGATAAAGTTGCAGTAGTGAGAGGGTGAGTAGAGAACCGACAGAGAATTGGAGAGAGGTGAATCAATGGAGATATTTGCATAAGAGTTACAGAGTTCTTTTGTAACAATGATATTACTTTTGTATCTGATATGTTTTTATTATAGATCACTAAGTTGGAGCTGGGTGCAGGGGTTGGCGCTCCTTGGGTTGGTGCCCTAAAGCAGGAGTGGTACTCCTTGGGTTGGTGCCCTAAATGTTGTAATTGGGGTTTTCATTGTGAGGCTGGATTGGAGCAGTAGTCTCTAGCAACACTTCTCACCGAGGTTTTTCCTATCTTTGGTTTTCCTCGTACATCTGGTGTTATGAGATGTCCCTTTTATGTGTGGTTGAATTTATGTTATACTCCCATCTAACCGGTATGTCTACTTTATGTTAGATCTATTAACCGGTATATACACATAGGATAGAAAAGGGAAAAGATTTGGAAACCACTGATTCACCCTCTCCCCCTCTCAATGGCACCTTGTGTTCAACAATTGGTATCAAAGCCTAGGTTCCCAGTTGATAAGATTTATCTAGCTTGGGTGGATTCTGGTATTTGAACACAATGGTTTGTTTAGTGTCAACCCCTACTCTAGTGTTTGATGGTTCAAACTTTTCTATTTGGAGTCATAGGATGGAAGTGTACATGTCCTCCCTTGGGTTTGATGTATGGATGTCAGTAGTAAATGGTTGCCCTAGTAAAGTCAGTCCTCCCACCAATTCATAAGCAAAAAGAAGATACCGGTGCAATGATGTAGCAATGAAGGCTATATTCAGTGGGCTCACATATGATGTTTCCTCTTAGGTGGACAGGTGCAAATCGACAAAAATCCTATGGGACAAATTGAAGAATTTTTTTGGCAATGAACCTTGCACTACAAAATCAGTTTGTGAGAGCAAGAAAAGAAATGGATCTCATGTGTTTGCAGATGATGAAGGCAGATTTGTTAGCAGCTGCAACAATGATGAAGAAGAAACTCACATATTCATGGCTCAAGTATTAGAAGATGAAAGGCACACATTTGAGAACAAATTGAAGAAATTTTTTGGCAATGAACCTTGCACTACAAAATCAGTTTGTGAGAGCAAGAAAAGAAATGGATCTCATGTGTTTGTAGATGATGAAGGCAGATTTGTTAGCAGCCGCAACAATGATGAAGAAGAAACTCACATATTCATGGCTCAAGTATTAGAAGATGAAAGACACACATTTGAGAATGATCATGCAGATCATTCCTATCATTGCAGTGAAGAAGAAGAAGAAGAAGAAGAAGAAGAGGAAGAAGAAGAAGAAGAAGAATTAGCAGAGTGAGGAATGAATACAAGTTGTTCAAGAATGTTGTGATTGTGGAATAGAACCAGTTAATCAAATGCCTTGAAGAATCTGAGAAAGAATGTTGCGATTGTGGAATAGAACCAGTTAATCAAATGCCTTGAAGAATCTGAGAAATGTATCTCAGAGTTGAAGAATCAACAAGAAGACACCAAGGAGTGCTGGTGTAATGATCTAGCATCTGAGCTAGAGGACAAGAATAAAGAATTTCAGCAGCTAGAAGGAGATATGGAGAATCTCTGAAATGACCTTGAGAAATGTGAGGATGAGCTCAAGGTAAGAATCTGGTTTGATGGCAGGAGTGATGCCTTGGAAAAAATGTTGTTCAGAAGAAAAAATACTCCAAAGACACCAGAGGATTAGGAAGTGGTGTTGGTGAATGCTCCACCAACAAGAATGTCCCTCACAATGACATTCTATTTGTCTCCTCAAATCGAGATAACAAGGGACATACCTTCACTATCTGGAATACTCCCTGAAAGAAGGTTGATCTAACCACAACTAGTTAAGACATGGAGTTAAGGATGAAGACCGGTGTTGCAAGAAGGAGAAACAATACAGATGTCAAAATAAAAGGAAAAATGGGAGAAGGCAGCTTCACCGGAGGCAAGGACAGAAGAAGACAACATAGAATACCTCCTACTGATAGAAGACAAGGAAATGTTACCGCCCACAAGACAAAGCAAGTGTGGGAAAATAAGAGATCAGATGGAAGAGCTGTAGAGCATGGACAATCCAAGAGCCATCCCTTGAGAAGTAGAAATGGAGATACTAAACGGGTAAGATCTCCTCATGCATGGCAGAATAATTTGTAAGTCATATGCCATCCTTTACCAGTTACTACTTCTCATGCAAAGATTATGGCCATAGGGCAGTTGAATGCAAAAAGAGGTCTAGAAATAGACATAATGTTCTTCCTAGAAATAATAATGTTGTCTACCAAAGATATAATGGTTTTGGCCATAGAAGCTCTTATTGCAGAAAGATGGGATTGCAATCACATGACAACCGATATAACAACTATGCTTAGCATGGAAATGGATATAGCGCATATGAGAGACAAAATACTGCATGGAACAAAAGAAGAAGAAGGTTTGTTCCTACAAGATCAAGCAGTCCACTGGTTCTAGTAGCCGGTTTTAATAGCATGACCAGAAGAAGATGGTCAAACCGGTTTGACAGTAGGTCCTCCAATCATGTGAATAGAATGAAAACAGTTTGCTTCTACAATAATGCTTTTGGTCATGTGGCAAAATCCGGTAAATCAAGGACCAATCAGCGAGAAAGTAAGACCTGCTCCCAAGATTGAAAATGGGAAGAAAAGTCAAGTCATGTAGGTATGGAGGAAGAAAGAAGATGCAACCATGGACCTGTTAGGAATGTGCCTCAAATTCTCTTGACCATGTCCGGGTAGATCAGAGTAGCCTACACCGATGGAGCAGCAGAGTGTTACTTTCTTGGTTGTTGAACACCTTCTGGTCAGTGTGACTTAGGTCGATCGGGACAACTCTGGCTGATGAACTTGACTTCTCGGATTCAGTATCGGCTATCGGGAGAGGTTGTTATTTGTTACACCGAAGTCCCGATGGGTTAGTTGTCTTCTGGCTAAAATGCTTCACTTATCGGCATAGCAGGTTTGAAGTCATCCCGATGACCCGACGAAGTTGACTTCAGTCATCAGAGTAACCTCGGCTTTCAGGAAGACTTCATGAGAGTTGTGCTGATGACTCGATGGAGTTGTGTTATGCAGTTCGGGTTGATATCGGCTATCAAAAAAGTCTTCTGATTGTTATGCTGAAACTTGATGGAGTCACCTTAGGCGGTCGGGCTTGTCATCGGCTATCAGAGGTTTCGGTTTGAAGCTGTCCTGATACCCGATGAAGTCGCCTTCGGTGATCGGGTAGCATCGGCTATCAAAATGACTTGTGGAGCAATATACTGATGGGGTAACTCATGTGCGGTCCGCTCTGGTTATCGGGAGATCGGATCTACCTATTGGAGGTTATCCTGATGACCTGATGGAGTTGCTTTCGGTGATCGAGATTACTTGTTCATTGTTTGGCCGAAGACCCGATGGTTTGGTGTTGGCATCCTAAGAGTGATCGGGGATCGAGGAGACAACAAGAAGGTTGTGCCGATGACCCGATGGAGTCGCCTTTGGCGATCGGGTATCATCGGGGGATCGACTTTACCAGTTGAATGATGTGCCGATAACCAGTGGATCGAACCATCACCTTTACCGGTTGAATGTTGTGCCGATAACCGGTGGAGCGAAGATCGACTGTGGGAGCAAGGTCGAACCGAGATCCAAAATGTGAACACTTGGACACTAAGGATGAGACTGTCGGTGTATATGAATACGAACCGACCCGACTTCTTGATGCATGTGGGATATTGTGTTTCTCACGAATGCAGACCAACAGTTAGACTTCCTGGTGGTTGGAGCAACTAACTGTCAGAGTGGCCAGAGGAAACCGAAACACAGCTGGATGGATGGAAGACCATTGGATTCCAAAACGGTTATGCCAAATCAATACACTGTAACCTTGGCTATTACATAAGAGAATAGCAAGCCGAGTGTAACAAGCGAAGAAAAAGGGCACAGTCTGAGTGAAATGCTCAGACTGGCACAGAGCAGAAGGCATGGAGTGTCATTGAAGTATGATTGTAACTCCAAGATGTTTGGCCTTGCTCGATGTGTGAGGAGTGTCTAGCCAGAGGTTAAGTGTGAGTTGTATGATCTGCATGATGCGATAGAAGAGTTTAGAGAACAGAGTCTATACAGAGGATCTAAGAACTTTATTGTAACTGTGTTGTTTATTGAATAAAGGGATCTCTTTTTGGTGGTGGGTTTTTTACCCGTAAGGGTTTTCCCACGTATATCTGATGTCTTTCTCCGACGTTATTATGTCTGGTTAATCCTAATCTTCTGTCTGTGTTTATCTTAATGTATTGCAAAAGAAATTAAAATACTTCTTTGCCTGCAATCCCCTTAGAATTGATGTTAGGAGAGCGTTTTCCGCGCACTGCTTTCCTTACAAGTGGTATCAGAGCCATTTAGTTGTGTTATCCTTGTTGGGTAGGGTTGTTTGGTGTCAATTCTATTTTCAGTGGGAGTCTGGCAAAGTATTTTGTTTGCAGTTTAAGATGGCGAATGCTTCTGGGCAAGTGGAGATCGAGAAATTCAATGGTGTGAGTTTTGAGTTGTGGAAACTCAAGATGGAAGACTTGCTGGTTGATAGAGATCTCTGGGGTGCTGCGACTGTAACTGCTAAGCCTTCAGGCATGAGGCAAGAAGACTGGGATCTTGCAGATAGAAAATCTAGAGGTTTAATCAGACTTTGTTTGGCAGATTCTATTCTGTTGAATGTCCATGAGGAGAAGACTGCTAATCTTCTGTGGAGAAAGCTTGGAGACATTTATCTGGGAAAGTCTTTGGTAAAAAAGTTGTTCCTGAGGAAGAAGTTATATTCTCTAAAGATGGACGAGGGTACATCTGTTGCAGATCATTTGAATGTTTTCAACATGATCGTTGCTGAGCTAACATCTGTAGGAGTCAAGATTGATGACGAGGATCGGTGCATGCTTCTGCTATGTTCTCTGCCTGACTCATGGGATCATCTGGTAATGACTATTGGGAGTACAACAACCACGTTCACAATGGAAGGTGTGGTTGCTTCGTTGCTGTCAGAAGAAACTCGAAGGAAATCTTTTGAGATGGTCAAGGATGCTCTCACTGTTAGAGGCAAGAAAGAGAACAAGAAGTCAAAATCCAAGTCGGAGGAAAGCTCCAAGACTCCTGGAAAGAAGTCCAAAGTGAAGTGATGGAATTGTGGGCAGACTGGTCATATCCGAAAGGATTGCAGAGAGAAGAAGAAAAGTAAGGGTTCTTCTGATTCTGGGTCCTCTCAAAATGAGGGTGGAGATGCCTTCTGAGCTGCTTTGGCGAGTCAGACATCTGTCGATGTCTAGACTAATCATGATGCTATGAAGACTGGGTACCGTGGGTCTTTGGCAGTGATGCAGATTCATCATGTATTGGTGAATGTTCTTCATGTGATTGAAGATGTTAACATCTTGAAGATTCATAAGGGATCTTTGGTAGAGATGTTGTATTCCTTAGTTAGGATGTTTTTATGTCAGGATATACTCTTGAGATGCATTTAGAGTATGACATAATGTGTGTATGTTCATATGGAGCATGTGATCTCTTTGGGTGAGATGTTTTAGATCATGGCTATCATGTTTAAGTTCCTGATTCTGCAGTTGGAATTTTGACAATGATCTTGGTTTTGTTTTTGTGCTTTGAGTACACTGATCATTTGTTTGGTACTTCATGATAATGTGGTTTTGCATTTGGAGTTTGGCATGTGTTGATCAGTTATAGGTACTCATGGATACATGGAAACAATAGATGGTGCTGAGTTGGAATGGGTAATAGGTCCAACTAAGAGGCATTCATCTGCGATAACACAGTTAACATTTAGAAGTGAAGAAAGGGTATGATACAGGGTACTGTGAAGACTTGCTTGCAGGTTCTTTGTATACAGTTAGTATTGTGAATGCTTTTGGTACAAAGGTTTACTTACTTCTATGTAATGTTGAAAGAAAGATCTTTTTTTCAATTCTGACATTACCTGTGCAGTGGGAGTTTCTTGGTGTGCATATGATTATGCACTTAAAGATTGAGACTGTAAGAAACAGGTTGTATATGTGGATGTTTTGAAATTCATCTTGTTATACCATGAAGGTATGTATAGTTGGATATATTAGCACTTGCTATGGGTGCTATTCTAGCTATGATTGTGACTAATGTTGGCACATTTGAGTAGCCTTGGAAATGTGAGTTTTTTTTTTTGTGTTCTGGAAGTTAGAGTTATGTTTTTCTCAGTAGATAGCTTCTATTTGTGTCTAGTGGCAATGGCATGATAGAAGGTGGGAGTATCTATGGATGAGATGATACTTCTCTGTATGTGTCTCAGTGATACACAAAGTAAATTGTATTTCTTGGTGGTTTGTGATCGAATGGTATATCAGCATTGATGGGTTTTTTAGTCCATGGTTCTCAGTGAAATCTGTAAGTGTTCGGTTTGGCAGATAGGTCCAGTGGATTCCTCGACAAGTGGGAGATTGTTGGGAATGTGCCTCGAATTCTCCTGACCATGTCCGGGTTGATCGGAGTAGCCTACACCGATGGAGCAGTAGAGTGTTACTTTCTTGGTTGTTGAACACCTTCTGGTCGGTGTGACTTAGGCCGATCGGGACAACTATGGCTGATGAACTTGACTTCTCGGATTCAGTATCGGCTATCGGGAGAGGTTGTTATTTCTTACACCGAAGTCCCGATGGGTTAGTTGTCTTCCAACTGAAATGCTTCACTTATCGGCATAGAAGGTTTGAAGTCATCCCGATGACCCGACGAAGTTGACTTCAGTCATCGGAGTAACCTCGGCTTTCGGGAAGACTTCATGAGAGTTGTGCCGATGACTCGATGGAGCTGTGTTATGCGGTTCGGGTTGATATCGGCTATCAAAAGAGTCTTCTGATTGTTATGTCGAAACCCGATGGAGTCACCTTAGGCGGTCGAGCTTGTCATCGGCTATTGGAGGTTTCGGTTTGAAGTTGTCCCGATACCCGATGAAGTTGCCTTCGGTGATCGGGTATTATCGGTTATTGAAATGACTTGTGGAGCAATATACCAATGGGGTAACTCATGTGCGGTCCACTCTTGTTATCGAGAGATCGGGTCTACCTGTTGGAGGTTATCCCGATGACCTGATGGAGTTGCTTTCGATGATCGGGATTACTTGTTCACTGTTTGGCCAAAGACCCAATGGTTTGGTGTTGGCATCCTAAGAGTGATCGAGGATTGGGGAGACAGTAGGAAGGTTGTGCGGATGACCCGATGGAGTCACCTTTGGCGATCGGGTATCATTGGGGGATCGACTTTACCAGTTGAATGATGTGCCGATAACCGGTGGATCGGGCCATCGCCTTTACCGGTTGAATGTTGTGCCGATAACCGGTGGAGCGGAGATCGACTACGAGAGAAAGGTCGAACTGAGATCCAAAATGTGAACACTCGGACACTAAGGATGAGACTGTTGGTGTATATGAATACGAACCGACTCGACTTCCTGATGCATGTGGGATATTGTGTTTCTCACGAATGCAAATCGATGGTTAGACTTCCTGGTGGTTGGACTGACTAACTGTTAGAGTGGCCAGAGGAAACCAAAACACAACTGGACGGATGGAAGACCATTGGATTCCATAACGATTATGCCAAATCAATACACTATAACCTTGGCTGTTACATAAGAGAATAGCGAGCCGAGTGTAACAAGCGAAGAAAAAGGGCACAGTTTGAGTGAAATGCTCAGACTGGCACAGAGTAGAAGGCATGGAGTGTCATTGAAGTATGACTGTAACTCCGAGATGTTCGGCCTTGCTCGAAGTGTGAGGAGTGTCTAGCCAGAGGTTAAGTGTGAGTTGTATGATCTGCATGATGTGATAGCAGAGTTCTGAGAACAGAGTCCATAAAGAGGATCTGAGAACTTTATTATAATTGTGTTGTTTACTGAATAAAGGGATCTCTTTTTGGTGGTGGGTTTTTTACCCGTAAGGGTTTTCCCACGTATATCTGATGTCTTTCTCCAATGTTATTATGCCTGGTTAATCCTAATCTTCTGTCTGTGTTTATCTTAATGTATTGCAAAAGAAATTAAAATACTTCTTTGCCTGCAATCCCCTTAGAATTGACATTAGGAGAGTGTTTTCCGCGCACTGCTTTCCTTACAGGACCAACACTGTGCATTCAATGCACAAGTGATATCTCCTAAGACTTAAAAGAGATACAGGACTAAGGGGGAACTAAATATTGATAATATTAGTCACCCCCATGCTTGATAAAGACAAAGGAGAAGACAGTTTGCTGTCGGTAAGAAGGAATAAAATGAGATGACAAGTGTGTGTAGTGTCTGCCTTGGCTACACACCTATAGATGAGAGATGAATCATTGCTGCATGTGTCAATGAATGACAAATTTGCAATTAGGATCAGAAGCAAATTGACACAAGAAGATAAGAGTTAGAGGAAGGTGCTCTGGTAGAGATGATGGACCAGTGCAGGAAACCAGTATGTGCAGTATGTTATCGGTATTTATACTAACCAGTATATGTAAGTTATGTAAGCCAATGAGGTCCAAGATCATTGCATTAACTCTAGTAGCATGGATTGAGGTGTTTAGTCTCAGGTGGTACTGAAAAAGTCCTGAATGACATATGTTGGCCCAGTAATTGATCATGTATGCATGCATGTTTTTGGGCTAATCGGTTTGATATGTGGCATGATAATGATATTGTATGGTATTGTGTACACCTAGGATCATGTCAAATATTGTGGTGGAAATTGTGGAGTTGATAGATCATCAAATTGATCACATATGCACAACTCAACCGATATAAGGGGTAGGTTGGCTCCGATTTAGAATCTAATAGGAAAATGAAGACCTAAGATGTATGACTCAAGGGGAGTTTACAACTATGTTTTCTAATTTGCATCAGACTTTGTAGACACAGGGGGAGTGAAAACTTTTATGGCTATACTAATATGTTTGTGTCTTTGGAAGTGTTTGGAATTGTGCATTTGAAATCACAACTGGACCACTAGGGGAGTTGTCTACAAAAGGGAGAGTTACCTGCACAAGAGAACATACAGTTGGTATCAAAGAAGATACAATTGGCATCAGTGTCAGCTTCAACACTTTATATCAGCAAATTGGGGTCAGAATAACTTCTGCATATCAAAGGGGAGATGATGCAGTCTAACCAGCAGGTATGTTGTATTCACTAACACATGTGCCTTTAATTGGTTTCAGACTTGTATGTGCATGTGTTTCTCGTTTGCATATACACTTGGTTGCTGAGCAATTGGTGTCAGTTGGTGGTTGAACCTTTCATCTCTTGATCGCCTGCTGGGTATCCATGTCCATCTACAAAGTACTGGGATCCTGCGGGGTTTGAATAGCCTCTACAACACCCCCCTCTTCTCCTAAAGCCACAATATTCTTGTCCAAACACAAAAATCCCAGAATGATCTCCTGCTGACTAAGATCATCCAAAACATCAAATCTATTGAAAGTATCCTCTTCTTGTCTCTCTTTCAAAGTTCTCTTGAGACCCCTATTCTTATTATAGGCCTTGATAGAAATGAAGCCATCAACCCCAGTAGCACCATCAGAAGTAGGGACCTTATCGTTATCTGATACTAGAGGAACACTGGGTTGCTAAGGAGGTTGAGGAGCACTAGGTTTAGATCTAGGACATCTACGTTGTAAGTGGCCATTTTCATGACAAAGACAACACCTAAAGGGCAGGGTCTCATAATCCAATTGTTGCACCCAAGAATAAGGTCCAACACATATATCCATTGAATCTGGCAATGGCTTACTTAAATCAATTTCAACACAAATGCGGGCAAAAGTCATAACCTTTTTTAATCGAGTCTATTGGGAATGGCCAACTAGTTTCCCTAGGAGCAAAGCCACCATATGCAGGATGTCATCCCTCCAGCATTCAACTGGGAATCTGGGGAGCCAAACCCACACTAGAACCCGATTCGGTAGCTCCTCTGAAGGATTGAAGCCTACATGCCATGGTTTCACAAATAAAATGGTCTAATTAAGGAAGTAAGGTCCACCTTCAAACACTCTATTGAGATCCACCATACAATTGAAGGTGACCATAAAGTAGTTATTTGCCAGAAGCATGATGTCCATTTCACCCTCTGGCGACCACATGAGCTAAGCCCAAGTTTCCAAAAATTGCAATGAAACCCTCAATCCCCAAAACTTGTACAATAAAGAATGCTCTGAATAATGTGTAACATCATCAGTGATCCATTCCAGCTGAATGACTAACTTTGGTCTCTCCTTCGATCATTCCAAGCACCCATTAACCTTTGAAATGCAAGAACCATTTTAAAACCCCATCCCCAAACCCCCTGAATCAGAAGAAAATAAATTATTATTAAATCCCTTCGTTGCTGGGGAGGATGCCTTAGCTCCAAAAGCTGCACGAAAATCTAAAATTTGGGAGACTCCAGAAATCTCACATCGGACCTCTTGCTCTACCATGAACAAACCCTGCATGCAAACACAAACCCCTAAAAAAGGAGAAGTGAGGCCCCCAAGAACACTAGTGCACCACTCGCACATAGCCAAACCCACATCCTCCATAACCAACCCCAAACACCCCACTCACGTCACTCAACAACGGGGGAAGCAGGATGAGAAAGAGGGCAACACGGGCCTGATCCACCCGTAACTGGACAAAAGCCAGCACCATGCCTCTACCAGCACACACAATCACCACACCTACCCACCAAACACCCTCGACCGCACCCCACACCCACCAAGGTAGCAACAAGGGTAGCAAAAATAAAAATCATTCCCCTAGAGCACACCGACAACCCCCCCTCACATGCACAGAACACCAAGAAGCAGGAAGCAAGCTAGGGTTTTCCCTAGCTCGACACGGCCACAACACTACGGACAACAAGCCGAGCCATCATCAAGATTCCCTCTTGACTTCATTCATTGATAAAAACTCTTCACTAAAGTAGTTAATGACTAATTATAATGTATAAACTACTAGGTATGGAGGAGATTTTCTTTTGAGATTTAGTCAATTTGCATATTCAATCAACTTTATACACTAGTATGTTCTTAATCGTTGACTTCAAGATAATGTGATCCTTTGCCATATATTAAGTGACAAATCAACTTTGTACTCATTCATTTGAATAAGATGATTTAATTGTAAAGACAAATAATTCAACTTCCTTCATAAAGGTGATATTTTATTTATTTATTTATCTAAAGGTGTTAGTTTTATTGTTGAGAAAATGGAGCTTGTGAAATATATTAAAAGGGGTTGATTAAGAAAGGCTAATAGTTCAAATTAGCACATACTACGATAAAATGTTTTATAGTTTGATACAACAATATCAAAAATACATGAAGAGCACCAACATTGTTGGTAGTGCAACAGAAGCATTATTTTCCTCACTACCAATAAAGCCAACTTAGAGCTGAAATCCTGCAAATTCTTGTCCAACTGGTATGACTTCTTCAAGTCTAAGTAAGTAACAATGATCATAAAATTCATTAGTAGACCATTAAATACATCAGAGAGGCATTATGTAATATTTGTTTTAATTAGAATGATATATATGGAATACCCCAATCTATATTGAGGAGAAGGAACAAATTTGGCTTGAAGCCAGAGATAGGAGACTTGTCACTTGATGGTATACTTTGTCATTAGTAATGGTCTTCTCTTTTAGAAGGGTGGCTATGTATAACACTTGGGTATGAAAATTAGAGCAAATAGTTGGAATTTCAAGATCAAGGGGAGAGAAGGAATGAGACAATGCAACCTAGCAACGAATCTTCCAAATGTTTTTAAAAATGGGAAGTTGACAAGAGCTAGATATCATGTTGTGAGAAGTTGAGGACCCAAGAATAGTAGATCTCCAAGACTAATGGAAATGAAAGAGGGAAGGTATGGGTGCATTTTTAGTAGTCCATAACACATTACTGTGAGGGCATAACCAAAAGCAATGTTTAAGAGTTTCAATCTTACCATAAAATTGACAAGAAGGAGGTGGACAAAGGAATTCAAGGCAGGATCCTACCAGGAGTTTGGCATGAAAAAGTTTCCAAGTAGTGAGTTGGGATTGTGAGTTAGGTTTGGACTTCCAATTTTTCACACTAAATTGATTCCATTTGTTTCTCTTAAGGTTAAGTTTCCAAATAGAGTTAATTCTATTGGAAAAAGGCAAGAAAGGTACAAGCTACTTATAAACAAACCTTGAGAGGGAAAACATTGATGGTGTTACCATTAAGCCACCTCCAATCCTTGAAAAATCTTGAGTGACTACTAATGGATAAGAGAATATTGAGATTAGGAGAAACCAGATTTTGAATTTCTAGCATAGGAACCTTATCTTTGTAATTTAAATCAAATCAGACCCTAAGTTGTTGCCATGATTTCCATGTGAAACTAGTAGGATCTGATAGGTCCCTGTACGTGCTTGGATGCCTTTCTCAAAAAAGTGATTAGCTTTCAATCGAGGAATCTTAGCAATAACAAGTTATTTTCTTGAATCAAGTGATTCCAAATATTGAGGATGTTGCAAAACTAAGCCCATGGCTGAAAGACTGATTAGACAAAGGCAACTTTTGAGAGACCAACTATGAATCTTTCTATATACAATTAAGAGGGGCTAAATCATAAAGCTTAAAGTATTGAGCTAGAAGTATCTTGTTAATCCACTGGACAATGCTCCAAGATTTACCAACAGTTGATGTTTATATGCAAAACCTAATTAGAATTTTTCAAGGATCACTTCCTTCCAGTGCTCTAACAATCCATTTAGCTGAGAGACAAAATACTTGCAAGAATGGATCAATGATACCCAATCCACCCTTCTCCTTAGGAGGGATGTAATGAGACCATGAAGTTGTAGGAATTCCTTTTTTGTTTCCCCATATGGGCCAAATAAAGTTGTGAATGAGTTGAGTGAGTTAGTTATAATAGGATTCAGAAGGTAGCCAACAACATGAGGTGTAAACATGACTAACCAAAAGGATCTTATTAGCCACTTATATGCACCCAACGATAGAGAGAAATTGATTTGTCCAAGCCAACGATTTAGATTTCAATTTGTTGTAAAACCGCCTCCACATATCCTTCAAGGAAACTCTTATCCCAAAGGGAATTCCATGATACCTTGAAATGGTTCCATGTTTAATCTCTTTGGACATTCATTTGGAATCCATGGTAGATGTGGGTTGGGTCTTTTCATCCGAAAAAAAAAATTATGCATCACTAGCTTGGAGCCCGAGATGGTATAATATAATTCAAGGATATCATATAAATTATTGATGTCTTCTACAGAGTTTTGTTTAAGCATCATGCTATCATCAGCAAAGTGAGAATTAAGAGAAATACTATTGCTAGGAAGAGAGATTTCATTGATAAGAGAATTAGATTGGTCATGTTAAAGAAGATAGTTGAGGGCATCAATGGTGAGAACATAAAGAAAAGGAGCAAGGGGTAGCCTTGATGAATGGATTTTTGGAGGGGGAAATATGGAGAGAGGGCTCTGTTAATAGCCAATCTTGCATTAGCATCCATGAATGATAATTGAACATGAGCACAAGATTTAGGGTCAAATCCAAGTCATTGAAGCATTTTGAGGATGAATGGCCATCTTATACAATCATAGGCTTTATCAAGAAGTTTAAGTTTCAAGGTGCCTTGAGTTGTTTGTTGATCTTATTTAATTGATTCCCAAGCAAGGATTAAGTTTTCTAGAATAGATTTGCCTCCTAAGAATCCAATTTGCTTGGTTCTAACTATTTATTATGTGATGGGTTTGATTCCTTTAGGTAAAGCTTTAGCTATAATCTTATAAGAAGTATTGTATAGGTTTATGGGGCACCACCCATTCATCGAGTCATTTTGTTTCCCTTTGGGGATGATCTTAATAAGTCCCTAATTAATAATATCTCATAAGGACCCAGTTTCAATACCCTCTAAATACACATTGTAGAAATCATCCCTAATATGTGGCCAAAGAGTGCGATAGAAATAAATTGGAAGGCTATCCATGCCTAGGCTCCTCTCTAAGACCAATTTGTACATATCTTCTTCAATCTCTTCTAAGGAGATGTGGTGATAAAGAATTTTGATGTAGTCATGTTGAATTTTGTGAGGAATACACATGGATGGACTATCTTCGAAGATGAGAATTAGGGGGTCTTTGTTAGAGTCGTCAATAAATAGTTGTTTATAATAATAAAAATACTTTCATGATATTATCCTTGTTGGTTTGCAGAATGCCATCATCTGATATAATAGTAGAAATTTGTTCCTTTTATGTCTATGTTGCAAAAATTAGAAAAAAAATGGTATTGCTATCACCATCCTTCGACCATTGTAATTGAGTCCTCAAATGAGCACCTTTACCTAGTTCGTGAAGCATATTTTCAGTGTGAGCAACTGCTTGCTATAAAGGGATGCTAAGTAGATTTTGATCCAAACGTTTCCTACCTTGGACAAGTTTTCCTTTAAGAGATTTCTTGATTCTTCGATGCTTATCAACCACTCTCCTCCCAAAATCTCATAAGAAAAGAGTGCACTAAGCAATAGTTATTTCCCACCAATAGGTCCATTTATCATTTTGTTGGGTGAAAATTTTGTAAACTCGAGGAGGATTACAAAATGTGAGTTTTCACCATGGTATGCAAGACAATATCTCTCAAAAGGCAAGATACAGTCTCTCCTATTTATAAGGGAAGGTTGCCCCTTTCTATTGTAATCTATATCTAATATTATTCTATCTACTAACTATACACTAATCCAGGATGATACAATTACTGCACTCTCTTTTTTCAAAGTATTTTCCCAATTCTCTATCTATAATAGATTTCCTTTCTTGATATCTAAAACAATTCTCACTTGCAATAATTAAAAAATCTATACTAATTATAAGTAAAGTGTCCATAAGAGTACAAAGCCTCCCGTTGCTTCCTTTTCTGAAAATGACTTGTGGGAGGGGAAAATAGCAATGAAGTTCAAAGTCCTCACATTACTACTATCCTATCAACCTCTTTATAAATATCTCTTTTAACCAATATTTATTCCAAAAAACAAATGAAGCACAAAGCCTTTATGTTGCTATTTGTATACAGTTTATAGCTTTTTCTAAGAATAACAAAGTAAAGCACAAAGTCTTTGAATGATTATCCACACACAAATCCTACTTCCAAATTCCCAAAGTAACACAAAGTTTACTTAGCAAATTTGAACTACTCTTCAATATGTCACACAACTCACACTGCTTAACTCAAACTCTTAAGAATATATGACATAAATGACGTAAGAACATTTGTCACGCCCTGCTATGAGGCATAGAGGACTTAAACAATAAAAGCAACGAAAATGTGAATTTTTTTTTTTTATAGATTACATTATACACATGCAAAGAGATACATTCAACAAGATAAATAAAGATACACAATTAACAACTAGCAATCGTCCTCAAGGCCCCATAACAATGTAACTTAAGGAAGAACAATATCCAAAAAGACAACCAAGGAACTGCTATACAACATCGTTCATTTAAAAAGGTACAAGATACATATTACATTGCTTGAGAATATACATAAGATCATAAAATGATACAATATCCAAGAGTCTCATGATGGGAATATTACATAGATTTAGAACATAATGAAAGCCTTCAATCTTCTCACGTGCCTCCTCGAACATGATGCAGAAAGAGCCAAAACCCAATGTGTGCAAATAGCACTCCACCCAACCATGTGGCACCATAAGGTCCACCCCCCGTGCTAGGAGGTATCCACCATACCCACAAGGCAGAAACAAACATACAAGGGTATCAACATGAGTCACAAGAGCACCATCAAACTATTCGCACAAGAGGCTCACAAGATTAACATCACATGGGAGACAAAAGTAAAAGAACCAACTTGTAGAGGCCCAAAAAAAACCATAGAAGGATAAAGAAACATAAGTTACCACTAGGTAGCAATAGGGAAGAGTGTCATCACTAGGTTATCATGAGTTACTCTGGTAGATCCTCACTAGGTCCCCGACCCCCATCCTGGGTTATCCTGGTGACCTCTCCTGACCCTCGGCCCCCATACATACACTAGTGGACCACACAAAACTTTCAAAGGGACAAGATTGGTGGACACCATTTCATGCCTTCTCTACTTACCCCAAACCTATACGAGTGTTTGCAGGCAAAAGAAGAAACAATATTATCTTGATGCAGGAGCATCCTCGGTTATTGGAAATCTTGCATCAACCTTTTAGTTTATTTTTTGTTTTGCAGTTTCAACATTTCTTTCTGCATTTTCTCACCGGATCTTGTGGAGCTATATTTTGCTTGTAAACATGAATATCTTCCCTATTCCTGAACCGCATAACATTTGGATATTTTTCCAACAAGTTATCGCTTCCAGATCCCAAGACATTTTCCTAGCTTAGAACACCAAAACCACTTGGACCTATTTGCTATTTGTGAATCTTGTTGATCCTTTCCATAGCTTGCAGAGCCCCAGTTTGTTGTTTCTAGCATTGCTTGGTGTGTGGCCAACCTTCCCTTTGATCTACATTTCTTCCTTTGAATTGTTTGGAGGATTTTCATTGGCGGAGGTCGACTTGGTGGATTTACACATTTGATCTTGTTCTTTGACATTTAATCCCTCTTGGGATGATTCAGATCTCTCTTGAGCATATAAAATAGTGTAATTAAGCATCATAATTCATTTAAGAGAATATAGAAGATATATCTTAAGGTTTAGAGGTCTGGAGTTGACAGATTCTGTAATTGAGCATGTAGAAGGCCAGTGAGCCAAATCTTGTAGCTCGGATGTTACCGGTCATTTGTAATCAGTTTTCATGATATAACCAGTCAGTTTTGCATTGCCTCCATTGTCTTGTCTTGCTTTCATTGTGTTTACTCTTATTGCACGGTCCAGATAGATCTTATTGAGGTCCCTCCTAACCGTGACTACACCATATCTTTATTAATGTGAATTGACTACCCACCCAAGTTCATTAATTAGGTTTTCACTTGATTACAAAACTCCCATTGAGTTACCTTGGCAACCACTTTGGGTCTCGACCCCCAATGAAAGCCACTCCCTCTTGACTTGCACCTAGGAATCAAATATAAATCACAAAGCCGTGACACCTAAAACACAAGGTAATAGGGTTCCAACCATAGCAAGGCTTAGTCCACTTTCTAGAAAAAGATAACAATCATGATGGTTCAATGCAACAAGAAACAATAGAACTTGTGCAGAGCACCAATCTCGATACAATCAATGACGATGAGGGAACAAGCTCAGATAGAACCCAAACAATGGCCTAGCCTCTGAAATCTTAAAGCATTAAACAACATGACCAAGAAACCCACAATGATAGATAATAATCTGAGCACTCTCGTGGTCCCATAAGGCCAAACATAAAAGTACAATCTTACTATAATACCAAGGAGTTCAAAATAACATCTATAACTTCATTAATTCAAATTTAACATCAAGTTTCCAATATTCCAAAATTCAAATCATTAAAATTCATTCAATTCCCATTTACACAATAAAACTAACTTTTTCATAGTTCAATCCTTTACGATAATGTAATACATTAATGCCATTATGCAATGATTTGATCAATAACAAATAAAGGAAGGTATTCAAAATTCATGGATGAAGTATATATATTGTGAGGCTCAAAATATCACAAATTATTTAAAATCAAACCCCCATATTCTCAAATGAAATTAAAAAAATAAAGAACAATCTAAAACCTTGCAAAATAAGGGCCACATAATACATCTTAGTTTTTTTTGAATTTAGAATTTCAATGCACAGAAATACAATTAAATCCAATCTAATCCCATTTTTTTAAAACAAATTTCTTTTCATTTCCTATTTATAGTAAAACAATACATTTATATTCATTCAAATTAAAGAGAAATTTTAACATGCAGAAGAAAAGAGCCACGATCCCTACGTTATTACGCTATCTGAAAGAGGAAGCAAAGATAGAACAATGATTGCGGGGTACCAATCCAGAGAGCTCCACTTTAGGTGAGTGAAACAATTTTTCACAACTTCATTCCCCCAAAGCCAAAAATTGCCCCCAATTTCTTCTACCAAAACCCCATAGCCAGGATAGTACATATGCAGAGAAATACTTCATAGGAAAAACAAAACAGAAAACTCCCCCCTTTTTTTTTTTTTGAAAAAGCAAGTAAATAACCCCCTTCACAAATTGTAACTCCTACCATTGATTGCATGCAAAGAATCTTATTAATTAATTCCATTATTTATTTGTAAACCCCACACAAAATTCAATGAATTTAATTTTAAAACAACAGAATAATAATTATGTTACTAATGGATTCTTTCATGAAGATAATTAAAATACTCCAATAAAAATTTAATCTCCTTTTAAATAACAAAATAAATATTTAAATTCCCTTAATAAATAACCCTTTCAAAATTTTAAATAATTGAAATCTTTAAGTTTCACAATTTAAATTTATTTATTAATTAATCAACAACATTCAAATATAAAAAAATATGATGCTAATCTTTCTCACAAAATTTTAGATAATTATAAAACGATACACAAGAGCAACAAACTACGACAAATCAAAACACAGAGGACCAACAAAGCTGACAACTAACATGACCGAACAAACAAGATACCCGACACATGTCTTGTTCCATAGTAATTATGGTACAATGGGGTCTGACTGATAACTACAATTTTTTTTTCACTTTATCATTGGGTCATAAAGCATGCTTAGACCCGAAGATTCGGGTGGAGTCAATGCTCGGTACCTGCAAACCTGCATCACTGAGAAACATACATACAAATATCCAACATGAACATGCACACCAATGGAGGAGAGTCATGACAGTCCATATCCCTCTGAAGTGGGTGATGAAAGATCATCTCCTCACACCCCATATAGACTCATACCCATACAAGAAGACGAACACAAGAAATATTTCTTACATTAAGAAGATATGTTAGTCCAAGGTTAGTACTTAATCATATAATCTAACATCTAAGAATCCATAGAGATAAAATGCATAACTAACTGATGAATAATGATGAACTGTAAGTACAAAACTGGTACTGAGAGGGGGGGTGAATCAGTATAGACAAAAACTTTCCCTCAACTAGTTTGACTACAAAGACTGCGCTTCACTGGTAAACCTTAACACCGGTCTAAATCCGGGCACTACCGGTTACACACAGTGTGAGTATGAATAGCATAAACCCGTAAACACTTAGATCTCTACACAATCTAATATCTCATTTCCACTTCACCCTTAAGCATAAACAGGTAATATATCATCAAAAATATAATGACTACTGGTTCAACATGATTTGCCACTTAACAAAAAATATTAAAGCATCACATGAAAAGCATTACCCATGACACACAAATTTTTCACGTGGAAACCCAACTGGGAAAAACCACGGTGGGGATGAATACCCACAAGCTATTCTTTGAACTCTTTTGAAGTCTGCTCTATTAGGAGCCTAGTCCGGTTAAAGACTTTTACAATAGGTTCTGCTAAGAACCGATCCTGCTAGGGATCACCCAGTTAAGGGATGGCTAAATACCCAGTTAATGGTTAGAACCCTGTTAAAGGTTACCTCGCAAGAGGATTTGAAGAACTCATTGAGTTGAGTCACCCTGTTAAAGGATTTACACAAAAGCCTGTTAAAGCTACCCAATTAAGGGATTTTCCAACTACTGAAATGGTTAGAAGTCAACAGGTAATACACTGATCTGATAACAACACTCAATGCCAAGGCAGATCCACTTTAGCTCCTTCTCTTTTGCAATCACACTCTGCAGGTATCGACACACTTCTCTGGTTTGGCAAGAATCAAGTATCTCTTCACTTGGATACACATGTAGCATTTGCCAACAAATTCAAAATGAAAAACATCAATGACCTTATAGGAAATAGATAGGTCGGTATCATAAACCCTAAACCCTAAACATTTAGGTTTAACAATTCAATCAATTCAATCCTGATCGTCAAATCACACTGCATCGAATACAATAGTCTTGAACAGATCTCAAGATGTTCTCCAACATTCATTCTTTGCTGCTTCAGGAAGCTGATAACCCATCACAC